>NC_082688.1:116293868-116596928 GCF_949987515.2 Delphinus delphis
GACTCTCCAAGTCGGGAGAGTGTTAGTAAAGCGTCTGGAATGTTGCACCCGAGTACCAGGGTACGAAAACTGAGACATATTTGAACACGTCTCCCGTTCACATGGTTGATCATACTCTGGGTTCCACATGCATGTTTTAGCTGAAGGAAGAATACCTTAAACCTGTGTATTTGAAACCCGTGGAATGGGTACCATGCAATATGCCTTCAAAGGGTCTTCATTTGCTCACCGAACCTCTCCAATCCTATCACTGCTGCGTTTATGCCCCTGTACACATGCTTGATTCTCTTTCGGAGACATAGCAATCCATAGGTTTTAAGATACTTACTAGTCAGGTACATTCTTAGGCGTTTAATATGGGGTGTTGGGTCCATTTCGTTGAGCAAGGAGTAGCTCTTGTCTATTCCATATTTGGCTTAAGGAACGTTATCTGTGCTCATTTGAATCTCTGGTTTTATGCGGCACCCCAACTCACCTTTACCCTTAAGCAAGCATAAGTTGGTTTTCTAAATTTGAGACCCTGTTCTGTTCTGTAATTCAGTTCCTGTGTAGCCAAGTTTACATTCCGTGTATTACTGATATCTTATGATGTTTCTTTTTCTGTGTGACTTATTTCAGTTAGAATCATCGTACCTGAATCCACTCATTATGCTACTACGGGCCTGATGACATAGATTTCATTGCTGAGTGATACTGCATTGTACGTAAATACCACAACTTCTTTATCCATTTTTCACTTTCTGTGATATTGAACTTGTACGGTAAACGATGTTCTTGTAAACAGAGGCGTCCCAAACTTTGGGGTGGCTGTGTCTTTTTGATTTTAATTTCCCTAAGCTATAGGATCATAAGTGGAAGTGCCCTAGGTTCTGTTGCTTTGTTTTTTAGATGTTTCAGGAAACACCATACACTTCTCCCGAGTGTCTGTTGGCAATTTACATCCCGCCCATCTGCATAACAAGGCTCCCAGTTCTCCATGGCCTGTCCTGCCTTTCTGGATTTTACACCTTTTTCAGATGGCCCTTTTGACCGGGGGGAAGTGAGACTTCATTGTAGTGCAGATTTCCTTTGCAAGCTTGCTTGGTTGGCCAAAAAGGGCGTATGCGTTTTTTCCTGAATATATTCAGGAAAAAACGCATACGCCCTTTTTGGCCAAGTGCATCATTGTGGACGTTCTGCCTCTTTTCCTATGCTTTCAATGCAATTCCAGTCTACCTCCTGAAATCGGTTTCCTGCAATTCTGCCCTGCTTTCAAGTCCTCTTGGCAGCCTTACTTCAGTCTATTTTTGGACGATAGCTGTCATTTATAACTCTGCAGGTTTGTGAATTACAGTGCCCCTGAGCTCCTTTCTTCAACTCGCTTTCTTGTGACCTGGCCGCAACACCGTAGGATGGCTTCAGGCCCTAATCTGGTTCCGGCACGGCACGCTGAGCCTTTGGTTAATTCCTCTTCCTGGTGGGAAATAAGAGTTAAATTTGCCCGTCCAGACACCTCCAGCTAGTCTCTCATTGGTTCTCCCTATTCCTGTTCAACTTCCGCAGTAATTGCAAAGTGGGCCAAACAGGAAGTTAAAGGCACTGACTCTCCAAGTCGGGAGAGCATTAGTAAAGCGTCTGGAATGTTGCACCCGAGTACCAGGGGACGAAAACTGAGACATATTTGAACACGTCTCCCGATCACACGGTTGATCATACTCTGGGTTCCACATGCATGTTTTAGCTGAAGGAAAAATACCTTAAACCTGGAGAGCTGAGACCCGTGGAATGGGTACCATGCAATATGACTTCAAAGGGTCTTCATTTGCTCACCGAACCTCTCCAATCCTATCACTGCTGCGTTTATGCCCCTGTACACACGCTTGATTCTCTGTTGGAGACATAGCAATCCATAGGTTTTAAGATACTTACTAGTCATGTACATTCTTAGGCGTTTAATATGGGGTGTTGAGTCCATTTCGTTGAGCAAGGAGTAGCTCTTGTCTATTCCATATTTGGCTTAAGGAACTTTATCTGTGCTCATTTCAATCTCTGGTTTTATGCAGCACCCCTACTCACCTTTCCCCTTAAGCAAGCATAAGTTGGTTTTCTAAATTTGAGACCCTGTTCTGTTTTGGAATTCAGTTCCTGTGTAGCCAAGTTTACATTCCGTGTATTAGTGATATCTTACGATGTTTCTTTTTCTGTGTGACTTATTTCAGTTAGAATCATCGTACCTGAATCCACTCATTATGCTGCTACGGGCCTGATGACATAGATTTCATTGCTGAGTGATACTGCATTGTACGTAAGTACAACAAGTTCTTTATCCATTTTTCACTTTCTGTGATATTGAACTTGTACGGTAAACGAGGTTCTTGTAAACAGAGACGTCCCAAACTTTGGGGTGGCTGTATCTTTTTGATTTTAATTTCCCTAAGCTATAGGACCATAAGTGGAAGAGCCCTAGGCTCTGTTGCTTTGTTTATTAGATGTTTCAGGAAACACCATACACTTCTCCGGAGTGTCTGTTGACAATTTACATCCCCCCCATCAGCATAACAAGGCTCCCAGTTCTCCATGGCCTGTCCTGCCTTTCTGGATTTTACACCTTTTTCAGATGGCCCTTTTGACCGGGGGGAAGTGAGACTTCTTTGTAGTGCAGATTACCTTTGCAAGCTTGCTTGGTTGGCCAAAAAGGGCGTATGCGTTTTTTCCTGAATATATTCAGGAAAAAACGCATATGCCCTTTTTGGCCAAGTGCATCATTGTGGACGTTCTGCCTCTTTTCCTATGCTTTCAATGCAATTCCAGTCTACCTCCTGAAATCGGTTTCCTGCAATTCTGCCCTGCTTTCAAGTCCTCTTGGCAGCCTTACTTCAGTCTATTTTTGGACGATAGCTGTCATTTATAACTCTGCAGGTTTGTGAATTACAGTGCCCCTGAGCTCCTTTCTTCAACTCGCTTTCTTGTGACCTGGCCGCAACACCGTAGGATGGCTTCAGGTCCTAATCTGGTTCCGGCACGTCACGCTGAGCCTTTGGTTAATTCCTCTTCCTGGTGGGAAATAAGAGTTAAATTTGCCCGTCCAGACACCTCCAGCTAGCCTCTCATTGGTTCTCCCTATTCCTGTTCAACTTCCGCAGTAATTGCAAACTGGGCCAAACAGGAGGTTAAAGGCACTGACTCTCCAAGTCGGGAGAGCGTTAGTAAAGCGTCTGGAATGTTGCACCCGAGTACCAGGGGAGGAAAACTGAGACATATTTGAACACGTCTCCCAATCACACGGTTGATCATACTCTGGGTTCCACATGCATGTTTTAGCTGAAGGAAGAATACCTTAAACCTGGAGAGCTGAGACCCATGGAATGGGTACCATGCAATATGACTTCAAAGGGTCTTCATTTGCTCACCGAACCTCTCCAATCCTATCACTGCTGCGTTTATGCCCCTGTACACACGCTTGATTCTCTTTCAGAGACATAGCAATCCATAGGTTTTAAGATACTTACTAGTCAGGTACATTCTTAGGCGTTTAATATGCGGTGTTGAGTCCATTTCGTTGAGCAAGGAGTAGCTCTTGTCTCTTCCATATTTGGCTTAAGGAACTTTATCTGTGCTCATTTCAATCTCTGGTTTTATGCAGCACCCCTACTCACCTTTACCCTTAAGCAAGCTTAAGTTGGTTTTCTAAATTTGAGACCCTGTTCTGTTTTGGAATTCAGTTCCTGTGTAGCCAAGTTTCCATTCCGTGTATTACTGATATCTTATGATGTTTCTTTTTCTGTGTGACTTATTTCAGTTAGAATCATCATACCTGAATCCACTCATTGTGCTGCTAAGGGCCTGATGACATAGATTTCATTGCTGAGTGATATTGCTTTGTAAGTAAATACCACAACTTCTTTATCCATTTTTCACTTTCTGCGATGTTGAACTTGTACGGTAAACGAGGTTCTTGTAAACAGAGCCGTTCCAAACTTTGGGGTGGCTGTGTCTTTTTGATTTTAATTTCCCTAAGCTATAGGACCATATGTGGAAGTGCCCTAGGTTCTGTTGCTTTGTTTTTTAGATGTTTCAGGAAACACCATACACTTCTCCCGAGTGGTTGTTGGCAATTTACATCCCGCCCATCAGCATAACAAGGCTCCCAGTTCTCCATGGCCTGTCCTGCCTTTCTGGATTTTACACTTTTTTCAGATGGCCCTTTTCACCGGGGGGAAGTGAGACTTCATTGTAGTGCAGATTTCCTTTGCAAGCTTGCTTGGTTGGCCAAAAAGTGCGTATGCGTTTTTTCCTGAATATATTCAGGAAAAAACGCATACGCCCTTTTTGGCCAAGTGCATCATTGTGGACGTTCTGCCTCTTTTCCTATGCTTTCAATGCAATTCCAGTCTACCTCCTGAAATCGGTTTCCTGCAATTCTGCCCCGCTTTCAAGTCCTCTTGGCAGCCTTACTTCAGTCTATTTTTGGACGATAGCTGTCATTTATAACTCTGCAGGTTTGTGAATTACAGTGCCCCTGAGCTCCTTTCTTCAACTCGCTTTCTTTTGAGCTGGCCGCAACACCGCAGGATGGCTTCAGGCCCTAATCTGGTTCCGGTACAGCACGCTGATCCTTTGGTTATTTCCTCTTCCTGGTGGGAAATGAGAGTTAAATTTGCCCGTCCAGACACCTCCAGCTAGCCTCTCATTGGTTCTCGCTATTCCTGTTCCTCTTCCGCAGAAATTGCAAACTGTGCCAAACAGGAGGTTAAAGGCGCTGACTCTCCAAGTGGGGAGAGTGTTAGTAAAGCGTCTGGAATGTTGCACCCGAGTACAAGGGGAGGAAAACTGAGACATATTTGAACACGTCTCCCGATCACATGGTTGATCATACTCTGGGTTCCACATGAATGTTTTAGCTGAAGGAAGAATACCTAAAACCTGGGTAGTTGAAATCCGTGGAATGGCTACCATGCAATATGACTTCAAAGGGTCTTCATTTGCTCACCGAACCTCTCCAATCCTATCATGCTGCGTTTATGCCCCTGTACACATGCTTAATTCTCTTTCGGAAACATAGCAATCCATAGGTTTTAAGATACTTACTAGTCAGGTACATTCTTAGGCGTTTAATATGGGGTTTTGAGTCCATTTCGTTGAGCAAGGAGTAGCTCTTGTCCATTCCATATTTGGCTTAAGGAACTTTATCTGTGCTCATTTCAATCTCTGGTTTTATGCAGCACCCCAACTCACCTTTCCCCTTAAGCAAGCATAAGTTGGTTTTCTAAATTTGAGACGCTATTCTGTTTTGGAATGCAGTTCCTGTGTAGCCAAGTTTACATTCCGTGTATTAGTGATATCTTATGATGTTTCTTTTTCTGTGTGACTTATTTCAGTTAGAATCATCGTACCTGAATCCACTCATTATACTGCTACGGGCCTGATGACATAGATTTCATTGCTGAGTGATACTGCATTGTACGTAAGTACCACAAGTTCTTTATCCATTTTTCACTTTCTGTGATATTGAACTTGTACGGTAAACGAGGTTCTTGTAAACGGAGGCGTCCCAAACTTTGGGGTGGCTGTGTCTTTTTGATTTTAATTTCCCTAAGCTATAGGACCATAAGTGGAAGTGCCCTAGGTTCTGTTGCTTTGTTTTTTAGATGTTTCAGGAAACACCATAAACTTCTCCCGAGTGGTTGTTGGCAATTTACATCCCGCCCATCAGCATAACAAGGCTCCCAGTTCTCCATGGCCTGTCCTGCCTTTCTGGATTTTACACTTTTTTCAGATGGCCCTTTTGACCGGGGGGAAGTGAGACTTCATTGTAGTGCAGATTTCCTTTGCAAGCTTGCTTGGTTGGCCAAAAAGGGCGTATGCGTTTTTTCCTGAATATATTCAGGAAAAAACGCATACGCCCTTTTTGGCCAAGTGCATCATTGTGGACGTTCTGCCTCTTTTCCTATGCTTTCAATGCAATTCCAGTCTACCTCCTGAAATCGGGTTCCTGCAATTCTGCCCCGCTTTCAAGTCCTCTTGGCAGCCTTACTTCAGTCTATTTTTGGACGATAGCTGTCATTTATAACTCTGCAGGTTTGTGAATTACAGTGCCCCTGAGCTCCTTTCTTCAACTCGCTTTCTTTTGAGCTGGCCGCAACACCGCAGGATGGCTTCAGGCCGTAATCTTGTTCCGGCACGGCACGCTGAGCCTTTGGTTATTTCCTCTTCCTGGTGGGAAATGAGAGTTAAATTTGCCCGTCCAGACACCTCCAGCTAGTCTCTCATTGGTTCTCGCTATTCCTGTTCATCTTCCGCAGAAATTGCAAACTGGGCCAAACAGGAGGTTAAAGGCGCTGACTCTCCAAGTCGGGAGAGTGTTAGTAAAGCGTCTGGAATGTTGCACCCGAGTACCAGGTACGAAAACTGAGACATATTTGAACACGTCTCCCGATCACATGGTTGATCATACTCTAGGTTCCACATGCATGTTTTAGCTGAAGGAAGAATACCTTAAACCTGGAGAGTTAAGACCCGTGTAATGGGTACCATGCAATATGACTTCAAAGGGTCTTCATTTGCTCACCGAACCTCTCCAATCCTATCACTGCTGCGTTTATGCCCCTGTACACATGCTTGATTCTCTTTCGGAGTCATAGCAATCCATAGGTTTTAAGATACTTACTAGTCAGGTACATTCTTAGGCGTTTAATATGCGGTGTTGAGTCCATTTCGTTGAGC
Organism: Delphinus delphis; assembly: GCF_949987515.2. NCBI lineage: Eukaryota > Metazoa > Chordata > Mammalia > Artiodactyla > Delphinidae > Delphinus > Delphinus delphis. Next base: position 116,300,571 of record NC_082688.1, read on the forward strand.
AAGGAGTAGCTCTTGTCTATTCCATATTTGACTTAAGGAACTTTATCTGTGCTCATTTCAATCTCTGGTTTTATGCAGCACCACAACTCACCTTTCCCCTTAAGCAAGCATAAGTTGGTTTTCTAAATTTGAGACCCTGTTCTGTTCTGTAATTCAGTTCCTGTGTAGCCAAGTTTACATTCCGTGTATTACTGATATCTTATGATGTTTCTTTTTCTGTGTGACTTATTTCAGTTAGAATCATCATACCTGAATCCACTCATTGTGCTGCTAAGGGCCTGATGACACAGATTTCATTGCTGAGTGATATTGCTTTGTAAGTAAATACCACAAGTTCTTTATCCATTTTTCACTTTCTGCGATGTTGAACTTGTACTGTAAACGAGGTTCTTGTAAACAGAGCCGTTCCAAACTTTGGGGTGGCTGTGTCTTTTTGATTTTAATTTCCCTAAGCTATAGGACCATAAGTGGAAGTGCCCTAGGTTCTGTTGCTTTGTTTTTTAGATGTTTCAGGAAACACCATAAACTTCTCCCGAGTGGTTGTTGGCAATTTACATCCCGCCCATCAGCATAACAAGGCTCCCAGGTCTCCATGGCCTGTCCTGCCTTTCTGGATTTTACACTTTTTTCAGATGGCCCTTTTGACCGGGGGGAAGTGAGACTTCATTGTAGTGCAGATTTCCTTTGCAAGCTTGCTTGGTTGGCCAAAAAGGGCGTATGCGTTTTTTCCTGAATATATTCAGGAAAAAACGCATACGCCCTTTTTGGCCAAGTGCATCATTGTGGACGTTCTGCCTCTTTTCCTATGCTTTCAATGCAATTCCAGTCTACCTCCTGAAATCGGGTTCCTGCAATTCTGCCCCGCTTTCAATTCCTCTTGGCAGCCTTACTTCAGTCTATTTTTGGACGATAGCTGTCATTTATAACTCTGCAGGTTTGTGAATTACAGTGCCCCTGAGCTCCTTTCTTCAACTCGCTTTCTTTTGAGCTGGCCGCAACACCGCAGGATGGCTTCAGGCCCTAATCTGGTTCCGGCACGGCACGCTGAGCCTTTGGTTAATTCCTCTTCCTGGTGGGAAATGAGAGTTAAATTTGCCCGTCCAGACACCTCCAGCTAGCCTCTCATTGGTTCTCGCTATTCCTGTTCATCTTCCGCAGAAATTGCAAACTGGGCCAAACAGGAGGTTAAAGGGACTGACTCTCCAAGTCGGGAGAATGTTAGTAAAGCGTCTGGAATGTTGCACCCGAGTACCAGGGGAGGAAAACTGAGACATATTTGAACACGTCTCCCGATCACATGGTTGATCATACTCTAGGTTCCACATGCATGTTTTAGCTGAAGGAAGAATACCTTAAACCTGGGTAGTTGAAACCCTTGGAATGGGTACCATGCAATATGACTTCAAAGGGTCTTCATTTGCTCACCGAACCTCTCCAATCCTATCACTGCTGCGTTTATGCCCCTGTACACATGCTTGATTCTCTTTCGGAGACATAGCAATCCATAGGTTTTAAGATACTTACTAGTCAGGTACATTCTTAGGCGTTTAATATGGGGTGTTGAGTCCATTTCATTGAGCAAGGAGTAGCTCTTGTCTATTCCATATTTGGCTTAAGGAACTTTATCTGTGCTCATTTCAATCTCTGGTTTTATGCAGCACCACAACTCACCTTTACCCTTAAGCAAGAATAAGTTGGTTTTCTAAATTTGAGACCCTGTTCTGTTCTGTAATTCAGTTCCTGTGTAGCCAAGTTTACATTCCGTGTATTACTGATATCTTATGATGTTTCTTTTTCTGTGTGACTTATTTCAGTTAGAATCATCATACCTGAATCCACTCATTGTGCTGCTAAGGGCCTGATGACACAGATTTCATTGCTGAGTGATATTGCTTTGTAAGTAAATACCACAAGTTCTTTATCCATTTTTCACTTTCTGCGATGTTGAACTTGTACTGTAAACGAGGTTCTTGTAAACAGAGCCGTTCCAAACTTTGGGGTGGCTGTGTCTTTTTGATTTTAATTTCCCTAAGCTATAGGACCATAAGTGGAAGTGCCCTAGGTTCTGTTGCTTTGTTTTTTAGATGTTTCAGGAAACACCATAAACTTCTCCCGAGTGGTTGTTGGCAATTTACATCCCGCCCATCAGCATAACAAGGCTCCCAGGTCTCCATGGCCTGTCCTGCCTTTCTGGATTTTACACTTTTTTCAGATGGCCCTTTTGACCGGGGGGAAGTGAGACTTCATTGTAGTGCAGATTTCCTTTGCAAGCTTGCTTGGTTGGCCAAAAAGGGCGTATGCGTTTTTTCCTGAATATATTCAGGAAAAAACGCATACGCCCTTTTTGGCCAAGTGCATCATTGTGGACGTTCGGCCTCTTTTCCTATGCTTTCAATGCAATTCCAGTCTACCTCCTGAAATCGGGTTCCTGCAATTCTGCCCCGCTTTCAAGTCCTCTTGGCAGCCTTACTTCAGTCTATTTTTGGACGATAGCTGTCATTTATAACTCTGCAGGTTTGTGAATTACAGTGCCCCTGAGCTCCTTTCTTCAACTCGCTTTCTTGTGACCTGGCCGCAACACCGCAGGATGGCTTCAGGCCCTAATCTGGTTCCGGCACGGCACGCTGAGCCTTTGGTTAATTCCTCTTCCTGGTGGGAAATGAGAGTTAAATTTGCCCGTCCAGACACCTCCAGCTAGCCTCTCATTGGTTCTCGCTATTCCTGTTCATCTTCCGCAGAAATTGCAAACTGGGCCAAACAGGAGGTTAAAGGGACTGACTCTCCAAGTCGGGAGAGTGTTAGTAAAGCGTCTGGAATGTTGCACCCGAGTACCAGGGGAGGAAAACTGAGACATATTTGAACACGTCTCCCGATCACATGGTTGATCATACTCTAGGTTCCACATGCATGTTTTAGCTGAAGGAAGAATACCTTAAACCTGGGTAGTTGAAACCCTTGGAATGGGTACCATGCAATATGACTTCAAAGGGTCTTCATTTGCTCACCGAACCTCTCCAATCCTATCACTGCTGCGTTTATGCCCCTGTACACATGCTTGATTCTCTTTCGGAGACATAGCAATCCATAGGTTTTAAGATACTTACTAGTCAGGTACATTCTTAGGCGTTTAATATGGGGTGTTGAGTCCATTTCATTGAGCAAGGAGTAGCTCTTGTCTATTCCATATTTGGCTTAAGGAACTTTATCTGTGCTCATTTCAATCTCTGGTTTTATGCAGCACCACAACTCACCTTTACCCTTAAGCAAGAATAAGTTGGTTTTCTAAATTTGAGACCCTGTTCTGTTCTGTAATTCAGTTCCTGTGTAGCCAAGTTTACATTCCGTGTATTACTGATATCTTATGATGTTTCTTTTTCTGTGTGACTTATTTCAGTTAGAATCATCATACCTGAATCCACTCATTGTGCTGCTAAGGGCCTGATGACACAGATTTCATTGCTGAGTGATATTGCTTTGTAAGTAAATGCCACAAGTTCTTTATCCATTTTTCACTTTCTGCGATGTTGAACTTGTACTGTAAACGAGGTTCTTGTAAACAGAGCCGTTCCAAACTTTGGGGTGGCTGTGTCTTTTTGATTTTAATTTCCCTAAGCTATAGGACCATAAGTGGAAGTGCCCTAGGTTCTGTTGCTTTGTTTTTTAGATGTTTCAGGAAACACCATAAACTTCTCCCGAGTGGTTGTTGGCAATTTACATCCCGCCCATCAGCATAACAAGGCTCCCAGTTCTCCATGGCCTGTCCTGCCTTTCTGGATTTTACACTTTTTTCAGATGGCCCTTTTGACCGGGGGGAAGTGAGACTTCATTGTAGTGCAGATTTCCTTTGCAAGCTTGCTTGGTTGGCCAAAAAGGGCGTATGCGTTTTTTCCTGAATATATTCAGGAAAAAACGCATACGCCCTTTTTGGCCAAGTGCATCATTGTGGACGTTCTGCCTCTTTTCCTATGCTTTCAATGCAATTCCAGTCTACCTCCTGAAATCGGTTTCCTGCAATTCTGCCCCGCTTTCAAGTCCTCTTGGCAGCCTTACTTCAGTCTATTTTTGGACGATAGCTGTCATTTATAACTCTGCAGGTTTGTGAATTACAGTGCCCCTGAGCTCCTTTCTTCAACTCGCTTTCTTTTGAGCTGGCCGCAACACCGCAGGATGGCTTCAGGCCCTAATCTGGTTCCGGCACGGCACGCTGAGCCTTTGGTTAATTCCTCTTCCTGGTGGGAAATGAGAGTTAAATTTGCCCGTTCAGACACCTCCAGCTAGTCTCTCATTGGTTCTCGCTATTCCTGTTCATCTTCCGCAGAAATTGCAAACTGGGCCAAACAGGAGGTTAAAGGGACTGACTCTCCAAGTCGGGAGAGTGTTAGTAAAGCGTCTGGAATGTTGCACCCGAGTACCAGGGGAGGAAAACTGAGACATATTTGAACACGTCTCCCGATCACATGGTTGATCATACTCTAGGTTCCACATGCATGTTTTAGCTGAAGGAAGAATACCTTAAACCTGGGTAGTTGAAACCCTTGGAATGGGTACCATGCAATATGACTTCAAAGGGTCTTCATTTGCTCACCGAACCTCTCCAATCCTATCACTGCTGCGTTTATGCCCCTGTACACATGCTTGATTCTCTTTCGGAGACATAGCAATCCATAGGTTTTAAGATACTTACTAGTCAGGTACATTCTTAGGCGTTTAATATGGGGTGTTGAGTCCATTTCATTGAGCAAGGAGTAGCTCTTGTCTATTCCATATTTGGCTTAAGGAACTTTATCTGTGCTCATTTCAATCTCTGGTTTTATGCAGCACCACAACTCACCTTTACCCTTAAGCAAGAATAAGTTGGTTTTCTAAATTTGAGACCCTGTTCTGTTCTGTAATTCAGTTCCTGTGTAGCCAAGTTTACATTCCGTGTATTACTGATATCTTATGATGTTTCTTTTTCTGTGTGACTTATTTCAGTTAGAATCATCATACCTGAATCCACTCATTGTGCTGCTAAGGGCCTGATGACACAGATTTCATTGCTGAGTGATATTGCTTTGTAAGTAAATACCACAAGTTCTTTATCCATTTTTCACTTTCTGCGATGTTGAACTTGTACTGTAAACGAGGTTCTTGTAAACAGAGCCGTTCCAAACTTTGGGGTGGCTGTGTCTTTTTGATTTTAATTTCCCTAAGCTATAGGACCATAAGTGGAAGTGCCCTAGGTTCTGTTGCTTTGTTTTTTAGATGTTTCAGGAAACACCATAAACTTCTCCCGAGTGGTTGTTGGCAATTTACATCCCGCCCATCAGCATAACAAGGCTCCCAGTTCTCCATGGCCTGTCCTGCCTTTCTGGATTTTACACTTTTTTCAGATGGCCCTTTTGACCGGGGGGAAGTGAGACTTCATTGTAGTGCAGATTTCCTTTGCAAGCTTGCTTGGTTGGCCAAAAAGTGCGTATGCGTTTTTTCCTGAATATATTCAGGAAAAAACGCATACGCCCTTTTTGGCCAAGTGCATCATTGTGGACGTTCTGCCTCTTTTCCTATGCTTTCAATGCAATTCCAGTCTACCTCCTGAAATCGGGTTCCTGCAATTCTGCCCCGCTTTCAAGTCCTCTTGGCAGCCTTACTTCAGTCTATTTTTGGACGATAGCTGTCATTTATAAGTCTGCAGGTTTGTGAATTACAGTGCCCCTGAGCTCCTTTCTTCAACTCGCTTTCTTTTGAGCTGGCCGCAACACCGCAGGATGGCTTCAGGCCGTAATCTTGTTCCGGCACGGCACGCTGAGCCTTTGGTTATTTCCTCTTCCTGGTGGGAAATGAGAGTTAAATTTGCCCGTCCAGACACCTCCAGCTAGTCTCTCATTGGTTCTCGCTATTCCTGTTCATCTTCCGCAGAAATTGCAAACTGGGCCAAACAGGAGGTTAAAGGCGCTGACTCTCCAAGTCGGGAGAGTGTTAGTAAAGCGTCTGGAATGTTGCACCCGAGTACCAGGTACGAAAACTGAGACATATTTGAACACGTCTCCCGATCACATGGTTGATCATACTCTAGGTTCCACATGCATGTTTTAGCTGAAGGAAGAATACCTTAAACCTGGAGAGTTAAGACCCGTGTAATGGGTACCATGCAATATGACTTCAAAGGGTCTTCATTTGCTCACCGAACCTCTCCAATCCTATCACTGCTGCGTTTATGCCCCTGTACACATGCTTGATTCTCTTTCGGAGTCATAGCAATCCATAGGTTTTAAGATACTTACTAGTCAGGTACATTCTTAGGCGTTTAATATGCGGTGTTGAGTCCATTTCGTTGAGCAAGGAGTAGCTCTTGTCTATTCCATATTTGACTTAAGGAACTTTATCTGTGCTCATTTCAATCTCTGGTTTTATGCAGCACCACAACTCACCTTTCCCCTTAAGCAAGCATAAGTTGGTTTTCTAAATTTGAGACCCTGTTCTGTTCTGTAATTCAGTTCCTGTGTAGCCAAGTTTACATTCCGTGTATTACTGATATCTTATGATGTTTCTTTTTCTGTGTGACTTATTTCAGTTAGAATCATCATACCTGAATCCACTCATTGTGCTGCTAAGGGCCTGATGACACAGATTTCATTGCTGAGTGATATTGCTTTGTAAGTAAATACCACAAGTTCTTTATCCATTTTTCACTTTCTGCGATGTTGAACTTGTACTGTAAACGAGGTTCTTGTAAACAGAGCCGTTCCAAACTTTGGGGTGGCTGTGTCTTTTTGATTTTAATTTCCCTAAGCTATAGGACCATAAGTGGAAGTGCCCTAGGTTCTGTTGCTTTGTTTTTTAGATGTTTCAGGAAACACCATAAACTTCTCCCGAGTGGTTGTTGGCAATTTACATCCCGCCCATCAGCATAACAAGGCTCCCAGGTCTCCATGGCCTGTCCTGCCTTTCTGGATTTTACACTTTTTTCAGATGGCCCTTTTGACCGGGGGGAAGTGAGACTTCATTGTAGTGCAGATTTCCTTTGCAAGCTTGCTTGGTTGGCCAAAAAGGGCGTATGCGTTTTTTCCTGAATATATTCAGGAAAAAACGCATACGCCCTTTTTGGCCAAGTGCATCATTGTGGACGTTCTGCCTCTTTTCCTATGCTTTCAATGCAATTCCAGTCTACCTCCTGAAATCGGTTTCCTGCAATTCTGCCCCGCTTTCAAGTCCTCTTGGCAGCCTTACTTCAGTCTATTTTTGGACGATAGCTGTCATTTATAACTCTGCAGGTTTGTGAATTACAGTGCCCCTGAGCTCCTTTCTTCAACTCGCTTTCTTTTGAGCTGGCCGCAACACCGCAGGATGGCTTCAGGCCCTAATCTGGTTCCGGCACGGCACGCTGAGCCTTTGGTTAATTCCTCTTCCTGGTGGGAAATGAGAGTTAAATTTGCCCGTCCAGACACCTCCAGCTAGCCTCTCATTGGTTCTCGCTATTCCTGTTCATCTTCCGCAGAAATTGCAAACTGGGCCAAACAGGAGGTTAAAGGGACTGACTCTCCAAGTCGGGAGAGTGTTAGTAAAGCGTCTGGAATGTTGCACCCGAGTACCAGGGGAGGAAAACTGAGACATATTTGAACACGTCTCCCGATCACATGGTTGATCATACTCTAGGTTCCACATGCATGTTTTAGCTGAAGGAAGAATACCTTAAACCTGGGTAGTTGAAACCCTTGGAATGGGTACCATGCAATATGACTTCAAAGGGTCTTCATTTGCTCACCGAACCTCTCCAATCCTATCACTGCTGCGTTTATGCCCCTGTACACATGCTTGATTCTCTTTCGGAGACATAGCAATCCATAGGTTTTAAGATACTTACTAGTCAGGTACATTCTTAGGCGTTTAATATGGGGTGTTGAGTCCATTTCATTGAGCAAGGAGTAGCTCTTGTCTATTCCATATTTGGCTTAAGGAACTTTATCTGTTCTCATTTCAATCTCTGGTTTTATGCAGCACCCCAACTCACCTTTACCCTTAAGCAAGAATAAGTTGGTTTTCTAAATTTGAGACCCTGTTCTGTTCTGTAATTCAGTTCCTGTGTAGCCAAGTTTACATTCCGTGTATTACTGATATCTTATGATGTTTCTTTTTCTGTGTGACTTATTTCAGTTAGAATCATCATACCTGAATCCACTCATTGTGCTGCTAAGGGCCTGATGACACAGATTTCATTGCTGAGTGATATTGCTTTGTAAGTAAATACCACAAGTTCTTTATCCATTTTTCACTTTCTGCGATGTTGAACTTGTACTGTAAACGAGGTTCTTGTAAACAGAGCTGTTCCAAACTTTGGGGTGGCTGTGTCTTTTTGATTTTAATTTCCCTAAGCTATAGGACCATAAGTGGAAGTGCCCTAGGTTCTGTTGCTTTGTTTTTTAGATGTTTCAGGAAACACCATAAACTTCTCCCGAGTGGTTGTTGGCAATTTACATCCCGCCCATCAGCATAACAAGGCTCCCAGGTCTCCATGGCCTGTCCTGCCTTTCTGGATTTTACACTTTTTTCAGATGGCCCTTTTGACCGGGGGGAAGTGAGACTTCATTGTAGTGCAGATTTCCTTTGCAAGCTTGCTTGGTTGGCCAAAAAGGGCGTATGCGTTTTTTCCTGAATATATTCAGGAAAAAACGCATACGCCCTTTTTGGCCAAGTGCATCATTGTGGACGTTCTGCCTCTTTTCCTATGCTTTCAATGCAATTCCAGTCTACCTCCTGAAATCGGTTTCCTGCAATTCTGCCCCGCTTTCAAGTCCTCTTGGCAGCCTTACTTCAGTCTATTTTTGGACGATAGCTGTCATTTATAACTCTGCAGGTTTGTGAATTACAGTGCCCCTGAGCTCCTTTCTTCAACTCGCTTTCTTTTGAGCTGGCCGCAACACCGCAGGATGGCTTCAGGCCCTAATCTGGTTCCGGCACGGCACGCTGAGCCTTTGGTTAATTCCTCTTCCTGGTGGGAAATGAGAGTTAAATTTGCCCGTCCAGACACCTCCAGCTAGCCTCTCATTGGTTCTCGCTATTCCTGTTCATCTTCCGCAGAAATTGCAAACTGGGCCAAACAGGAGGTTAAAGGGACTGACTCTCCAAGTCGGGAGAGTGTTAGTAAAGCGTCTGGAATGTTGCACCCGAGTACCAGGGGAGGAAAACTGAGACATATTTGAACACGTCTCCCGATCACATGGTTGATCATACTCTAGGTTCCACATGCATGTTTTAGCTGAAGGAAGAATACCTTAAACCTGGGTAGTTGAAACCCTTGGAATGGGTACCATGCAATATGACTTCAAAGGGTCTTCATTTGCTCACCGAACCTCTCCAATCCTATCACTGCTGCGTTTATGCCCCTGTACACATGCTTGATTCTCTTTCGGAGACATAGCAATCCATAGGTTTTAAGATACTTACTAGTCAGGTACATTCTTAGGCGTTTAATATGGGGTGTTGAGTCCATTTCATTGAGCAAGGAGTAGCTCTTGTCTATTCCATATTTGGCTTAAGGAACTTTATCTGTTCTCATTTCAATCTCTGGTTTTATGCAGCACCCCAACTCACCTTTACCCTTAAGCAAGAATAAGTTGGTTTTCTAAATTTGAGACCCTGTTCTGTTCTGTAATTCAGTTCCTGTGTAGCCAAGTTTACATTCCGTGTATTACTGATATCTTATGATGTTTCTTTTTCTGTGTGACTTATTTCAGTTAGAATCATCATACCTGAATCCACTCATTGTGCTGCTAAGGGCCTGATGACACAGATTTCATTGCTGAGTGATATTGCTTTGTAAGTAAATACCACAAGTTCTTTATCCATTTTTCACTTTCTGCGATGTTGAACTTGTACTGTAAACGAGGTTCTTGTAAACAGAGCCGTTCCAAACTTTGGGGTGGCTGTGTCTTTTTGATTTTAATTTCCCTAAGCTATAGGACCATAAGTGGAAGTGCCCTAGGTTCTGTTGCTTTGTTTTTTAGATGTTTCAGGAAACACCATACACTTCTCCCAAGTGTCTGTTGGCAATTTACATCCCACCCATCAGCATAACAAGGCTCCCAGTTCTCAATGGCCTGTCCTGCCTTTCTGGATTTTACACTTTTTTCAGATGGCCCTTTTGACCGGGGGGAAGTGAGACTTCATTGTAGTGCAGATTTCCTTTGCAAGCTTGCTTGGTTGGCCAAAAAGGGCGTATGCGTTTTTTCCTGAATATATTCAGGAAAAAACGCATACGCCCTTTTTGGCCAAGTGCATCATTGTGGACGTTCTGCCTCTTTTCCTATGCTTTCAATGCAATTCCAGTCTACCTCCTGAAATCGGTTTCCTGCAATTCTGCCCCGCTTTCAAGTCCTCTTGGCAGCCTTACTTCAGTCTATTTTTGGACGATAGCTGTCATTTATAACTCTGCAGGTTTGTGAATTACAGTGCCCCTGAGCTCCTTTCTTCAACTCGCTTTCTTTTGAGCTGGCCGCAACACCGCAGGATGGCTTCAGGCCGTAATCTTGTTCCGGCACGGCACGCTGAGCCTTTGGTTATTTCCTCTTCCTGGTGGGAAATGAGAGTTAAATTTGCCCGTCCAGACACCTCCAGCTAGTCTCTCATTGGTTCTCGCTATTCCTGTTCATCTTCCGCAGAAATTGCAAACTGGGCCAAACAGGAGGTTAAAGGCGCTGACTCTCCAAGTCGGGAGAGTGTTAGTAAAGCGTCTGGAATGTTGCACCCGAGTACCAGGTACGAAAACTGAGACATATTTGAACACGTCTCCCGATCACATGGTTGATCATACTCTAGGTTCCACATGCATGTTTTAGCTGAAGGAAGAATACCTTAAACCTGGAGAGTTAAGACCCGTGTAATGGGTACCATGCAATATGACTTCAAAGGGTCTTCATTTGCTCACCGAACCTCTCCAATCCTATCACTGCTGCGTTTATGCCCCTGTACACATGCTTGATTCTCTTTCGGAGTCATAGCAATCCATAGGTTTTAAGATACTTACTAGTCAGGTACATTCTTAGGCGTTTAATATGCGGTGTTGAGTCCATTTCGTTGAGCAAGGAGTAGCTCTTGTCTATTCCATATTTGACTTAAGGAACTTTATCTGTGCTCATTTCAATCTCTGGTTTTATGCAGCACCACAACTCACCTTTCCCCTTAAGCAAGCATAAGTTGGTTTTCTAAATTTGAGACCCTGTTCTGTTCTGTAATTCAGTTCCTGTGTAGCCAAGTTTACATTCCGTGTATTACTGATATCTTATGATGTTTCTTTTTCTGTGTGACTTATTTCAGTTAGAATCATCATACCTGAATCCACTCATTGTGCTGCTAAGGGCCTGATGACACAGATTTCATTGCTGAGTGATATTGCTTTGTAAGTAAATACCACAAGTTCTTTATCCATTTTTCACTTTCTGCGATGTTGAACTTGTACTGTAAACGAGGTTCTTGTAAACAGAGCCGTTCCAAACTTTGGGGTGGCTGTGTCTTTTTGATTTTAATTTCCCTAAGCTATAGGACCATAAGTGGAAGTGCCCTAGGTTCTGTTGCTTTGTTTTTTAGATGTTTCAGGAAACACCATAAACTTCTCCCCAGTGGTTGTTGGCAATTTACATCCCGCCCATCAGCATAACAAGGCTCCCAGGTCTCCATGGCCTGTCCTGCCTTTCTGGATTTTACACTTTTTTCAGATGGCCCTTTTGACCGGGGGGAAGTGAGACTTCATTGTAGTGCAGATTTCATTTGCAAGCTTGCTTGGTTGGCCAAAAAGGGCGTATGCGTTTTTTCCTGAATATATTCAGGAAAAAACGCATACGCCCTTTTTGGCCAAGTGCATCATTGTGGACGTTCTGCCTCTTTTCCCATGCTTTCAATGCAATTCCAGTCTACCTCCTGAAATCGGTTTCCTGCAATTCTGCCCCGCTTTCAAGTCCTCTTGGCAGCCTTACTTCAGTCTATTTTTGGACGATAGCTGTCATTTATAACTCTGCAGGTTTGTGAATTACAGTGCCCCTGAGCTCCTTTCTTCAACTCGCTTTCTTGTGACCTGGCCGCAACACCGCAGGATGGCTTCAGACCCTAATCTGGTTCCGGCACGGCACGCTGAGCCTTTGGTTAATTCCTCTTCCTGGTGGGAAATGAGAGTTAAATTTGCCCGTCCAGACACCTCCAGCTAGCCTCTCATTGGTTCTCGCTATTCCTGTTCATCTTCCGCAGAAATTGCAAACTGGGCCAAACAGGAGGTTAAAGGGACTGACTCTCCAAGTCGGGAGAGTGTTAGTAAAGCGTCTGGAATGTTGCACCCGAGTACCAGGGGAGGAAAACTGAGACATATTTGAACACGTCTCCCGATCACATGGTTGATCATACTCTAGGTTCCACATGCATGTTTTAGCTGAAGGAAGAATACCTTAAACCTGGGTAGTTGAAACCCTTGGAATGGGTACCATGCAATATGACTTCAAAGGGTCTTCATTTGCTCACCGAACCTCTCCAATCCTATCACTGCTGCGTTTATGCCCCTGTACACATGCTTGATTCTCTTTCGGAGACATAGCAATCCATAGGTTTTAAGATACTTACTAGTCAGGTACATTCTTAGGCGTTTAATATGGGGTGTTGAGTCCATTTCATTGAGCAAGGAGTAGCTCTTGTCTATTCCATATTTGGCTTAAGGAACTTTATCTGTGCTCATTTCAATCTCTGGTTTTATGCAGCACCCCAACTCACCTTTACCCTTAAGCAAGAATAAGTTGGTTTTCTAAATTTGAGACCCTGTTCTGTTCTGTAATTCAGTTCCTGTGTAGCCAAGTTTACATTCCGTGTATTACTGATATCTTATGATGTTTCTTTTTCTGTGTGACTTATTTCAGTTAGAATCATCATACCTGAATCCACTCATTGTGCTGCTAAGGGCCTGATGACACAGATTTCATTGCTGAGTGATATTGCTTTGTAAGTAAATACCACAACTTCTTTATCCATTTTTCACTTTCTGCGATGTTGAACTTGTACTGTAAACGAGGTTCTTGTAAACAGAGCCGTTCCAAACTTTGGGGTGGCTGTGTCTTTTTGATTTTAATTTCCCTAAGCTATAGGACCATAAGTGGAAGTGCCCTAGGTTCTGTTGCTTTGTTTTTTAGATGTTTCAGGAAACACCATACACTTCTCCCGAGTGGTTGTTGGCAATTTACATCCCGCCCATCAGCATAACAAGGCTCCCAGTTCTCCATGGCCTGTCCTGCCTTTCTGGATTTTACACTTTTTTCAGATGGCCCTTTTGACCGGGGGGAAGTGAGACTTCATTGTAGTGCAGATTTCCTTTGCAAGCTTGCTTGGTTGGCCAAAAAGGGCGTATGCGTTTTTTCCTGAATATATTCAGGAAAAAACGCATACGCCCTTTTTGGCCAAGTGCATCATTGTGGACGTTCTGCCTCTTTTCCTATGCTTTCAATGCAATTCCAGTCTACCTCCTGAAATCGGTTTCCTGCAATTCTGCCCCGCTTTCAAGTCCTCTTGGCAGCCTTACTTCAGTCTATTTTTGGACGATAGCTGTCATTTATAACTCTGCAGGTTTGTGAATTACAGTGCCCCTGAGCTCCTTTCTTCAACTCGCTTTCTTTTGAGCTGGCCGCAACACCGCAGGATGGCTTCAGGCCGTAATCTGGTTCCGGCACGGCACGCTGAGCCTTTGGTTATTTCCTCTTCCTGGTGGGAAATGAGAGTTAAATTTGCCCGTCCAGACACCTCCAGCTAGCCTCTCATTGGTTCTCGCTATTCCTGTTCATCTTCCGCAGAAATTGCAAACTGGGCCAAACAGGAGGTTAAAGGGACTGACTCTCCAACTCGGGAGAGTGTTAGTAAAGCGTCTGGAATGTTGCATCCGAGTACCAGGGTACGAAAACTGAGACATATTTGAACACGTCTCCCGATCACATGGTTGATCATACTCTAGGTTCCACATGCATGTTTTAGCTGAAGGAAGAATACCTTAAACCTGGGTAGTTGAAACCCGTGGAATGGGTACCATGCAATATGACTTCAAAGGGTCTTCATTTGCTCACCGAACCTCTCCAATCCTATCACTGCTGCGTTTATGCCCCTGTACACATGCTTGATTCTCTTTCGGAGACATAGCAATCCATAGGTTTTAAGATACTTACTAGTCAGGTACATTCTTAGGCGTTTAATATGGGGTGTTGAGTCCATTTCATTGAGCAAGGAGTAGCTCTTGTCTATTCCATATTTGGCTTAAGGAACTTTATCTGTGCTCATTTCAATCTCTGGTTTTATGCAGCACCCCAACTCACCTTTACCCTTAAGCAAGAATAAGTTGGTTTTCTAATTTTGAGACCCTGTTCTGTTCTGTAATTCAGTTCCTGTGTAGCCAAGTTTATATTCCGTGTATTACTGATATCTTATGATGTTTCTTTTTCTGTGTGACTTATTTCAGTTACAATCATCATACCTGAATCCACTCATTGTGCTGCTAAGGGCCTGATGACACAGATTTCATTGCTGAGTGATATTGCTTTGTAAGTAAATACCACAAGTTCTTTATCCATTTTTCACTTTCTGCGATGTTGAACTTGTACTGTAAACGAGGTTCTTGTAAACAGAGCCTTTCCAAACTTTGGGGTGGCTGTGTCTTTTTGATTTTAATTTCCCTAAGCTATAGGACCATAAGTGGAAGTGCCCTAGGTTCTGTTGCTTTGTTTTTTAGATGTTTCAGGAAACACCATACACTTCTCCCGAGTGTCTGTTGGCAATTTACATCCCGCCCATCAGCATAACAAGGCTCCCAGTTCTCAATGGCCTGTCCTGTCTTTCCGGATTTTACACTTTTTTCAGATGGCCCTTTTGACCGGGGGGAAGTGAGACTTCATTGTAGTGCAGATTTCCTTTGCAAGCTTGCTGGGTTGGCCAAAAAGGGCGTATGCGTTTTTTCCTGAATATATTCAGGAAAAAACGCATACGCCCTTTTTGGCCAAGTGCATCATTGTGGACGTTCTGCCTCTTTTCGTATGCTTTCAATGCAATTCCAGTCTAGCTCCTGAAATCGGTTTCCTGCAATTCTGCCCCGCTTTCAAGTCCTCTTGGCAGCCTTACTTCAGTCTATTTTTGGACGATAGCTGTCATTTATAACTCTGCAGGTTTGTGAATTACAGTGCCCCTGAGCTCCTTTCTTCAACTCGCTTTCTTTTGAGCTGGCCGCAACACCGCAGGATGGCTTCAGGCCCTAATCTGGTTCCGGCACAGCATGCTGAGCCTTTGGTTAATTCCTCTTCCTGGTGGGAAATGAGAGTTAAATTTGCCCGTCCAGACACCTCCAGCTAGCCTCTCATTGGTTCTCGCTATTCCTGTTCATCTTCCGCAGAAATTGCAAACTGGGCCAAACAGGAGGTTAAAGGCGCTGACTCTCCAAGTCGGGAGAGTGTTAGTAAAGCGTCTGGAATGTTGCACCCGAGTACCAGGGGAGGAAAACTGAGACATATTTGAACACGTCTCCCGATCACATGGTTGATCATACTCTAGGTTCCACATGCATGTTTTAGCTGAAGGAAGAATACCTTAAACCTGGAGAGTTAAGACCCGTGTAATGGGTACCATTCAATATGACTTCAAAGGGTCTTCATTTGCTCACCGAACCTCTCCAATCCTGTCACTGCTGCGTTTATGCCCCTGTACACATGCTTGATTCTCTTTCGGAGACATAGCAATCCATAGGTTTTAAGATACTTACTAGTCAGGTACATTCTTAGGCGTTTAATATGGGGTGTTGAGTCCATTTCATTGAGCAAGGAGTAGCTCTTGTCTATTCCATATTTGACTTAAGGAACTTTATCTGTGCTCATTTCAATGTCTGGTTTTATGCAGCACCACAACTCACCTTTCCCCTTAAGCAAGCATAAGTTGGTTTTCTAAATTTGAGACCCTGTTCTGTTCTGTAATTCAGTTCCTGTGTAGCCAAGTTTACATTCCGTGTATTACTGATATCTTACGATGTTTCTTTTTCTGTGTGACTTATTTCAGTTAGAATCATCATACCTGAATCCACTCATTGTGCTGCTAAGGGCCTGATGACACAGATTTCATTGCTGAGTGATATTGCTTTGTAAGTAAATACCACAACTTCTTTATCCATTTTTCACTTTCTGCGATGTTGAACTTGTACGGTAAACGAGGTTCTTGTAAACACAGGCGTCCCAAACTTTGGGGTGGCTGTGTCTTTTTGATTTTAATTTCCCTAAGCTATAGGACCATAAGTGGAAGTGCCCTAGGTTCTGTTGCTTTGTTTTTTAGATGTTTCAGGAAACACCATACACTTCTCCCGAGTGGTTGTTGGCAATTTACATCCCGCCCATCAGCATAACAAGGCTCCCAGTTCTCCATGGCCTGTCCTGTCTTTCTGGATTTTACACTTTTTTCAGATGGCCCTTTTGACCGGGGGGAAGTGAGACTTCATTGTAGTGCAGATTTCCTTTGCAAGCTTGCTTGGTTGGCGAAAAAGGGCGTATGCGTTTTTTCCTGAATATATTCAGGAAAAAACGCATACGCCCTTTTTGGCCAAGTGCATCATTGTGGACGTTCTGCCTCTTTTCCTATGCTTTCAATGCAATTCCAGTCTAGCTCCTGAAATCGGTTTCCTGCAATTCTGCCCCGCTTTCAAGTCCTCTTGGCAGCCTTACTTCAGTCTATTTTTGGACGATAGCTGTCATTTATAACTCTGCAGGTTTGTGAATTACAGTGCCCCTGAGCTCCTTTCTTCAACTCGCTTTCTTTTGAGCTGGCCGCAACACCGCAGGATGGCTTCAGGCCGTAATCTGGTTCTGGCACGGCACGCTGAGCCTTTGGTTATTTCCTCTTCCTGGTGGGAAATGAGAGTTAAATTTGCCCGTCCAGACACCTCCAGCTAGCCTCTCATTGGTTCTCGCTATTCCTGTTCATCTTCCGCAGAAATTGCAAACTGGGCCAAACAGGAGGTTAAAGGGACTGACTCTCCAACTCGGGAGAGTGTTAGTAAAGCGTCTGGAATGTTGCACCCGAGTACCAGGGGAGGAAAACTGAGACATATTTGAACACGTCTCCCGATCACATGGTTGATCATACTCTAGGTTCCACATGCATGTTTTAGCTGAAGGAAGAATACCTTAAACCTGGGTAGTTGAAACCCGTGGAATGGGTACCATGCAATATGACTTCAAAGGGTCTTCATTTGCTCACCGAACCTCTCCAATCCTATCACTGCTGCGTTTATGCCCCTGTACACATGCTTGATTCTCTTTCGGAGACATAGCAATCCATAGGTTTTAAGATACTTACTAGTCAGGTACATTCTTAGGCGTTTAATATGGGGTGTTAAGTCCATTTCGTTGAGCAAGGAGTAGCTCTTGTCTATTCCATATTTGGCTTAAGGAACTTTATCTGTGCTCATTTCAATCTCTGGTTTTATGTAGCACCCCAACTCACCTTTACCCTTAAGCAAGCATAAGTTGGTTTTCTAAATTTGAGACCCTGTTCTGTTCTGTAATTCATTTCCTGTGTAGCCAAGTTTACATTCCGTGTATTACTGATATCTTATGATGTTTCTTTTTCTGTGTGACTTATTTCAGTTACAATCATCATACCTGAATCCACTCATTGTGCTGCTAAGGGCCTGATGACACAGATTTCATTGCTGAGTGATATTGCTTTGTAAGTAAATACCACAAGTTCTTTATCCATTTTTCACTTTCTGCGATGTTGAACTTGTACTGTAAACGAGGTTCTTGTAAACAGAGCCTTTCCAAACTTTGGGGTGGCTGTGTCTTTTTGATTTTAATTTCCCTAAGCTATAGGACCATAAGTGGAAGTGCCCTAGGTTCTGTTGCTTTGTTTTTTAGATGTTTCAGGAAACACCATACACTTCTCCCGAGTGTCTGTTGGCAATTTACATCCCGCCCATCAGCATAACAAGGCTCCCAGTTCTCCATGGCCTGTCCTGTCTTTCCGGATTTTACACTTTTTTCAGATGGCCCTTTTGACCGGGGGGAAGTGAGACTTCATTGTAGTGCAGATTTCCTTTGCAAGCTTGCTGGGTTGGCCAAAAAGGGCGTATGCGTTTTTTCCTGAATATATTCAGGAAAAAACGCATACGCCCTTTTTGGCCAAGTGCATCATTGTGGACGTTCTGCCTCTTTTCCTATGCTTTCAATGCAATTCCAGTCTAGCTCCTGAAATCGGTTTCCTGCAATTCTGCCCCGCTTTCAAGTCCTCTTGGCAGCCTTACTTCAGTCTATTTTTGGACGATAGCTGTCATTTATAACTCTGCAGGTTTGTGAATTACAGTGCCCCTGAGCTCCTTTCTTCAACTTGCTTTCTTGTGACCTGGCCGCAACACCACAGGATGGCTTCAGGCCCTAATCTGGTTCCGGCAGGGCACGCTGAGCCTTTGGTTAATTCCTCTTCCTGGTGGAAAATGAGAGTTAAATTTGCCCGTCCAGACACCTCCAGCTAGCCTCTCATTGGTTCTCGCTATTCCTGTTCATCTTCCGCAGAAATTGCAAACTGGGCCAAACAGGAGGTTAAAGGGACTGACTCTCCAAGTCGGGAGAGTGTTAGTAAAGTGTCTGGAATGTTGCACCCGAGTACAAGGGTACGAAAACTGAGACATATTTGAACACGTCTCCCGATCACATGGTTGATCATACTCTAGGTTCCACATGCATGTTTTAGCTGAAGGAAGAATACCTTAAACCTGGGTAGTTGAAACCCGTGGAATGGGTACCATGCAATATGACTTCAAAGGGTCTTCATTTGCTCACCGAACCTCTCCAATCCTATCACTGCTGCGTTTATGCCCCTGTACACATGCTTGATTCTCTTTCGGAGACATAGCAATCCATAGGTTTTCCGATACTTACTAGTCAGGTACATTCTTAGGCGTTTAATATGGGGTGTTAAGTCCATTTCGTTGAGCAAGGAGTAGCTCTTGTCTATTCCATATTTGGCTTAAGGAACTTTATCTGTGCTCATTTCAATCTCTGGTTTTATGCAGCACCCCAACTCACCTTTACCCTTAAGCAAGCATAAGTTGGTTTTCTAAATTTGAGACCCTGTTCTGTTCTGTAATTCAGTTCCTGTGTAGCCAAGTTTACATTCCATGTATTACTGATATCTTATGATGTTTCTTTTTCTGTGTGACTTATTTCAGTTAGAATCATCATACCTGAATCCACTCATTGTGCTTCTAAGGGCCTGATGACACAGATTTCATTGCTGAGTGATATTGCTTTGTAAGTAAATACCACAAGTTCTTTATCCATTTTTCACTTTCTGCGATGTTGAACTTGTACTGTAAACGAGGTTCTTGTAAACAGAGCCTTTCCAAACTTTGGGGTGGCTGTGTCTTTTTGATTTTAATTTCTCTAAGCTATAGGACCATAAGTGGAAGTGCCCTAGGTTCTGTTGCTTTGTTTTTTAGATGTTTCAGGAAACACCATACACTTCTCCCGAGTGTCTGTTGGCAATTTACATCCCGCCCATCAGCATAACAAGGCTCCCAGTTCTCCATGGCCTGTCCTGTCTTTCCGGATTTTACACTTTTTTCAGATGGCCCTTTTGACCGGGGGGAAGTGAGACTTCATTGTAGTGCAGATTTCCTTTGCAAGCTTGCTGGGTTGGCCAAAAAGGGCGTATGCGTTTTTTCCTGAATATATTCAGGAAAAAACGCATACGCCCTTTTTGGCCAAGTGCATCATTGTGGACGTTCTGCCTCTTTTCCTATGCTTTCAATGCAATTCCAGTCTACCTCCTGAAATCGGTTTCCTGCAATTCTGCCCCGCTTTCAAGTCCTCTTGGCAGCCTTACTTCAGTCTATTTTTGGACGATAGCTGTCATTTATAACTCTGCAGGTTTGTGAATTACAGTGCCCCTGAGCTCCTTTCTTCAACTTGCTTTCTTGTGACCTGGCCGCAACACCACAGGATGGCTTCAGGCCCTAATCTGGTTCCGGCAGGGCACGCTGAGCCTTTGGTTAATTCCTCTTCCTGGTGGAAAATGAGAGTTAAATTTGCCCGTCCAGACACCTCCAGCTAGCCTCTCATTGGTTCTCGCTATTCCTGTTCATCTTCCGCAGAAATTGCAAACTGGGCCAAACAGGAGGTTAAAGGGACTGACTCTCCAAGTCGGGAGAGTGTTAGTAAAGTGTCTGGAATGTTGTACCCGAGTACAAGGGTACGAAAACTGAGATATATTTGAACACGTCTCCCGATCACATGGTTGATCATACTCTAGGTTCCACATGCATGTTTTAGCTGAAGGAAGAATACCTTAAACCTGGGTAGTTGAAACCCGTGGAATGGGTACCATGCAATATGACTTCAAAGGGTCTTCATTTGCTCACCGAACCTCTCCAATCCTATCACTGCTGCGTTTATGCCCCTGTACACATGCTTGATTCTCTTTCGGAGACATAGCAATCCATAGGTTTTAAGATACTTACTAGTCAGGTACATTCTTAGGCGTTTAATATGGGGTGTTAAGTCCATTTCATTGAGCAAGGAGTAGCTCTTGTCTATTCCATATTTGGCTTAAGGAACTTTATCTGTGCTCATTTCAATCTCTGGTTTTATGCAGCACCCCAACTCACCTTTCCCCTTAAGCAAGCATAAGTTGGTTTTCTAAATTTGAGACCCTGTTCTGTTTTGTAATTCAGTTCCTGTGTAGCCAAGGTTACATTCCGTGTATTAGTGATATCTTATGATGTTTCTTTTTCTGTGTGACTTATTTCAGTTAGAATCATCATACCTGAATCCACTCATTGTGCTGCTAAGGGCCTGATGACACAGATTTCATTGCTGAGTGATATTGCTTTGTAAGTAAATACCACAAGTTCTTTATCCATTTTTCACTTTCTGCGATGTTGAACTTGTACTGTAAACGAGGTTCTTGTAAACAGAGCCATTCCAAACTTTGGGGTGGCTGTGTCTTTTTGATTTTAATTTCCCTAAACTATAGGACCATAAGTGGAAGTGCCCTAGGTTCTGTTGCTTTGTTTTTTAGATGTTTCAGGAAACACCATACACTTCTCCCGAGTGGTTGTTGGCAATTTACATCCCGCCCATCAGCATAACAAGGCTCCCAGTTCTCCATGGCCTGTCCTGCCTTTCTGGATTTTACACTTTTTTCAGATGGCCCTTTTGACCGGGGGGAAGTGAGACTTCATTGTAGTGCAGATTTCCTTTGCAAGCTTGCTGGGTTGGCCAAAAAGGGCGTATGCGTTTTTTCCTGAATATATTCAGGAAAAAACGCATACGCCCTTTTTGGCCAAGTGCATCATTGTGGACGTTCTGCCTCTTTTCCTATGCTTTCAATGCAATTCCAGTCTACCTCCTGAAATCGGTTTCCTGAAATTCTGCCCCGCTTTCAAGTCCTCTTGGCAGCCTTACTTCAGTCTATTTTTGGACGATAGCTGTCATTTATAACTCTGCAGGTTTGTGAATTACAGTGCCCCTGAGCTCCTTTCTTCAACTCGCTTTCTTTTGAGCTGGCCGCAACACCGCAGGATGGCTTCAGGCCCTAATCTGGTTCCGGCACAGCATGCTGAGCCTTTGGTTAATTCCTCTTCCTGGTGGGAAATGAGAGTTAAATTTGCCCGTCCAGACACCTCCAGCTAGCCTCTCATTGGTTCTCGCTATTCCTGTTCATCTTCCGCAGAAATTGCAAACTGGGCCAAACAGGAGGTTAAAGGCGCTGACTCTCCAAGTCGGGAGAGTGTTAGTAAAGCGTCTGGAATGTTGCACCCGAGTACCAGGGTACGAAAACTGAGACATATTTGAACACATCTCCCGATCACATGGTTGATCATACTTGGGTTCCACATGCATGTTTTAGCTGAAGGAAGAATACCTTAAACCTGGAGAGTTGAGACCCGTGTAATGGGTACCATGCAATATGACTTCAAAGGGTCTTCATTTGCTCACCGAACCTCTCCAATCCTATCACTGCTGCGTTTATGCCCCTGTACACATGCTTGATTCTCTTTCGGAGACATAGCAATCCATAGGTTTTAAGATACTTACTAGTCAGGTACATTCTTAGGCGTTTAATATGCGGTGTTGAGTCCATTTCGTTGAGCAAGGAGTAGCTCTTGTCTATTCCATATTTGGCTTAAGGAACTTTATCTGTGCTCATTTCAATCTCTGGTTTTATGCAGCACCCCAACTCACCTTTACCCTTAAGCAAGCATAAGTTGGTTTTCTAAATTTGAGACCCTGTTCTGTTCTGTAATTCAGTTCCTGTGTAGCCAAGTTTACATTCCGTGTATTACTGATATCTTATGATGTTTCTTTTTCTGTGTGACTTATTTCAGTTAGAATCATCATACCTGAATCCACTCATTGTGCTGCTAAGGGCCTGATGACACAGATTTCATTGCTGAGTGATATTGCTTTGTAAGTAAATACCACAAGTTCTTTATCCATTTTTCACTTTCTGCGATGTTGAACTTGTACTGTAAACGAGGTTCTTGTAAACAGAGCCGTTCCAAACTTTGGGGTGGCTGTGTCTTTTTGATTTTAATTTCCCTAAGCTATAGGACCATAAGTGGAAGTGCCCTAGGTTCTGTTGCTTTGCTTTTTAGATGTTTCAGGAAACACCATACACTTCTCCCGAGTGGTTGTTGGCAATTTACATCCCGCCCATCAGCATAACAAGGCTCCCAGTTCTCCATGGCCTGTCCTGCCTTTCTGGATTTTACACTTTTTTCAGATGGCCCTTTTGACCCGGGAGAAGTGAGACTTCATTGTAGTGCAGATTTCCTTTGCAAGCTTGCTTGGTTGGCGAAAAAGTGCGTATGCGTTCTTTCCTGAATATATTCAGGAAAAAACGCATACGCCCTTTTTGGCCAAGTGCATCATTGTGGACGTTCTGCCTCTTTTCCTATGCTTTCAATGCAATTCCAGTCTACCTCCTGAAATCGGTTTCCTGCAATTCTGCCCCGCTTTCAAGTCCTCTTGGCAGCCTTCCTTCAGTCTATTTTTGGACGATAGCTGTCATATATAACTCTGCAGGTTTGTGAATTACAGTGCCCCTGAGCTCCTTTCTTCAAGTCACTTTCTTGTGACCTGGCCGCAACACTGCAGGATGGCTTCAGGCCCTAATCTGGTTCCGGCACGGCACGCTGAGCCTTTGTTTATTTCCTATTCCTGGTGGGAAATGAGAGTTAAATTTGCCCGTCCAGACACCTCCAGCTAGTCTCTCATTGGTTCTCGCTATTCCTGTTCATCTTCCGCAGAAATTGCAAACTGGGCCAAACAGGAGGTTAAAGGCGCTGACTCTCCAACTCGGGAGAGTGTTAGTAAAGCGTCTGGAATGTTGCACCCGAGTACCAGGAGAGGAAAACTGAGACATATTTGAACACGTTTCCCGTTCACATGGTTGATCATACTTGGGTTCCACATGCATGTTTTAGCTGAAGGAAGAATACCTTAAACCTGGAGAGTTGAGACCCGTGTAATGGGTACAATGCAATATGACTTCAAAGGGTCTTCATTTGCTCACCGAACCTCTCCAATCCTATCACTGCTGCGTTTATGCCCCTGTACACATGCTTGATTCTCTTTCGGAGACATAGCAATCCATAGGTTTTAAGATACTTACTAGTCAGGTACATTCTTAGGCGTTTAATATGCGGTGTTGAGTCCATTTCGTTGAGCAAGGAGTAGCTCTTGTCTATTCCATATTTGGCTTAAGGAACTTTATCTGTGCTCATTTCAATTTCTGGTTTTATGCAGCACCCCAACTCACCTTTCCCCTTAAGCAAGCATAAGTTGGTTTTCTAAATTTGAGACCCTGTTCTGTTCTGTAATTCAGTTCCTGTGTAGCCAAGTTTACATTCCATGTATTACTGATATCTTATGATGTTTCTTTTTCTGTGTGACTTATTTCAGTTAGAATCATCATACCTGAATCCACTCATTGTGCTGCTAAGGGCCTGATGACACAGATTTCATTGCTGAGTGATATTGCTTTGTAAGTAAATACCACAAGTTCTTTATCCATTTTTCACTTTCTGCGATGTTGAACTTGTACTGTAAACGAGGTTCTTGTAAACAGAGCCGTTCCAAACTTTGGGGTGGCTGTGTCTTTTTGATTTTAATTTCCCTAAGCTATAGGACCATACGTGGAAGTGCCCTAGGTTCTGTTGCTTTCTTTTTTAGATGTTTCAGGAAACACCATACACTTCTCCCGAGTGGTTGTTGGCAATTTACATCCCGCCCATCAGCATAACAAGGCTCCCAGTTCTCCATGGCCTGTCCTGCCTTTCTGGATTTTACACTTTTTTCAGATGGCCCTTTTGACCGGGGGGAAGTGAGACTTCATTGTAGTGCAGATTTCCTTTGCAAGCTTGCTTGGTTGGCCAAAAAGGGCGTATGCGTTTTTTCCTGAATATATTCAGGAAAAAACGCATACGCCCTTTTTGGCCAAGTGCATCATTGTGGACGTTCTGCCTCTTTTCCTATGCTTTCAATGCAATTCCAGTCTACCTCCTGAAATCGGTTTCCTGCAATTCTGCCCCGCTTTCAAGTCCTCTTGGCAGCCTTCCTTCAGTCTATTTTTGGACGATAGCTGTCATTTATAACTCTGCAGGTTTGTGAATTACAGTGCCCCTGAGCTCCTTTCTTCAACTCGCTTTCTTTTGAGCTGGCCGCAACACCGCAGGATGGCTTCAGGCCCTAATCTGGTTCCGGCACGGCACGCTGAGCCTTTGGTTAATTCCTCTTCCTGGTGGGAAATGAGAGTTAAATTTGCCCGTCCAGACACCTCCAGCTAGCCTCTCATTGGTTCTCGCTATTCCTGTTCATCTTCCGCAGAAATTGCAAACTGGGCCAAACAGGAGGTTAAAGGCGCTGACTCTCCAAGTCGGGAGAGTGTTAGTAAAGCGTCTGGAATGTTGCACCCGAGTACCAGTGTACGAAAACTGAGACATATTTGAACACGTCTCCCGATCACATGGTTGATCATACTCTAGGTTCCACATGCATGTTTTAGCTGAAGGAAGAATACCTTAAACCTGGGTAGTTGAAACCCGTGGAATGGGTACCATGCAATATGACTTCAAAGGGTCTTCATTTGCTCACCGAACCTCTCCAATCCTATCACTGCTGCGTTTATGCCCCTGTACACATGCTTGATTCTCTTTCGGAGACATAGCAATCCATAGGTTTTAAGATACTTACTAGTCAGGTACATTCTTAGGCGTTTAATATGGGGTGTTGAGTCCATTTCGTTGAGCAAGGAGTAGCTCTTGTCTATTCCATATTTGGCTTAAGGTACTTTATCTGTGCTCATTTCAATCTCTGGTTTTATGCAGCACCCCAACTCACCTTTACCCTTAAGCAAGCATAAGTTGGTTTTCTAAATTTGAGACCCTGTTCTGTTCTGTAATTCAGTTCCTGTGTAGCCAAGTTTACATTCCGTGTATTACTGATATCTTATGATGTTTCTTTTTCTGTGTGACTTATTTCAGTTAGAATCATCATACCTGAATCCACTCATTGTGCTGCTAAGGGCCTGATGACACAGATTTCATTGCTGAGTGATATTGCTTTGTAAGTAAATACCACAAGTTCTTTATCCATTTTTCACTTTCTGCGATGTTGAACTTGTACTGTAAACGAGGTTCTTGTAAACAGAGCCGTTCCAAACTTTGGGGTGGCTGTGTCTTTTTGATTTTAATTTCCCTAAGCTATAGGACCATAAGTGGAAGTGCCCTAGGTTCTGTTGCTTTGTTTTTTAGATGTTTCAGGAAACACCATAAACTTCTCCCCAGTGGTTGTTGGCAATTTACATCCCGCCCATCAGCATAACAAGGCTCCCAGGTCTCCATGGCCTGTCCTGCCTTTCTGGATTTTACACTTTTTTCAGATGGCCCTTTTGACCGGGGGGAAGTGAGACTTCATTGTAGTGCAGATTTCCTTTGCAAGCTTGCTTGGTTGGCCAAAAAGGGCGTATGCGTTTTTTCCTGAATATATTCAGGAAAAAACGCATACGCCCTTTTTGGCCAAGTGCATCATTGTGGACGTTCGGCCTCTTTTCCTATGCTTTCAATGCAATTCCAGTCTACCTCCTGAAATCGGTTTCCTGCAATTCTGCCCCGCTTTCAAGTCCTCTTGGCAGCCTTACTTCAGTCTATTTTTGGACGATAGCTGTCATTTATAACTCTGCAGGTTTGTGAATTACAGTGCCCCTGAGCTCCTTTCTTCAACTTGCTTTCTTGTGACCTGGCCGCAACACCACAGGATGGCTTCAGGCCCTAATCTGGTTCCGGCAGGGCACGCTGAGCCTTTGGTTAATTCCTCTTCATGGTGGAAAATGAGAGTTAAATTTGCCCGTCCAGACACCTCCAGCTAGCCTCTCATTGGTTCTCGCTATTCCTGTTCATCTTCCGCAGAAATTGCAAACTGGGCCAAACAGGAGGTTAAAGGGACTGACTCTCCAAGTCGGGAGAGTGTTAGTAAAGTGTCTGGAATGTTGCACCCGAGTACCAGGGTACGAAAACTGAGACATATTTGAACACGTCTCCCGATCACATGGTTGATCATACTCTAGGTTCCACATGCATGTTTTAGCTGAAGGAAGAATACCTTAAACCTGGGTAGTTGAAACCCGTGGAATGGGTACCATGCAATATGACTTCAAAGGGTCTTCATTTGCTCACCGAACCTCTCCAATCCTATCACTGCTGCGTTTATGCCCCTGTACACATGCTTGATTCTCTTTCGGAGACATAGCAATCCATAGGTTTTAAGATACTTACTAGTCAGGTACATTCTTAGGCGTTTAATATGGGGTGTTGAGTCCATTTCATTGAGCAAGGAGTAGCTCTTGTCTATTCCATATTTGGCTTAAGGAACTTTATCTGTGCTCATTTCAATCTCTGGTTTTATGCAGCACCCCAACTCACCTTTACCCTTAAGCAAGCATAAGTTGGTTTTCTAAATTTGAGACCCTGTTCTGTTCTGTAATTCAGTTCCTGTGTAGCCAAGTTTACATTCCGTGTATTACTGATATCTTATGATGTTTCTTTTTCTGTATGACTTATTTCAGTTAGAATCATCATACCTGAATCCACTCATTGTGCTGCTAAGGGCCTGATGACACAGATTTCATTGCTGAATGATATTGCTTTGTAAGTAAATACCACAAGTTCTTTATCCATTTTTCACTTTCTGCGATGTTGAACTTGTACTGTAAACGAGGTTCTTGTAAACAGAGCCGTTCCAAACTTTGGGGTGGCTGTGTCTTTTTGATTTTAATTTCCCTAAGCTATAGGACCATAAGTGGAAGTGCCCTAGGCTCTGTTGCTTTGTTTTTTAGATGTTTCAGGAAACACCATACACTTCTCCTGAGTGTCTGTTGGCAATTTACATCCCGCCCATCAGCATAACAAGGCTCCCAGTTCTCCATGGCCTGTCCTGTCTTTCTGGATTTTACACTTTTTTCAGATGGCCCTTTTGACCGGGGGGAAGTGAGACTTCATTGTAGTGCAGATTTCCATTGCAAGCTTGCTGGGTTGGCCAAAAAGGGCGTATGCGTTTTTTCCTGAATATATTCAGGAAAAAACGCATACGCCCTTTTTGGCCAAGTGCATCATTGTGGACGTTCTGCCTCTTTTCCTATGCTTTCAATGCAATTCCAGTCTACCTCCTGAAATCGGTTTCCTGCAATTCTGCCCCGCTTTCAAGTCCTCTTGGCAGCCTTACTTCAGTCTATTTTTGGACGATAGCTGTCATTTATAACTCTGCAGGTTTGTGAATTACAGTGCCCCTGAGCTCCTTTCTTCCACTCGCTTTCTTTTGAGCTGGCCGCAACACCGCAGGATGGCTTCAGGCCCTAATCTTGTTCCGGCACGGCACGCTGAGCCTTTGGTTAATTCCTCTTCCTGGTGGGAAATGAGAGTTAAATTTGCCCGTCCAGACACCTCCAGCTAGCCTCTCATTGGTTCTCGCTATTCCTGTTCATCTTCCGCAGAAATTGCAAACTGGGCCAAACAGGAGGTTAAAGGGACTGACTCTCCAAGTCGGGAGAGTGTTAGTAAAGCGTCTGGAATGTTGCACCCGAGTACCAGGGTACGAAAATTGAGACATATTTGAACACGTCTCCCAATCACATGGTTGATCATACTCTAGGTTCCACATGCATGTTTTAGCTGAAGGAAGAATACCTAAAACCTGGGTAGTTGAGACCCGTGTAATGGGTACCATGCAATATGACTTCAAAGGGTCTTCATTTGCTCACCGAACCTCTCCAATCCTATCACTGCTGCGTTTATGCCCCTGTACACATGCTTGATTCTCTTTCGGAGACATAGCAATCCATAGGTTTTAAGATACTTACTAGTCAGTTACATTCTTAGGCGTTTAATACGGGGTGTTGAGTCCATTTCGTTGAGCAAGGAGTAGCTCTTGTCTATTCCATATTTGGCTTAAGGAACTTTATCTGTGCTCATTTCAATCTCTGGTTTTATGCAGCACCCCAACTCACCTTTACCCTTAAGCAAGCATAAGTTGGTTTTCTAAATTTGAGACCCTGTTCTGTTCTGTAATTCAGTTCCTGTGTAGCCAAGTTTACATTCCGTGTATTACTGATATCTTATGATGTTTCTTTTTCTGTGTGACTTATTTCAGTTAGAATCATCATACCTGAATCCACTCATTGTGCTGCTAAGGGCCTGATGACACAGATTTCATTGCTGAGTGATATTGATTTGTAAGTAAATACCACAAGTTCTTTATCCATTTTTCACTTTCTGCGATGTTGAACTTGTACTGTAAACGAGGTTCTTGTAAACAGAGCCGTTCCAAACTTTGGGGTGGCTGTGTCTTTTTGATTTTAATTTCCCTAAGCTATAGGACCAAGAGTGGAAGTGCCCTAGGTTCTGTTGCTTTGTTTTTTAGATGTTTCAGGAAACACCATACACTTCTCCCAAGTGGTTGTTGGCAATTTACATCCCGCCCATCAGCATAACAAGGCTCCCAGGTCTCCATGGCCTCTCCTGCCTTTCTGGATTTTACACTTTTTTCAGATGGCCCTTTTGA
Source organism: Delphinus delphis (assembly GCF_949987515.2). NCBI lineage: Eukaryota > Metazoa > Chordata > Mammalia > Artiodactyla > Delphinidae > Delphinus > Delphinus delphis. Next base: position 116,329,652 of record NC_082688.1, read on the forward strand.
CCGGGGGAAATGAGACTTCATTGTAGTGCAGATTTCCTTTGCAAGCTTGCTTGGTTGGCCAAAAAGGGCGTATGCGTTTTTTCCTGAATATATTCAGGACAAAACGCATACGCCCTTTTTGGCCAAGTGCATCATTGTGGACGTTCTGCCTCTTTTCCTATGCTTTCAATGCAATTCCAGTCTACCTCCTGAAATCGGTTTCCTGCAATTCTGCCCCGCTTTCAAGTCCTCTTGGCAGCCTTCCTTCAGTCTATTTTTGGATGATAGCTGTCATATATAACTCTGCAGGTTTGTGAATTACAGTGCCCCTGAGCTCCTTTCTTCAACTCGCTTTCTTGTGACCTGGCCGCAACACCGCAGGATGGCTTCAGGCCCTAATCTGGTTCCGGCTCGGCACGCTGAGCCTTTGGTTATTTCCTCTTCCTGGTGGGAAATGAGAGTTAAATTTGCCCGTCCAGACACCTCCAGCTAGTCTCTCATTTGTTCTCGCTATTCCTGTTCATCTTCCGCAGAAATTGCAAACTGGGCCAAACAGGAGGTTAAAGGCGCTGACTCTCCAACTCGGGAGAGTGTTAGTAAAGCGTCTGGAATGTTGCACCCGAGTACCAGGGGAGGAAAGCTGAGACATATTTGAACACGTCTCCCGTTCACATGGTTGATCATACTTGGGTTCCACATGCATGTTTTAGCTGAAGGAAGAATACCTTAAACCTGGAGAGTTGAGACCCGTGTAATGGGTACCATGTAATATGACTTCAAAGGGTCTTCATTTGCTCACCGAACCTCTCCAATCCTATCACTGCTGCGTTTATGCCCCTGTACACATGCTTGATTCTCTTTCGGAGACATAGCAATCCATAGGTTTTAAGATACTTACTAGTCAGGTACATTCTTAGGCGTTTAATATGCGGTGTTGAGTCCATTTCGTTGAGCAAGGAGTAGCTCTTGTCTATTCCATATTTGGCTTAAGGAATTTTATCTGTGCTCATTTCAATCTCTGGTTTTATGCAGCACCCCAACTCACCTTTCCCCTTAAGCAAGCATAAGTTGGTTTTCTAAATTTGAGACCCTGTTCTGTTCTGTAATTCAGTTCCTGTGTAGCCAAGTTTACATTCCGTGTATTACTGATATCTTATGATGTTTCTTTTTCTGTGTGACTTATTTCAGTTAGAATCATCATACCTGAATCCACTCATTGTGCTGCTAAGGGCCTGATGACACAGATTTCATTGCTGAGTGATATTGCTTTGTAAGTAAATACCACAAGTTCTTTATCCATTTTTCACTTTCTGCGATGTTGAACTTGTACTGTAAACGAGGTTCTTGTAAACAGAGCCGTTCCAAACTTTGGGGTGGCTGTGTCTTTTTGATTTTAATTTCCCTAGGCTATAGGACCATAAGTGGAAGTGCCCTAGGTTCTGTTGCTTTGTTTTTTAGATGTTTCAGGAAACACCATACACTTCTCCCGAGTGGTTGTTGGCAATTTACATCCCGCCCATCAGCATAACAAGGCTCCCAGTTCTCCATGGCCTGTCCTGCCTTTCTGGATTTTACACTTTTTTCAGATGGCCCTTTTGACCGGGGGGAAGTGAGACTTCATTGTAGTGCAGATTTCCTTTGCAAGCTTGCTTGGTTGGCCAAAAAGGGCGTATGCGTTTTTTCCTGAATATATTCAGGAAAAAACGCATACGCCCTTTTTGGCCAAGTGCATCATTGTGGACGTTCTGCCTCTTTTCCTATGCTTTCAATGCAATTCCAGTCTACCTCCTGAAATCGGTTTCCTGCAATTCTGCCCCGCTTTCAAGTCCTCTTGGCAGCCTTACTTCAGTCTATTTTTGGACGATAGCTGTCATTTATAACTCTGCAGGTTTGTGAATTACAGTGCCCCTGAGCTCCTTTCTTCAACTCGCTTTCTTTTGAGCTGGCCGCAACACCGCAGGATGGCTTCAGGCCCTAATCTGGTTCCGGCACAGCACGCTGAGCCTTTGGTTAATTCCTCTTCCTGGTGGGAAATGAGAGTTAAATTTGCCCGTCCAGACACCTCCAGCTAGCCTCTCATTGGTTCTCGCTATTCCTGTTCATCTTCCGCAGAAATTGCAAACTGGGCCAAACAGGAGGTTAAAGGCGCTGACTCTCCAAGTCGGGAGAGTGTTAGTAAAGCGTCTGGAATGTTGCACCCGAGTACCAGGGTACGAAAACTGAGACATATTTGAACACGTCTCCCGATCACATGGTTGATCATACTCTAGGTTCCACATGCATGTTTTAGCTGAAGGAAGAATACCTTAAACCTGGGTAGTTGAAACCCGTGGAATGGGTACCATGCAATATGACTTCAAAGGGTCTTCATTTGCTCACCGAACCTCTCCAATCCTATCACTGCTGCGTTTATGCCCCTGTACACATGCTTGATTCTCTTTCGGAGACATAGCAATCCATAGGTTTTAAGATACTTACTAGTCAGGTACATTCTTAGGCGTTTAATATGCGGTGTTGAGTCCATTTCATTGAGCAAGGAGTAGCTCTTGTCTATTCCATATTTGGCTTAAGGAACTTTATCTGTGCTCATTTCAATCTCTGGTTTTATGCAGCACCCCAACTCACCTTTCCCCTTAAGCAAGCATAAGTTGGTTTTCTAAATTTGAGACCCTGTTCTGTTCTGTAATTCAGTTCCTGTGTAGCCAAGTTTACATTCCGTGTATTACTGATATCTTATGATGTTTCTTTTTCTGTGTGACTTATTTCAGTTAGAATCATCATACCTGAATCCACTCATTGTGCTGCTAAGGGCCTGATGACACAGATTTCATTGCTGAGTGATATTGCTTTGTAAGTAAATACCACAAGTTCTTTATCCATTTTTCACTTTCTGCGATGTTGAACTTGTACTGTAAACGAGGTTCTTGTAAACAGAGCCTTTCCAAACTTTGGGGTGGCTGTGTCTTTTTGATTTTAATTTCCCTAAGCTATAGGACCATAAGTGGAAGTGCCCTAGGCTCTGTTGCTTTGTTTTTTAGATGTTTCAGGAAACACCATACACTTCTCCTGAGTGTCTGTTGGCAATTTACATCCCGCCCATCAGCATAACAAGGCTCCCAGTTCTCCATGGCCTGTCCTGTCTTTCTGGATTTTACACTTTTTTCAGATGGCCCTTTTGACCGGGGGGAAGTGAGACTTCATTGTAGTGCAGATTTCCATTGCAAGCTTGCTGGGTTGGCCAAAAAGGGCGTATGCGTTTTTTCCTGAATATATTCAGGAAAAAACGCATACGCCCTTTTTGGCCAAGTGCATCATTGTGGACGTTCTGCCTCTTTTCCTATGCTTTCAATGCAATTCCAGTCTACCTCCTGAAATCGGTTTCCTGCAATTCTGCCCCGCTTTCAAGTCCTCTTGGCAGCCTTACTTCAGTCTATTTTTGGACGATAGCTGTCATTTATAACTCTGCAGGTTTGTGAATTACAGTGCCCCTGAGCTCCTTTCTTCAACTCGCTTTCTTTTGAGCTGGCCGCAACACCGCAGGATGGCTTCAGGCCCTAATCTGGTTCCGGCACGGCACGCTGAGCCTTTGGTTATTTCCTCTTCCTGGTGGGAAATGAGAGTTAAATTTGCCCGTCCAGACACCTCCAGCTAGCCTCTCATTGGTTCTCGCTATTCCTGTTCATCTTCCGCAGAAATTGCAAACTGGGCCAAACAGGAGGTTAAAGGGACTGACTCTCCAAGTCGGGAGAGTGTTAGTAAAGCGTCTGGAATGTTGCACCCGAGTACCAGGGTACGAAAACTGAGACATATTTGAACACGTCTCCCGATCACATGGTTGATCATACTCTAGGTTCCACATGCATGTTTTAGCTGAAGGAAGAATACCTAAAACCTGGGTAGTGGAGACCCGTGGAATGGGTACGATGCAATATGACTTCAAAGGGTCTTCATTTGCTCACCGAACCTCTCCAATCCTATCACTGCTGCGTTTATGCCCCTGGACACATGCTTGATTCTCTTTCGGAGTCATAGCAATCCATAGGTTTTAAGATACTTACTAGTCAGGTACATTCTTAGGCGTTTAATATGCGGTGTTGAGTCCATTTCGTTGAGCAAGGAGTAGCTCTTGTCTATTCCATATTTGGCTTAAGGAACTTTATCTGTGCTCATTTCAATCTCTGGTTTTATGCAGCACCCTAACTCACCTTTACCCTTAAGCAAGAATAAGTTGGTTTTCTAAATTTGAGACCCTGTTCTGTTCTGTAATTCAGTTCCTGTGTAGCCAAGTTTACATTCCGTGTATTACTGATATCTTATGATATTTCTTTTTCTGTGTGACTTATTTCAGTTAGAATCATCGTACCTGAATCCACTCATTATGCTGCTATGGGCCTGATGACATAGATTTCATTGCTGAGTGATACTGCATTGTACGTAAGTACGACAAGTTCTTTATCCATTTTTCACTTTCTGTGATATTGAACTTGTACGGTAAATGAGGTTCTTCTAAACAGAGGCGTCCCAAACTTTGGGGTGGCTGTGTCTTTTTGATTTTAATTTCCCTAAGCTATAGGACCATAAGTGGAAGTGCCCTAGGCTCTGTTGCTTTGTTTTTTAGATGTTTCAGGAAACACCATACACTTCTCCCAAGTGTCTGTTGGCAATTTACATCCCGCCCATCAGCATAACAAGGCTCCCAGTTCTCCATGGCCTGTCCTGCCTTTCTGGATTTTACACTTTTTTCAGATGGCCCTTTTGACCGGGGGGAAGTGAGACTTCATTGTAGTGCAGATTTCCTTTGCTAGTTTGCTTGGTTGGCCAAAAAGGGCGTATGCGTTTTTTCCTGAATATATTCAGGAAAAAACGCATACGCCCTTTTTGGCCAAGTGCATCATTGTGGACGTTCTGCCTCTTTTCCTATGCTTTCAATGCAATTCCAGTCTACCTCCTGAAATCGGTTTCCTGCAATTCTGCCCCGCTTTCAAGTCCTCTTGGCAGCCTTACTTCAGTCTATTTTTGGACGATAGCTGTCATTTATAACTCTGCAGGTTTGTGAATTACAGTGCCCCTGAGCTCCTTTCTTCAACTCGCTTCCTTGTGAGCTGGCCGCAACACCGCAGGATGGCTTCAGGCCCTAATCTGGTTCCGGCACGGCACGCTGAGCCTTTGGTTAATTCCTCTTCCTGGTGGGAAATGAGAGTTAAATTTGCCCGTCCAGACACCTCCAGCTAGTCTCTCATTGGTTCTCGCTATTCCTGTTCATCTTCCGCAGAAATTGCAAACTGGGCCAAACAGGAGGTTAAAGGGACTGACTCTCCAAGTCGGGAGAGTGTTCGTAAAGCGTCTGGAATGTTGCACCCGAGTACCAGGGTACGAAAACTGAGCCATATTTGAACACGTCTCCCGATCACATGGTTGATCATACTCTGGGTTCCACATGCATGTTTTAGCTGAAGGAAGAATACCTAAAACCTGGGTAGTTGAAACCCGTGGAATGGGTACCATGCAATATGACTTCAAAGGGTCTTCATTTGCTCACTGAACCTCTCCAATCCTATCACTGCTGCGTTTATGCCCCTGTACACATGCTTGATTCTCTTTCGGAGACATAGCAATCCATAGGTTTTAAGATACTTACTAGTCAGGTACATTCTTAGGCGTTTAATATGCGGTGTTGAGTCCATTTCGTTGAGCAAGGAGTAGCTCTTGTCTATTCCATATTTGACTTAAGGAACTTTATCTGTGCTCATTTCAATCTCTGGTTTTATGCAGCACCCCAACTCACCTTTACCCTTAAGCAAGCATAAGTTGGTTTTCTAAATTTGAGACCCTGTTCTGTTCTGTAATTCAGTTCCTGTGTAGCCAAGTTTACATTCCATGTATTACTGATATCTTATGATGTTTCTTTTTCTGTGTGACTTATTTCAGTTAGAATCATCATACCTGAATCCACTCATTGTGCTGCTAAGGGCCTGATGACACAGATTTCATTGCTTGGTGATATTGATTTGTAAGTAAATACCACAACTTCTTTATCCATTTTTCACTTTCTGCGATGTTGAACTTGTACTGTAAACGAGGTTCTTGTAAACAGAGCCGTTCCAAACTTTGGGGTGGCTGTGTCTTTTTGATTTTAATTTCCCTAAGCTATAGGACCATACGTGGAAGTGCCCTAGGTTCTGTTGCTTTCTTTTTTAGATGTTTCAGGAAACACCATACACTTCTCCCGAGTGGTTGTTTGCAATTTACATCCCGCCCATCAGCATAACAAGGCTCCCAGTTCTCCATGGCCTGTCCTGCCTTTCTGGATTTTACACTTTTTTCAGATGGCCCTTTTGACCGGGGGGAAGTGAGACTTCATTGTAGTGCAGATTTCCTTTGCAAGCTTGCTTGGTTGGCCAAAAAGGGCGTATGCGTTTTTTCCTGAATATATTCAGGAAAAAACGCATACGCCCTTTTTGGCCAAGTGCATCATTGTGGACGTTCTGCCTCTTTTCCTATGCTTTCAGTGCAATTCCAGTCTACCTCCTGAAATCGGTTTCCTGCAATTCTGCCCCGCTTTCAAGTCCTCTTGGCAGCCTTACTTCAGTCTATTTTTGGACGATAGCTGTCATTTATAACTCTGCAGGTTTGTGAATTACAGTGCCCCTGAGCTCCTTTCTTCAACTCGCTTCCTTGTGAGCTGGCCGCAACACCGCAGGATGGCTTCAGGCCCTAATCTGGTTCCGGCACGGCACGCTGAGCCTTTGGTTAATTCCTCTTCCTGGTGGGAAATGAGAGTTAAATTTGCCCGTCCAGACACCTCCAGCTAGTCTCTCATTGGTTCTCGCTATTCCTGTTCATCTTCCGCAGAAATTGCAAACTGGGCCAAACAGGAGGTTAAAGGGACTGACTCTCCAAGTCGGGAGAGTGTTCGTAAAGCGTCTGGAATGTTGCACCCGAGTACCAGGGTACGAAAACTGAGCCATATTTGAACACGTCTCCCGATCACATGGTTGATCATACTCTGGGTTCCACATGCATGTTTTAGCTGAAGGAAGAATACCTAAAACCTGGGTAGTTGAAACCCGTGGAATGGGTACCATGCAATATGACTTCAAAGGGTCTTCATTTGCTCACTGAACCTCTCCAATCCTATCACTGCTGCGTTTATGCCCCTGTACACATGCTTGATTCTCTTTCGGAGACATAGCAATCCATAGGTTTTAAGATACTTACTAGTCAGGTACATTCTTAGGCGTTTAATATGCGGTGTTGAGTCCATTTCGTTGAGCAAGGAGTAGCTCTTGTCTATTCCATATTTGACTTAAGGAACTTTATCTGTGCTCATTTCAATCTCTGGTTTTATGCAGCACCCCAACTCACCTTTACCCTTAAGCAAGCATAAGTTGGTTTTCTAAATTTGAGACCCTGTTCTGTTCTGTAATTCAGTTCCTGTGTAGCCAAGTTTACATTCCATGTATTACTGATATCTTATGATGTTTCTTTTTCTGTGTGACTTATTTCAGTTAGAATCATCATACCTGAATCCACTCATTGTGCTGCTAAGGGCCTGATGACACAGATTTCATTGCTTGGTGATATTGATTTGTAAGTAAATACCACAACTTCTTTATCCATTTTTCACTTTCTGCGATGTTGAACTTGTACTGTAAACGAGGTTCTTGTAAACAGAGCCGTTCCAAACTTTGGGGTGGCTGTGTCTTTTTGATTTTAATTTCCCTAAGCTATAGGACCATACGTGGAAGTGCCCTAGGTTCTGTTGCTTTCTTTTTTAGATGTTTCAGGAAACACCATACACTTCTCCCGAGTGGTTGTTGGCAATTTACATCCCGCCCATCAGCATAACAAGGCTCCCAGTTCTCCATGGCCTGTCCTGCCTTTCTGGATTTTACACTTTTTTCAGATGGCCCTTTTGACCGGGGGGAAGTGAGACTTCATTGTAGTGCAGATTTCCTTTGCAAGCTTGCTTGGTTGGCCAAAAAGGGCGTATGCGTTTTTTCCTGAATATATTCAGGAAAAAACGCATACGCCCTTTTTGGCCAAGTGCATCATTGTGGACGTTCTGCCTCTTTTCCTATGCTTTCAGTGCAATTCCAGTCTACCTCCTGAAATCGGTTTCCTGCAATTCTGCCCCGCTTTCAAGTCCTCTTGGCAGCCTTACTTCAGTCTATTTTTGGACGATAGCTGTCATTTATAACTCTGCAGGTTTGTGAATTACAGTGCCCCTGAGCTCCTTTCTTCAACTCGCTTCCTTGTGAGCTGGCCGCAACACCGCAGGATGGCTTCAGGCCCTAATCTGGTTCCGGCACGGCACGCTGAGCCTTTGGTTAATTCCTCTTCCTGGTGGGAAATGAGAGTTAAATTTGCCCGTCCAGACACCTCCAGCTAGTCTCTCATTGGTTCTCGCTATTCCTGTTCATCTTCCGCAGAAATTGCAAACTGGGCCAAACAGGAGGTTAAAGGGACTGACTCTCCAAGTCGGGAGAGTGTTCGTAAAGCGTCTGGAATGTTGCACCCGAGTACCAGGGTACGAAAACTGAGCCATATTTGAACACGTCTCCCGATCACATGGTTGATCATACTCTGGGTTCCACATGCATGTTTTAGCTGAAGGAAGAATACCTAAAACCTGGGTAGTTGAAACCCGTGGAATGGGTACCATGCAATATGACTTCAAAGGGTCTTCATTTGCTCACTGAACCTCTCCAATCCTATCACTGCTGCGTTTATGCCCCTGTACACATGCTTGATTCTCTTTCGGAGACATAGCAATCCATAGGTTTTAAGATACTTACTAGTCAGGTACATTCTTAGGCGTTTAATATGCGGTGTTGAGTCCATTTCGTTGAGCAAGGAGTAGCTCTTGTCTATTCCATATTTGACTTAAGGAACTTTATCTGTGCTCATTTCAATCTCTGGTTTTATGCAGCACCCCAACTCACCTTTACCCTTAAGCAAGCATAAGTTGGTTTTCTAAATTTGAGACCCTGTTCTGTTCTGTAATTCAGTTCCTGTGTAGCCAAGTTTACATTCCATGTATTACTGATATCTTATGATGTTTCTTTTTCTGTGTGACTTATTTCAGTTAGAATCATCATACCTGAATCCACTCATTGTGCTGCTAAGGGCCTGATGACACAGATTTCATTGCTTGGTGATATTGATTTGTAAGTAAATACCACAACTTCTTTATCCATTTTTCACTTTCTGCGATGTTGAACTTGTACTGTAAACGAGGTTCTTGTAAACAGAGCCGTTCCAAACTTTGGGGTGGCTGTGTCTTTTTGATTTTAATTTCCCTAAGCTATAGGACCATACGTGGAAGTGCCCTAGGTTCTGTTGCTTTCTTTTTTAGATGTTTCAGGAAACACCATACACTTCTCCCGAGTGGTTGTTGGCAATTTACATCCCGCCCATCAGCATAACAAGGCTCCCAGTTCTCCATGGCCTGTCCTGCCTTTCTGGATTTTACACTTTTTTCAGATGGCCCTTTTGACCGGGGGGAAGTGAGACTTCATTGTAGTGCAGATTTCCTTTGCAAGCTTGCTTGGTTGGCCAAAAAGGGCGTATGCGTTTTTTCCTGAATATATTCAGGAAAAAACGCATACGCCCTTTTTGGCCAAGTGCATCATTGTGGACGTTCTGCCTCTTTTCCTATGCTTTCAGTGCAATTCCAGTCTACCTCCTGAAATCGGTTTCCTGCAATTCTGCCCCGCTTTCAAGTCCTCTTGGCAGCCTTACTTCAGTCTATTTTTGGACGATAGCTGTCATTTATAACTCTGCAGGTTTGTGAATTACAGTGCCCCTGAGCTCCTTTCTTCAACTCGCTTCCTTGTGAGCTGGCCGCAACACCGCAGGATGGCTTCAGGCCCTAATCTGGTTCCGGCACGGCACGCTGAGCCTTTGGTTAATTCCTCTTCCTGGTGGGAAATGAGAGTTAAATTTGCCCGTCCAGACACCTCCAGCTAGTCTCTCATTGGTTCTCGCTATTCCTGTTCATCTTCCGCAGAAATTGCAAACTGGGCCAAACAGGAGGTTAAAGGGACTGACTCTCCAAGTCGGGAGAGTGTTCGTAAAGCGTCTGGAATGTTGCACCCGAGTACCAGGGTACGAAAACTGAGCCATATTTGAACACGTCTCCCGATCACATGGTTGATCATACTCTGGGTTCCACATGCATGTTTTAGCTGAAGGAAGAATACCTAAAACCTGGGTAGTTGAAACCCGTGGAATGGGTACCATGCAATATGACTTCAAAGGGTCTTCATTTGCTCACTGAACCTCTCCAATCCTATCACTGCTGCGTTTATGCCCCTGTACACATGCTTGATTCTCTTTCGGAGACATAGCAATCCATAGGTTTTAAGATACTTACTAGTCAGGTACATTCTTAGGCGTTTAATATGCGGTGTTGAGTCCATTTCGTTGAGCAAGGAGTAGCTCTTTTCTATTCCATATTTGACTTAAGGAACTTTATCTGTGCTCATTTCAATCTCTGGTTTTATGCAGCACCCCAACTCACCTTTACCCTTAAGCAAGCATAAGTTGGTTTTCTAAATTTGAGACCCTGTTCTGTTCTGTAATTCAGTTCCTGTGTAGCCAAGTTTACATTCCATGTATTACTGATATCTTATGATGTTTCTTTTTCTGTGTGACTTATTTCAGTTAGAATCATCATACCTGAATCCACTCATTGTGCTGCTAAGGGCCTGATGACACAGATTTCATTGCTTGGTGATATTGATTTGTAAGTAAATACCACAACTTCTTTATCCATTTTTCACTTTCTGCGATGTTGAACTTGTACTGTAAACGAGGTTCTTGTAAACAGAGCCGTTCCAAACTTTGGGGTGGCTGTGTCTTTTTGATTTTAATTTCCCTAAGCTATAGGACCATACGTGGAAGTGCCCTAGGTTCTGTTGCTTTCTTTTTTAGATGTTTCAGGAAACACCATACACTTCTCCCGAGTGGTTGTTGGCAATTTACATCCCGCCCATCAGCATAACAAGGCTCCCAGTTCTCCATGGCCTGTCCTGCCTTTCTGGATTTTACACTTTTTTCAGATGGCCCTTTTGACCGGGGGGAAGTGAGACTTCATTGTAGTGCAGATTTCCTTTGCAAGCTTGCTTGGTTGGCCAAAAAGGGCGTATGCGTTTTTTCCTGAATATATTCAGGAAAAAACGCATACGCCCTTTTTGGCCAAGTGCATCATTGTGGACGTTCTGCCTCTTTTCCTATGCTTTCAATGCAATTCCAGTCTACCTCCTGAAATCGGTTTCCTGCAATTCTGCCCCGCTTTCAAGTCCTCTTGGCAGCCTTACTTCAGTCTATTTTTGGACGATAGCTGTCATTTATAACTCTGCAGGTTTGTGAATTACAGTGCCCCTGAGCTCCTTTCTTCAACTCGCTTCCTTGTGAGCTGGCCGCAACACCGCAGGATGGCTTCAGGCCCTAATCTGGTTCCGGCACGGCACGCTGAGCCTTTGGTTAATTCCTCTTCCTGGTGGGAAATGAGAGTTAAATTTGCCCGTCCAGACACCTCCAGCTAGTCTCTCATTGGTTCTCGCTATTCCTGTTCATCTTCCGCAGAAATTGCAAACTGGGCCAAACAGGAGGTTAAAGGGACTGACTCTCCAAGTCGGGAGAGTGTTCGTAAAGCGTCTGGAATGTTGCACCCGAGTACCAGGGTACGAAAACTGAGCCATATTTGAACACGTCTCCCGATCACATGGTTGATCATACTCTGGGTTCCACATGCATGTTTTAGCTGAAGGAAGAATACCTAAAACCTGGGTAGTTGAAACCCGTGGAATGGGTACCATGCAATATGACTTCAAAGGGTCTTCATTTGCTCACTGAACCTCTCCAATCCTATCACTGCTGCGTTTATGCCCCTGTACACATGCTTGATTCTCTTTCGGAGACATAGCAATCCATAGGTTTTAAGATACTTACTAGTCAGGTACATTCTTAGGCGTTTAATATGCGGTGTTGAGTCCATTTCGTTGAGCAAGGAGTAGCTCTTGTCTATTCCATATTTGACTTAAGGAACTTTATCTGTGCTCATTTCAATCTCTGGTTTTATGCAGCACCCCAACTCACCTTTACCCTTAAGCAAGCATAAGTTGGTTTTCTAAATTTGAGACCCTGTTCTGTTCTGTAATTCAGTTCCTGTGTAGCCAAGTTTACATTCCATGTATTACTGATATCTTATGATGTTTCTTTTTCTGTGTGACTTATTTCAGTTAGAATCATCATACCTGAATCCACTCATTGTGCTGCTAAGGGCCTGATGACACAGATTTCATTGCTTGGTGATATTGATTTGTAAGTAAATACCACAACTTCTTTATCCATTTTTCACTTTCTGCGATGTTGAACTTGTACTGTAAACGAGGTTCTTGTAAACAGAGCCGTTCCAAACTTTGGGGTGGCTGTGTCTTTTTGATTTTAATTTCCCTAAGCTATAGGACCATACGTGGAAGTGCCCTAGGTTCTGTTGCTTTCTTTTTTAGATGTTTCAGGAAACACCATACACTTCTCCCGAGTGGTTGTTGGCAATTTACATCCCGCCCATCAGCATAACAAGGCTCCCAGTTCTCCATGGCCTGTCCTGCCTTTCTGGATTTTACACTTTTTTCAGATGGCCCTTTTGACCGGGGGGAAGTGAGACTTCATTGTAGTGCAGATTTCCTTTGCAAGCTTGCTTGGTTGGCCAAAAAGGGCGTATGCGTTTTTTCCTGAATATATTCAGGAAAAAACGCATACGCCCTTTTTGGCCAAGTGCATCATTGTGGACGTTCTGCCTCTTTTCCTATGCTTTCAATGCAATTCCAGTCTACCTCCTGAAATCGGTTTCCTGCAATTCTGCCCCGCTTTCAAGTCCTCTTGGCAGCCTTACTTCAGTCTATTTTTGGACGATAGCTGTCATTTATAACTCTGCAGGTTTGTGAATTACAGTGCCCCTGAGCTCCTTTCTTCAACTCGCTTCCTTGTGAGCTGGCCGCAACACCGCAGGATGGCTTCAGGCCCTAATCTGGTTCCGGCACGGCACGCTGAGCCTTTGGTTAATTCCTCTTCCTGGTGGGAAATGAGAGTTAAATTTGCCCGTCCAGACACCTCCAGCTAGTCTCTCATTGGTTCTCGCTATTCCTGTTCATCTTCCGCAGAAATTGCAAACTGGGCCAAACAGGAGGTTAAAGGGACTGACTCTCCAAGTCGGGAGAGTGTTAGTAAAGCGTCTGGAATGTTGCACCCGAGTACCAGGGTACGAAAACTGAGACATATTTGAACACGTCTCCCGATCACATGGTTGATCATACTCTGGGTTCCACATGCATGTTTTAGCTGAAGGAAGAATACCTTAAAGCTGGGTAGTAGAAACCTGTGGAATGGGTACCATGCAATATGACTTCAATGGGTCTTCATTTGCTCACCGAACCTCTTCAATCCTATCACTGCTGCGTTTATGCCCCTGTACACATGCTTGATTCTCTTTCGAAGACATAGCAATCCATAGGTTTTAAGATACTTACTAGTCAGGTACATTCTTAGGCGTTTAATATGCGGTGTTGAGTCCATTTCGTTGAGCAAGGAGTAGCTCTTGTCTATTCCATATTTGGCTTAAGGAACTTTATCTGTGCTCATTTCAATCTCTGGTTTTATGCAGCACCCCAACTCACCTTTACCCTTAAGCAAGCATAAGTTGGTTTTCTAAATTTGAGACCCTGTTCTGTTCTGTAATTCAGTTCCTGTGTAGCCAAGTTTACATTCCGTGTATTACTGATATCTTATGATGTTTCTTTTTCTGTGTGACTTATTTCAGTTAGAATCATCGTACCTGAATCCACTCATTATGCTGCTATGGGCCTGATGACATAGATTTCATTGCTGAGTGATACCGCATTGTACGTAAGTACCACAAGTTCTTTATCCATTTTTCACTTTCTGTGATATTGAACTTGTACGGCAAACGAGGTTCTTGTAAATGGAGGCGTCCCAAACTTTGGGGTGGCTGTGTTTTTGATTTTAATTTCCCTAAGCTATAGGACCATAAGTGGAAGTGCCCTAGGTTCTGTTGCTTTCTTTTTTAGATGTTTCAGGAAACACCATACACTTCTCCTGAGTGTCTGTTGGCAATTTACATCCCGCCCATCAGCATAACAAGGCTCCCAGTTCTCCATGGCCTGTCCTGCCTTTCTGGATTTTACACTTTTTTCAGATGGCCCTTTTGACCGGGGGGAAGTAAGACTTCATTGTAGTGCAGATTTCCTTTGCAAGCTTGCTTGGTTGGCCAAAAAGGGCGTATGCGTTTTTTCCTGAATATATTCAGGAAAAAACGCATACGCCCTTTTTGGCCAAGTGCATCATTGTGGACGTTCTGCCTCTTTTCCTATGCTTTCAATGCAATTCCAGTCTACCTCCTGAAATCGGTTTCCTGCAATTCTGCCCCGCTTTCAAGTCCTCTTGGCAGCCTTCCTTCAGTCTATTTGTGGACGATAGCTGTCATTTATAACTCTGCAGGTTTGTGAATTACAGTGCCCCTGAGCTCCTTTCTTCAACTCGCTTTCTTGTGACCTGGCCGCAACACCGCAGGATGTCTTCAGGCCCTAATCTGGTTCTGGCCCGGCATTCTGAGCCTTTGGTTAATTCCTCTTCCTGGTGGGAAATGAGAGTTAAATTTGCCCATCCAGACACCTCCAGCTAGTCTCTCATTGATTCTCGCTATTCCTGTTCATCTTCCGCAGAAATTGCAAACTGGGCCAAACAGGAGGTTAAAGGGACTGACTCTCCAAGTCGGGAGAGTGTTAGTAAAGCGTCTGGAATGTTGCACCCGAGTACCAGGGTACGAAAACTGAGACATATTTGAACACGTCTCCCGATCACATGGTTGATCATACTCTAGGTTCCACATGCATGTTTTAGCTGAAGGAAGAATACCTTAAACCTGGGTAGTTGAAACCCATGGAATGGGTACCATGCAATATGACTTCAAAGGGTCTTCAGTTGCTCACGAACCTCTCCAGTCCTATCACTGCTGCGTTTATGCCCCTGTACACATGCTTGATTCTCTTTTGGAGACATAGCAATCCATAGCTTTTAAGATACTTACTAGTCAGGTACATTCTTAGGCGTTTAATATGCGGTGTTGAGTCCATTTCGTTGAGCAAGGAGTAGCTCTTGTCTACTCCATATTTGGCTTAAGGAACTTTATCTGTGCTCATTTCAATCTCTGGTTTTATGCAGCACCCCAACTCACCTTTCCCCTTAAGCAAGCATAAGTTGGTTTTCTAAATTTGAGACCCTGTTCTGTTCTGTAATTCAGTTCCTGTGTAGCCAAGTTTACATTCCGTGTATTAGTGATATCTTATGATGTTTCTTTTTCTGTGTGACTTATTTCAGTTAGAATCATCATACCTGAATCCACTCATTGTGCTGCTAAGGGCCTGATGACATAGATTTCATTGCTGAGTGTTATTGCTTTGTAAGTAAATACCACAGCTTCTTTATCCATTTTTCATTTTCTGTGATATTGAACTTGTACTGTAAACGAGGTTCTTGTAAACAGAGCCGTCCCAAACTTTGGGGTGGCTGTGTCTTTTTCATTTTAATTTCCCTAAGCTATAGGACCATAAGTGGAAGTGCCCTAGGCTCTGTTGCTTTGTTTTTTAGATGTTTCAGGAAACACCATACACTTCTCCAGAGTGTCTGTTGGCAATTTACATCCCGCCCATCAGCATAAGAAGGCTCCCAGTTCTCCATGGCCTGTGGTGCCTTTATGGATTTTACACTTTTTTCAGATGGCCCTTTTGACCAGGTGGAAGTGAGACTTCATTGTAGTGCAGATATCCTTTGCAAGCTTGCTTGGTTGGCCAAAAAGGGCGTATGCGTTTTTTCCTGAATATATTCAGGAAAAAACACATACGCCCTTTTTGGCCAAGTGCATCATTGTCGAGTTTCTGACTCTCTTCATATGCTTTCAATGCAATTCCAGTCTACCTCCTGAAATCGGTTTCCTGCAATTCTGCCTTGCTTTCAATGCCTCTTCATAGCCTTACCTCAATATATTTTTTAAAAATAGTTGGCCTTTATAACTCTGCAGGTTTTTGAATTGCAGTGGCCCTTAGCTCCATTTTTTAGCTCTTATTTTTGTGGTATTGCCCCATAACCACAGGATTCCTTGAAGCCCTATTTTTCTTCTGGGGCACCTGCTGTGCCTTTGGTTAATTCTTCTTACTGATGTGATATTAGAGTGACATGTGCCCATTGAAACCGCTACAGCTAGTTCCTCACTGGTTCCCCCTATTCCCATTCATCCTCTGCACTAACTGCAGACTGTGCGATACCAGAACTTAAAGGCATTGACTCCATGTGGGGATGTTGTTAGTAAAGCGGCTGGAATGTCGATCCGGAGCCCCAGGAGAGGAAAAATGAGGTGCGTTTTAGAAACCTTTCCCGATCATATGGTATACCAGTCGCTGGGTTTCCCAAGCATGGTTTAGCTGTAGGAAGATTCCCTTCAACCTGGAGTGTTGGGACCCTTGGACTGAGTAGCATGAAGTATTGCATTAAACTTTCGGCAGTTGCTCACCAAAGCTCACCAATCCTGTCAGCCCCAAGTGTCCAGCCTTATGTCTTATCCAGCTGTGGGTTTATATGTGGTCAATCCAGGTTGTATCACAGCCCCTGAGCGAATTTTGTAAGAATTTTTCTCTCTTTCATTGTTTCAGCGTTTTGTTTTTAAAATTTATTTCTATAATGGGGTTTAGCTCCTTTTCACTGCTGTGTTTGTGCCGCTCTGCACACACTTGATTCCCTTATGGAGATATATCAATACATGGGTTTTAAGATTCTTATTCCTCAGATATATTTCTCTGCCTTGTATAGGGAGTGTTGAGGCCAGTTCATTGAGCAAGGTGTAGATCTTTTCTAATACCTATTTGGTTTATTGAACGGTATCTGTGCTAATTTCAAACTCTGGTTTTATGCATCACCCCACCTCTCCTTTCCCCTTAAGCTGACATAAGTGTGTTTTCTAAATGTGAGACACTGTTCTGTTCTGTAATTCATTTCTTGTGCAGCCATATTTACCCTCCCTCTATAAGTGATATCTTATGATATGTTTCTTTTTCTGTTTGACTTATTTCAAGTAGTATTATCGGACCTAAATCCACTCTTTATCCTTCTACTAGCCTTATTACATTGATTTCATGGTGAAGAGATATTCCATTGTACATAAGTACCACATCTTCTTTATCCATTGTTCTCTTTCCTGGGATATTTAAGGTGTACTGAAGTTGAGGTTCTTGTAAACAGAGTAGCCCTAAACTGTGGTGTGCTTGTGTCTTGTTGATTTTTAGACTTCCCTAGATATACTCCCATGATTGGAAGTGTCCTATGCTCTGTAGCTCTGTTTTTTAGATGATTTAGGAACCACCATACACTTCTCCAGAGTGGCTCTCGGCAGTTCACACACTGCCCATCAGCGTATAAAGGCTCCCTGTTCTCCATGGCCTGTCCTGCATTTCTGGTTTTTACAATTTTTTAGGATGGCCCTTTTGACCGGTGGGAAGTGAGACTTCTTTGTTGTGCACATTTGCATTGCTTGCTTGCTTCGTTGCCCATAAAGTGCGTATGCGTTTTTTCCTGGATATAATCAGGAAAAAACGCATACGCCCTTTTGGGCCAACTGCATCATTGTCGAAATTCTGCCGCTTTTCATGTGCGTTAAAGACGAGTCCAATCTATCTCTTGAAATCTGTTTCTTGCAATTCTGTCTTGCATTCAGATCCTCTTCTTTGCCTTACCTCAACATATTTTTGGACGTTAGTTTTCATTTATAACTCTGCAGGTTTGTGAATTGCAGTGACCCTGAGCTCCATTTTTTAAGTTGCTCTTTTGTGAGCTGGCCTCAAACCCGCAGGATTGCTTCAGGCCCTATTTTGGCTCCGGCGAGGCAGGCTGAGCCTTTCTTTAATTCTTACTCTTAATGGGAAATTAGAGTGATATGTGCCCGTCCAAACCCCTACAACTCTTCTCTCATTGGTTCCCCCTCTTCCCGTTCATCCTCCTCACAATTTGCAAAATGTGTGAAACAGAAGTTTAAATGTGCTGATTCTCCAAGTGGGGAGATTCTAAGTAGCGTGGCTGGAATGGTGAACAGGAGCACCAGGAGAGGATAAATGAGGTGCATTTTAGACACATCTCCCGATCACATGGTGTACAGTCCTCTGGGTTTTCCATGCATGTTTTAGCTGTAGGAAGATCCCTTGAACCTGCAGATTTGGGACCCATTGAATGGGTACCAGGTAGTATTACTTTAAAGGGTGTGCATTTCCTCACCCAACCTCACATTTCTCTTAGCGCAAACAGTTTCCAGCCTTATGTCTCATCCTGCTGTGGGTCTAGATGTGTTCAATCCATGTTGCATCACCGTCCCTGAGGAAAAGTTGTAAGAGGTTTTCTCTGTCTCTCTGTCGTTTATTTTTTTCAATTTATTACTATATTGGTTACAGCTGATTTTCAAAGCTCTGTTTCTTGCTGCTGTACATCCACTTGATTCGCGTACAGAGAGACATCAATAAATTCTTTTTCAGATTCTTACCAGTCGTATATATTCTTTTCCGGTGACTTGAGTGTGCTGAGTGCAGTTCTTTTAGCTACCGTGTAGGCCTTGTTGATTATCAGTTTGGTATTTGGAATGGTATCTTTGCTAATTTCAACCTCCTGGATGATGCCTCACCCCTCCCCACCTTTCCCGTTTAGCAGCCTTATGCGTGTTTTCTACATATTTGACTATGTTTTTGTTTTGTAATTTATTTCATGTGTAGCCATTTTGGATTCCACCTTTAAGTGATATCTTATGATATGTGTCTTTTTCTTTTTGAATTCTGTCACTTAGAATGATCATACGTAACTCCTCCGGAGTTGTTACAACTGGCCATATTTCATTGATTTCCAGGCTGAATAATATTCCACTCTACCTAAGTACCACATCTCTATCCATTTTTTCCCTCCAGAGACATTTAAGTTATATCCTAGTCGAGGATCTTTTAAACAGAGAGGGGGTAAACATTGGGGTGCCTGTGTCCTCTCGATTTTTGTTTTTCCCAAGATATACGCCCATGAGTGCAAGTGCCCTATGCTCTGTAGCTCATTTTTTAGATGCTTTAGTAAACACAATACACTTCTCCAGAATGGCCGTTGGCAATATACATTTCCACTATAAGTCTCACAGGGCTCCCTCTTCTCGTTGCCCTGTCCTGCATTTCTGTTGTTTACGCTTTATGAGGATGGCTCTTCTGACTGATGCGAAGTGATATCTTTTGTAGTATTGACTTCCAGTGCCCACCTGTTTGGTTGGCTAAAAAAGTGTATGCCCTTTTCTTGAATATATACAGAAAAGAACGCATACACCCTTTTTGGCCAACTGCAATGTTGGCAATGTTCAGCTCCTTTTCTTGTGCTTAATGGCGAGTCCTTTCTACCTCCTCAAATCCCTTTCCTGCCATTCTCCCTTGCTTACAAGTCCTTTTCTCTGACTTTCCTCAAGACATTTTTCAGTGATGGATATTTTCAACTCTGCAGTTTTGTGAATTTTACTGCCCCTGAGTTCCATTGTTCAACTCGTGTTTATGGGAACTGGCCACAAAGCAGCGGGATTTCCTCAAGCCCTATACTGTTTCCATGGGCAACCCTAGCCTTTGGTCAATTCGTCTTCCTGATTGGAAATTAGAGTGACATGTGCCTGTCTGAACACCTAGGACTTGTCTCTCATTGTTCCTCATCCTTCCGCTTCATCCTCTGGACAAATTCCAAACTGTACGCAACAGGATGTTGACAGTGCTGACATCTCCAAGTGGGGAGACTGTTAGTAAAGACGCTGGAGGGGTGAACCCGAGCACCAGGAGATGAGGAGATGAGATGCCTTTTCCAAACTCTTCCCGATCAGACGGTATACCATCCTCTGGGTGTGACAGACATGTTTTAGCAGTAGGAAGAGTCCCATTCATGTAAGGAGAACACCAGGGCTTTTTCAAAATCAGTGTCTCCCCGAAACCCAAACTGGGGAAGTTTTTAAGCTACGGCTACACATATGTTCATTAAGGGCCTTGGGAAGTAGGCAGAGTCCAAACTTTAGATGATTGAAGTCTTCAGGGTCAAAAGCACTCACCACCAGCTTCCCTTAGGCTACACTTTAACTGTCATTGATAGATGATGTCAATAAAAATATCTATTCTTTTTCAGATTATTTCCCCTTATAGGTTATTGCAAAATGTTGAGTGTAGTTCCCTGTGCTATACAGTAGTTCCTTGTTGATGATCTATTTTATACATAGCAGTGTGTATGTGTTCATTCCAAACTGTTAATTTATCCCTCCTCCCACCTTTCCCCTTTGGTAATAATAAATTATAAGATTTTATACTTCTCAGAAATGGGGGAGCTGAAAGAGAGGTATCATTTTCAATGGAAAAGCATTTAAAACAAGATTGAAGGTTTAACCAAGATTATTAGCTGTACATCCTTGGAAAGAAATCACTTCGTTTCTCTAATATTGACCTGACAAATAAGACAAACCTTTTCACTGAACTTGCTTATAAAAAGTGATGGAAATATCAAATGGAAGTGTTAAAAACATCTTATTTTACCCGAGCCTTATACACTGTTCTATGTTAACTACAGTTTGGCTCACACATCTGTTCATTGAGGTTACAATAGTCTCAATTTCTGTTACTGATCCTCCAGAGTGGACCCCAACAAGTGTCCCCCTGCCCAGTGTCATTGGGGCCAACAGATCGAGACTGAGTTTGGTTCACAAGCAAAGGAAACTTTATATTTTGATCAGAGAATGGAGAGGTGAGAGCATGCACTACCCCGTGGGCTGTGGGCTGGGCTGCTGTGTAGAGATCCTGTCAGAGTCAGTGGGAGGGAGGGAGGCGGCGGAGCTCTCGAGGGCCGGGTTGGCTGTAGCTCAGGCTCTATATCGTGGAGTCTGCACTGGGCCCCAGGAGCTGAGGTGTCGACCCAGCCATTCTGCACTAGGAAATCTGGTCTGAAGTGCCGGGTGTGGAACCTCTGCATGCGGGACCCTAGGAGCACGTGAAATTAGACAAAGCACAAAGGTTAAAAAAGGTTAGACTTGACTTTATTGCCCAGATTCTATTTTTATCTCCCAGGGATTTTTAATGGGCTTTGCTGGGGACAAACCCCTCCTCTGCCTTTTGTCCCGTTCCTCATTCTTGGAGTGCTGAGGGTGCAGACCCTTCTTCTGTAACTGCTGAGTGCTGAGTTGGGAGCCCTCATACCCTGGGGCGAGGGTCAGAGCTTCTCCCCAGCAGCCTCCCGGTGACGTTGATTGTCCCCAGGACCCCTGCCTCCCTGCTCGTCCACCTGAGCACCAGCATTGGAAGTGTTATAGATTCTAATGACCTTTAAGGGTCCAGGAAAGAGATGTGCAGAGACGCTGTGGGGGCCGGTTTCACCCCGCCCACATTTGTTCGGCCACCTTAGGCTGACCGTCTCTGCCAGCCTAGATGCTCTGACCAGTAGTCTGCGCTTTCTTCAATTAGGCCCCTGAATTAACGTACAAACAGCACCAGGTGTCAGAGCCCTGCCCGCTCAACTCCCAGACAGTCCAGGGTCAGTGGTGACCAAGGACCATGATGGCTACTGAGTCAACAGCCTTTTGAAGTAAACAGGAGTCCAGCCGGTCTTATTGGCCACCATCATCACGGTGTCTGTAGGCTTTTCTATGGTGACAGTGTGGTATACTGTTCCCCCGCCAAGATTATTAGCTCCCCTCTGGGTGCAGTAAGTCCTGCAAGCAGTAGTCTACTCTTTTGGGACACACTCTTGTTGTTTTATGAGAGAAACTCCAGGTCAAGTGATGTTCACACGAGTCGTCATGGTGCCCTGTTGCCCCCAGTTATCTCTCTGGATGTTGGAGTTGGAGGGCCTCCTCACTCGAGGTCGGTGTGCCCACGGAGCAAACCCTGCAACTTCAGGGCATGGTTGGTGGTTAGGATCACCACGTGGGGTCCTTTTCCCTTAGGAGGGAGGTGGCCTTTTGGGCTGCTGATTTCCAGGTTTTTAGATACCGCCAGTATCTTGGCCAGATGTGGCAGTGGGCCAAGCCCCTTAGTGACCGTAGTTTATCCTACCTGGATGGCATTCTTGCATTGTTCCATTTCAAGTGGTCCCAGTTTTTGCACTAATTCTCCAATGGCGATTCACCTTTCACCGGGAATGTAAAGGTCAAAGGGTTTAGCTAAATTAGGGAGTTCCAGGGCAAGGGTCTGAATTGACTGCTCTTTCCATTCTTGAAAGGCCACTTCTGGATTCTATTCAAAAGGATCATCATCTTTTCCTTTCAGTGTTTCATATAGAGGCCCAGCTAGTAGACTGTGGCTAGGGATCCAGAAGCAGCAAACCCTGGCCTCCCCAGGAACCCCTAAGCTGTCTTCTAGTTTTAGAAAGGGGTAAGGCTGAAAATGGTTTCTTCCCTTTCCTGGGATGGGCTTCTCTGACCTTCTGTGAGAATGAAGCCCAGGCAGGTCACCGCAGTCTGTGATATTTGAGCTTTTTCTTGGACAACTTCTATCCTTTATTGGCTTGGTAGTTCAGAGGCCTCCTTAGTAGGGCTGGTGATCAGAATGTCGTCTGCATATTGAAGGAGGGTTTCCTTTTCCAGAGGTAGAACTTTTAGGTCTTTAGCTAAGCTTTCCCCAAAGATGGTGTGGGAATTTTTGCACCCTTGGGGCCAGACGGCCCGGAAGTATTGTTTTAGTTGTATGTGGAGTCCTGCCACTCACAAGCCAAAATTTCTTGTGACTCTGGGACTAATGGAATACAAAAGAAGGCATCATTGAAGACTAATACAGAATACCATGTCCTGGTGGTTGGTAGAATGACCAGCAGGGTGTAGGAATTAGGAGCAACTGGAGGTATATCCTCGGTGGCTTCACTGACTGTCCTGACATCCTTTACCAGGTCTCCAGCAGCCCATGGGGCTCTCGTGGTCAGACCAATCCCAGAATATGGAGCTCACCTGGGCAGGTACCCCACCCCCACCCCAGCCCACGGGGCTCTCGTGGTCAGGCCCCTCCCAGGATACAGAGCTACCCTTGCAGGTACCGTGGCAGGGCTGGGCACACAGGAACCGTGCACATAGCCCTCATTGCAGAGCACCCCCAGCTCACCTGTCGCTCAGAGCTGACACAGAGCACCTCAGAGCAGGACTTGAACTAACAAACAGCAGCTGCGACAGGTCTGTGACCCTGGGCATCACTCCGTGAGGCCTCCCTCCACCTGGTCTTCCAGAGACTTCCACTGCACCCGGGGCACCAGGCCTCTGTCTCCAACCACCACCCACCCCTCCTCTGCCTGACTCCTGGGTTCCTCTCATTAGGAGAGGGTTTTCTTGAAGTTGTCTCCCACTCATGGGCCAGATAAAATGATTAGAAAACAAGCCAAAGCTGCAGCCCCTTGTCTATCCTGACTCTCAGGAGCCCACACCTGTTCCTTGGACCTGGCCGGTTCAGCAAGTTCCATTTTCTGCAACTGTGAGCCCCTGAGGGGTGATGATTGGCTGACCTGGGCAGCCTTACCGTGCCGGCCAGCCCTCCCCAGGTGTGCCTGGGTTGAGATCAATATAAATACCACTCCAGGCAGCAAGAGCCCCTGCAGCCGTGCCTGACGCCATTTTCTCTGCCCTGTCAGCAGTCTCGGGGCTGGGCTGGTGGGAGGGAGTGAGAGGCCACGGCTTTGTGGGTGGCCCAGTGTGAGTGGGGCTCTGCTGGACTTTCTGCAGCAGTTGCCAGGCTGCCACCTGCTAAAGAAGATGATGTGTCACCCATACCTGCTGCTGGAATTTCTCCCTGGGAAGAGGTGAGGAAGGAAAAAAGCAGTGGGGCAGGGACAGGACGGGTATCTCAGGCAGGGAAATGGAAATCTTCCAGAAGAGCACCCAGGGCCAGGACCATCCTGGCTGGCCTGCAGGCACCAAGTCGGCCGGCATGCTGTCACTCGTGTGGCTCTATGGCCCTTCCTCTAGGCTTTCAAGTCCTTGTATATATTCAGGTGTTTTACCTGGGACGGGTGGGAATAGTTCAGCAGCAACTGGCCTGGGGCTCAGCTCACGTTTACTCACAGATGCCTCGGCACGGTGCCCCAGCTTTGCAATGAGGACGCTTGTTGCGTGGGGGCTGCTGGCTGAATGGGAGACGATTCCCCACCACTGACCAACTTCAGAATTGTTTACAACTGGAGCAAGTGCCCTGATACGGTTTTCCTCTGTGTAACTGGTGGGTTCTGTGTTTTTTTTCTCTTTTTCGTTTTTGGTTCAAGGTAGATTTTATTCCTCTTTTTTGTATTTACAGATATAAGCATGGAAATAATTTATTCATATAAATACATGTATGTGCAGGGAATAATTGTTTTTTCTGTTTTATTTTTTAAATTTTACTTCTTTTTAATTTTGAATTTTATTTTATATTTTTATACAGCAGGCTCTTATTGGTTATCTATTTTATACATATAAATGTATACATGCCAATCCCAGTCTCTCAACTCCTCCCACCACCACCCCCCCAACAGCTTTCCCCCCTTGTTGTCCATACGTTTGTTGTCTACATCTGTTGCTCTATTTATGCCTTGCAAAATGGTTAATCTGTACAGTTTTTCTAGGTTCCACATATATGCATGAATATACAAGATTTGTTTTTCTCTTTCTGACTTACTTCACTCTGTATGACAGTCTCTAGATCCATCGACGTCTCTACAAATGACCCAATTTCATTCCTTTTCATGGCTTAGTAATATTCCATTTTATATATGTACCACAGCTTTATGCATTCGTCTGTCTGTGGGCATTTAGGTTGCTTCCATTACCTCGATATTGTAAATAGTGATGCAATGAACATTGCGGTGAATGACTCTTTTTGATTTATGGTTTTGTCTGGGTATATGTCCAGTACTGGCATTGCTGTATCATATGGTAATTCTATTGTTAGTTTCTTAAGAAATTCCATATTGTTCTCCATAATGACTGTATCAATTTATATTCCCAACAATAGTGGAAGAGGGTTCCTTTTCTCCACACCCTTTCCAGCATTTTTTGTTTGTAGATTTTCAATGATGCCTATTCTACCAGGTGTGAGGTGATACCTCATTGTTGAATCCATTTCGTTGAGCAAGGGGTAGCTCTTGTCTATTACATATTTGGCTTATGGAACGGTATCTGTGCTAATTTCAAACTCTGCTTTTATGCAGTACCCCAACTCACCTTCCCCCTTAAGCAGGCATAAGTTGGTTTTCTAAACTTGAGACCCTGTTCTGTTTTGTAATTCAGTTCATGTGTAGCCAAGATCACATTCCGTGTATTAGTGATACCTTATGATGTTTCTTTTTCTGTGTGACTTATTTCACTTAGAATCATCGTGCCTCAATCCACTCAATATGCTGGTACGGGCCTGGTGACATAGATTTCATTGCTGAGTGGTATTCTGTTGTACATAAGTACCGCAACTTCTTTCTCCATTATTTGCTCTCTGGGATATTTAACTTGTGCCGTAGAAGAGATTTCTGTAAAAAGACCCATCCCAAATTTTGGGGTTGCTGTGTCTTTTTGATATTAATTTCCCTAAGCTATAGGACCATAAGTGGAAGTGCCCTAGGCTCTGTTGCTTTGTTTTTTAGATGTTTCAGGAGACACCATACACTTCTCCCGAGTGGTTGTTGGCAATTTACATCCCGCCCATCAGCATAACAAGGCTCCCAGTTCTCCATGGCCTGTCCTGCCTTTCTGGATTTTACACTTTTTTCAGATGGCCCTTTTGACCGGGGGGAAGTGAGACTTCATTGTAGTGCAGATTTCCTTTGCAAGCTTGCTTGGTTGGCCAAAAAGGGCGTATGCGTTTTTTCCTGAATATATTCAGGAAAAAACGCATACGCCCTTTTTGGCCAAGTGCATCATTGTGGACGTTCTGCCTCTTTTCCTATGCTTTCAATGCAATTCCAGTCTACCTCCTGAAATCGGTTTCCTGCAATGCTGCCCCGCTTTGAAGTCCTCTTGGCAGCCTTACTTCAGTCTATTTTTGGACGATAGCTGTCATTTATAACTCTGCAGGTTTGTGAATTACAGTGCCCCTGAGCTCCTTTCTTCAACTCGCTTTCTTGTGACCTGGCCGCAACACCGCAGGATGGCTTCAGGCCCTAATCTGGTTCCGGCACGGCACGCTGAGCCTTTGGTTAATTCCTCTTCCTGGTGGGAAATGAGAGTTAAATTTGCCCGTTCAGACACCTCCAGCTAGTCTCTCATTGGTTCTCGCTATTCCTGTTCATCTTCCGCAGAAATTGCAAACTGGGCCAAACAGGAGGTTAAAGGGACTGACTCTCCAAGTCGGGAGAGTGTTAGTAAAGCGTCTGGAATGTTGCACCCGAATACCAGGGTACGAAAACTGAGACATATTTGAACACGACTCCCGATCACATGGTTGATCATACTCTGGGTTCCACATGCATGTTTTAGCTGAAGGAAGAATACCTTAAACCTGGGTAGTAGAAACCCGTGGAATGTGTACCATGCAATATGACTTCAATGGGTCTTCATTTGCTCACCAAACCTCTCCAATCCTATCACTGCTGCGTTTATGCCCCTGTACACATGCTTGATTCTCTTTTGGAGACATAGCAATCCATAGGTTTTAAGATACTTACTAGTCAGGTACATTCTTAGGCGTTTAATATGCGGTGTTGAGTCCATTTCGTTGAGCAAGGAGTAGCTCTTGTCTATTCCATATTTGGCTTAAGGGACTTTATCTGTGCTCATTTCAATCTCTGGTTTTATGCAGCACCCCAACTCACCTTTACCCTTAAGCAAGCATAAGTTGGTTTTCTAAATTTGAGACCCTGTTCTGTTCTGTAATTCAGTTCCTGTGTAGCCAAGTTTACATTCCGTGTATTAGTGATATCTTATGATGTTTCTTTTTCTGTGTGACTTATTTCAGTTAGAATCATCGTACCTGAATCCACTCATGATGCTGCTACGGGCCTGATGACATAGATTTCATTGCTGAGTGATACTGCATTGTACGTAAGTACCACAAGTTCTTTATCCATTTTTCACTTTCTGTGATATTGAACTTGTACGGTAAACAAGGTTCTTGTAAACAGAGGCGTCCCAAACTTTGGGGTGGCTGTGTCTTTTTGATTTTAATTTCCCTAAGCTATAGGACCATAAGTGGAAGTGCCCTAGGCTCTGTTGCTTTGTTTTTTAGATGTTTCAGGAAACACCTTACACTTCTCCTGAGTGTCTGTTGGCAATTTACATCCCACCCATCAGCATAACAAGGCTCCCAGTACTCCATGGCCTGTCCTGCCTTTCTGGATTTTACACTTCTTTCAGATGGCCCTTTTAACCGGGGAGAAGTGAGACTTCATTGTAGTGCAGATTTCCTTTGCTAGCTTGCTTGGTTGGCCAAAAAGGGCGTATACGTTTTTTCCTGAATATATTCAGGAAAAAACGCATACGCCCTTTTTGGCCAAGTGCATCATTGTGGACGTTCTCCCTCTTTTCCTATGCTTTCAATGCAATTCCAGTCTACCTCCTGAAATCGGTTTCCTGCAATTCTGCCCCGCTTTCAAGTCCTCTTGGCAGGCTTACTTCAGTATATTTTTGGACGATAGCTGTCATTTATAACTCTGCAGGTTTGTGAATTACAGTGCCCCTGAGCTCCTTTCTTCAACTCGCTTTCTTGTGAGCTGGCCGCAACACCGCAGGATGGCTTCAGGCCCTAATCTGGTTCCGGCACGGCACGCTGAGCCTTTGGTTATTTCCTCTTCCTGGTGGGAAATGAGAGTTAAATTTGCCCGTCCAGACACCTCCAGCTAGTCTCTCATTGGTTCTCGTTATTCCTGTTCATCTTCCGCAGAAATTGCAAACTGGGCCAAACAGGAGGTTAAAGGCGCTGACTCTCCAAGTGGGGAGAGTGTTAGTAAAGTGTCTGGAATGTTGCACCCGAGTACCAGGGGAGGAAAACTGAGACATATTTGAACACGTCTCCCGATCACATGGTTGATCATACTTGGGTTCCACATGCATGTTTTAGCTGAAGGAAGAATACCTTAAACCTGGAGAGTTAAGACCCGTGTAATGGGTACCATGCAATATGACTTCAAAGGGTCTTCATTTGCTCACCGAACCTCTCCAATCCTATCACTGCTGCGTTTATGCCCCTGTACACATGCTTGATTCTCTTTTGGAGACATAGCAATCCATAGGTTTTACGATACTTACTAGTCAGGTACATTCTTAGGCGTTTAATATGTGGTGTTGAGTCCATTTCGTTGAGCAAGGAGTAGCTCTTGTCTATTCCATATTTGACTTAAGGAACTTTATCTGTGCTCATTTCAATCTCTGGTTTTATGCAGCACCCCAACTCACCTTTCCCCTTAAGCAAGCATAAGTTGATTTTCTAAATTTGAGACCCTGTTCTGTTCTGTAATTCAGTTCCTGTGTAGCCAAGTTTACATTCCGTGTATTACTGATATCTTATGATGTTTCTTTTTCTGTGTGACTTACTTCAGTTAGAATCATCATACCTGAATCCACTCATTGTGCTGCTAAGGGCCTTGTGACACAGATTTCATTGCTGAGTGATATTGCTTTGTAAGTAAATACCACAACTTCTTTATCCATTTTTCACTTTCTGCGATGTTGAACTTGTACTGTAAACGAGGTTCTTGTAAACAGAGCCGTTCCAAACTTTGGGGTGGCTGTGTCTTTTTGATTTTAATTTCCCTAAGCTATAGGACCATAAGTGGAAGTGCCCTAGGTTCTGTTGCTTTGTTTTTTAGATGTTTCAGGAAACACCATACACTTCTCCCGAGTGGTTGTTGGCAATTTACATCCCGCCCATCAGCATAACAAGGCTCCCAGTTCTCCATGGCCTGTCCTGCCTTTCTGGATTTTACACTTTTTTCAGATGGCCCTTTTGACCGGGGGGAAGTGAGACTTCATTGTAGTGCAGATTTCCTTTGCAAGCTTGCTTGGTTGGCCAAAAAGGGCGTATGCGTTTTTTCCTGAATATATTCAGGAAAAAACGCATACGCCCTTTTTGGCCAAGTGCATCATTGTGGACGTTCTGCCTCTTTTCCTATGCTTTCAATGCAATTCCAGTCTACCTCCTGAAATCGGTATCCTGCAATTCTGCCCCGCTTTCAAGTCATCTTGGCAGCCTTACTTCAGTCTATTTTTGGATGATAGCTGTCATTTATAACTCTGCAGGTTTGTGAATTACAGTGCCCCTGAGCTCCTTTCTTAAACTCGCTTTCTTGTGACCTGGCCGCAACACCGCAGGATGGCTTCAGGCCCTAATCTGGTTCCGGCCCGGCATGCTGAGCCTTTGGTTAATTCCTCTTCCTGGTGGGAAATGAGAGTTAAATTTGCCCGTTCAGACACCTCCAGCTAGTCTCTCATTGGTTCTCGCTATTCCTGTTCATCTTCCGCAGAAATTGCAAACTGGGCCAAACAGGAGGTTAAAGGGACTGACTCTCCAAGTCAGGAGAGTGTTAGTAAAGCGTCTGGAATGTTGCACCCGAGTACCAGGGTACAAAAACTGAGACATAGTTGAACACGTCTCCCGTTCACATGGTTGATCATACTCTGGGTTCCACATGCATGTTTTAGCTGAAGAAAAAATACCTTAAACCTGGAGAGTTGAGACCCGTTTAATGGGTACCATGCAATATGACTTCAAAGGTCTTCATTTGCTCACCAAACCTCTCCAATCCTATCACTGCTGCGTTTATGCCCCTGTACACACGCTTGATTCTCTTTTGGAGACATAGCAATCCATAGGTTTTAAGATACTTACTAGTCAGGTACATTCTTAGGCGTTTAATATGGGGTGTTGAGTCCATTGCGTTGAGCAAGGAGTAGCTCTTGTCTATTCCATATTTGGCTTAAGGACCTTTATCTGTGCTCATTTCAATCTCTGGTTTTATGCAGCACCCCAACTCACCTTTACCCTTAAGCAAGCATAAGTTGGTTTTCTAAATTTGAGACCCTGTTCTGTTTTGGAATGCAGTTCCTGTGTAGCCAAGTTTACATTCCGTGTATTACTGATATCTTATGATGTTTCTTTTTCTGTTTGAGTTATTTCAGTTAGAATCATCGTACCTGAATCCGCTCATTATGCTGCTATGGGCCTGATGACATAGATTTCATTGCTGAGTGATATTGCTTTGTAAGTAAATACCACAACTTCTTTATCCATTTTTCACTTTCTGCGATGTTGAACTTGTACTGTAAACGAAGTTCTTGTAAACAGAGGCGTCCCAAACTTTGGGGTGGCTGTGTCTTTTTGATTTTAATTTCCCTAAGCTATAGGACCATAAGTGGCAGTGCCCTAGGCTCTGTTGCTTTGTTTTTTAGATGTTTCAGGAAACACCATACACTTCTCCCGAGTGGTTGTTGGCAATTTACATCCCGCCCATCAGCATAACAAGGCTCCCAGTTCTCCATGGCCTGTCCTGCCTTTCTGGATTTTACACTTTTTTCAGATGGCCCTTTTGACCGGGGGGAAGTGAGACTTCATTGTAGTGCAGATTTCCTTTGCAAGCTTGCTTGGTTGGCCAAAAAGGGCGTATGCGTTTTTTCCTGAATATATTCAGGAAAAAACGCATACGCCCTTTTTGGCCAAGTGCATCATTGTGGACGTTCTGCCTCTTTTCCTATGCTTTCAATGCAATTCCAGTCTACCTCCTGAAATCGGTTTCCTGCAATTCTGCCCTGCTTTCAAGTCCTCTTGGCAGCCTTACTTCAGTCTATTTTTGGACGATAGCTGTCATTTATAACTCTGCAGGTTTGTGAATTACAGTGCCCCTGAGCTCCTTTCTTCAACTCGCTTTCTTGTGAGCTGGCCGCAACACCGCAGGATGTCTTCAGGCCCTAATCTGGTTCCGGCAGGGCACGCTGAGCCTTTGGTTAATTCCTCTTCCTGGTGGGAAATGAGAGTTAAATTTGCCCATCCAGACACCTCCAGCTAGTCTCTCATTGGTTCTCGCTATTCCTGTTCATCTTCCACAGAAATTGCAAACTGGGCCAAACAGGAGGTTAAAGGGACTGACTCTCCAAGTCGGGAGAGTGTTAGTAAAGCGTCTGGAATGTTGCAACCGAGTACCAGGGTACGAAAACTGAGACATATTTGAACACGTCTCCCGATCACATGGTTGATCATACTCTGGGTTCCACATGCATGTTTTAGCTGAAGGAAGAATACCTTAAACCTGGGTAGTTGAAACCCGTGGAATGGGTACCATGCAGCATGACTTCAATGGGTCTTCATTTGCTCACGAACCTCTCCAATCCTATCACTGCTGCGTTTATGCCCCTGTACACATGCTTGATTCTCTTTCGGAGACATAGCAATCCATAGGTTTTAAGATACTTACTAGTCAGGTACATTCTTAGGCGTTTAATATGCGGTGTTGAGTCCATTTCGTTGAGCAAGGAGTAGCTCTTGTCTATTCCATATTTGGCTTAAGGAACTTTATCTGTGCTCATTTCAATCTCTGGTTTTATGCAGCACCCCAACTCACCTTTCCCCTTAAGCAAGCATAAGTTGGTTTTCTAAATTTGAGAGCCTGTTCTGTTTTGGAATTCAGTTCCTGTGTAGCCAAGTTTACATTCCGTGTATTACTGATATCTTATGATGTTTCTTTTTCTGTGTGACTTATTTCAGTTAGAATCATCGTACCTGAATCCACTCATGATGCTGCTACGGGCCTGATGACATAGATTTCATTGCTGAGTGATACTGCATTGTACGTAAATACCACAAGTTCTTTATCCATTTTTCACTTTCTGTGATATTGAACTTGTACGGTAAACGAGGTTCTTGTAAACAGAGGCGTCCCAAACTTTGGGGTGGCTGTGTCTTTTTGATTTTAATTTCCCTAAGCTATAGGACCATAAGTGGAAGTGCCCTAGGCTCTGTTGCTTTGTTTTTTAGATGTTTCAGGAAACACCATACACTTCTCCCGAGTGTCTGTTGGCAATTTACATCGCGCCCATCAGCATAACAAGGCTCCCAGTTCTCCATGGCCTGTCCTGCCTTTCTGGATTTTACACTTTTTTCAGATGGCCCTTTTGACCGGGGGGAAGTGAGACTTCATTGTAGTGCAGATTTCCTTTGCAAGTTTGCTTGGTTGGCCAAAAAGGGCGTATGCGTTTTTTCCTGAATATATTCAGGAAAAAACGCATACGCCCTTTTTGGCCAAGTGCATCATTGTGGACGTTCTGCCTCTTTTCCTATGCTTTCAATGCAATTCCAGTCTACCTCCTGAAATCGGTTTCCTGCAATGCTGCCCCACTTTCAAGTCCTCTTGGCAGCCTTACTTCAGTCTATTTTTGGACGATAGCTGTCATTTATAACTCTGCAGGTTTGTGAATTACAGTGCCCCTGAGCTCCTTTCTTCAACTCGCTTTCTTGTGAGCTGGCCGCAACACCGCAGGATGGCTTCAGGCCCTAATCTGGTTCCGGCACGGCACGCTGAGCCTTTGGTTAATTCCTCTTCCTGGTGGGAAATGACAGTTAAATTTGCCTGTCCAGACACCTCCAGCTAGTCTCTCATTGGTTCTCGCTATTCCTGTTCATCTTCCGCAGAAATTGCAAACTGGGCCAAACAGGAGGTTAAAGGGACTGACTCTCCAAGTCGGGAGAGTGTTAATAAAGCGTCTGGAATGTTGCACCCGAGTACCAGGGTACGAAAACTGAGACATATTTGAACACGTCTCCCGATCACATGGTTGATCATACTCTAGGTTCCACATGCATGTTTTAGCTGAAGGAAGAATACCTTAAACCTTGGTATTTGAAACCCGTGGAATGGGTACCATGCAATATGACTTCAAAGGGTCTTCATTTGCTCACCGAACCTCTCCAATCCTATCACTGCTGCGTTTATGCCCCTGTACACATGCTTGATTCTCTTTCGGAGACATAGCAATCCATAGGTTTTAAGATACTTACTAGTCAGGTACATTCTTAGGCGTTTAATATGCGATGTTGAGTCCATTTCGTTGAGCAAGGAGTAGCTCTTGTCTATTCCATATTTGGCTTAAGGAACTTTATCTGTGCTCATTTCAATCTCTGGTTTTATGCAGCACCCCAACTCACCTTTCCCCTTAAGCAAGCATAAGTTGGTTTTCTAAATTTGAGACACTGTTCTGTTCTGTAATTCAGTTCCTGTGTAGCCAAGTTTACATTCCGTGTATTACTGATATCTTATGATGTTTCTTTTTCTGTGTGACTTATTTCAGTTAGAATCATCATACCTGAATCCACTCATTGTGCTGCTAAGGCCCTGATGACATAGATTTCATTGCTGAGTGATATTGCTTTGTAAGTAAATACCACAACTTCTTTATCCATTTTTCACTTTCTGCGATGTTGAATTTGTACTGTAAACGAGGTTCTTGTAAACAGAGCCGTTCCAAACTTTGGGGTGGCTGTGTCTTTTTGATTTTAATTTCCCTAAGCTATAGGACCATAAGTGGCAGTGCCCTAGGCTCTGTTGCTTTGTTTTTTAGATGTTTCAGGAGACACCATACACTTCTCCCGAGTGGTTGTTGGCAATTTACATCCCGCCCATCAGCATAACAAGGCTCCCAGTTCTCCATGGCCTGTCCTGCCTTTCTGGATTTTACACTTTTTTCAGATGGCCCTTTTGACCGGGGGGAAGTGAGACTTCATTGTAGTGCAGATTTCCTTTGCAAGCTTGCTTGGTTGGCCAAAAAGGGCGTATGCGTTTTTTCCTGAATATATTCAGGAAAAAACGCATACGCCCTTTTTGGCCAAGTGCATCATTGTGGACGTTCTGCCTCTTTTCCTATGCTTTCAATGCAATTCCAGTCTACCTCCTGAAATCGGTTTCCTGCAATTCTGCCCCGCTTTCAAGTCCTCTTGGCAGCCTTACTTCAGTCTATTTTTGGACGATAGCTGTCATTTATAACTCTGCAGGTTTGTGAATTACAGTGCCCCTGAGCTCCTTTCTTCAACTCGCTTTCTTGTGACCTGGCCGCAACACCGCAGGATGGCTTCAGGCCCTAATCTGGTTCCGGCACGGCACGCTGAGCCTTTGGTTAATTCCTCTTCCTGGTGGGAAATGAGAGTTAAATTTGCCCGTCCAGACACCTCCAGCTAGTCTCTCATTGGTTCTCACTATTCCTGTTCATCTTCCGCAGAAATTGCAAACTGGGCCAAACAGGAGGTTAAAGGCCCTGACTCTCCAAGTCGGGAGAGTGTTAGTAAAGCGTCTGGAATGTTGCACCCGAGTACCAGGGTACAAAAACTGAGACATAGTTGAACACGTCTCCCGTTCACACGGATGATCATACTCTTGGTTCCACATGCATGTTTTAGCTGAAGGAAGAATACCTTAAACCTGGGTAGTTGAGACCCGTGTAATGGGTACCATGCAATATGACTTCAAAGGGTCTTCATTTGCTCACGAACCTCTCCAATCCTATCACTGCTGCGTTTATGCCCCTGTACACACGCTTGATTCTCTTTTGGAGACATAGCAATCCATAGGTTTTAAGATACTTACTAGTCAGGTACATTCTTAGGCGTTTAATATGGGGTGTTGAGTCCATTGCGTTGAGCAAGGAGTAGCTCTTGTCTATTCCATATTTGGCTTAAGGACCTTTATCTGTGCTCATTTCAATCTCTGGTTTTATGCAGCACCCCAACTCACCTTTACCCTTAAGCAAGCATAAGTTGGTTTTCTAAATTTGAGACCCTGTTCTGTTTTGGAATGCAGTTCCTGTGTAGCCAAGTTTACATTCCGTGTATTACTGATATCTTATGATGTTTCTTTTTCTGTTTGAGTTATTTCAGTTAGAATCATCGTACCTGAATCCGCTCATTATGCTGCTATGGGCCTGATGACATAGATTTCATTGCTGAGTGATATTGCTTTGTAAGTAAATACCACAACTTCTTTATCCATTTTTCACTTTCTGCGATGTTGAACTTGTACTGTAAACGAGGTTCTTGTAAACAGAGGCGTCCCAAACTTTGGCGTGGCTGTGTCTTTTTGATTTTAATTTCCCTAAGCTATAGGACCATAAGTGGCAGTGCCCTAGGCTCTGTTGCTTTGTTTTTTAGATGTTTCAGGAAACACCATACACTTCTCCCGAGTGTCTGTTGGCAATTTACATCCCGCCCATCAGCATAACAAGGCTCCCAGTTCTCCATGGCCTGTCCTGCCTTTCTGGATTTTACACTTTTTTCAGATGGCCCTTTTGACCGGGGGGAAGTGAGACTTCATTGTAGTGCAGATTTCCTTTGCAAGCTTGCTTGGTTGGCCAAAAAGGGCGTATGCGTTTTTTCCTGAATATATTCAGGAAAAAACGCATACGCCCTTTTTGGCCAAGTGCATCATTGTGGACGTTCTGCCTCTTTTCCTATGCTTTCAATGCAATTCCAGTCTACCTCCTGAAATCGGTTTCCTGCAATTCTGCCCCGCTTTCAAGTCCTCTTGGCAGCCTTACTTCAGTCTATTTTTGGACGATAGCTGTCATTTATAACTCTGCAGGTTTGTGAATTACAGTGCCCCTGAGCTCCTTTCTTCAACTCGCTTTCTTGTCACCTGGCCGCAACACCGCAGGATGGCTTCAGGCCCTAATCTGGTTCCGGCACGGCACGCTGAGCCTTTGGTTAATTCCGCTTCCTGGTGGGAAATGAGAGTTAAATTTGCCCGTCCAGACACCTCCAGGTAGCCTCTCATTGGTTCTCGCTATTCCTGTTCATCTTCCGCAGAAATTGCAAACTGGGCCAAACAGGAGGTTAAAGGGACTGACTCTCCAAGTGGGGAGAGTGTTAGTAAAGCGTCTGGAATGTTGCACCCGAGTACCAGGGTACGAAAACTGAGACATATTTGAACACGTCTCCCAATCACATGGTTGATCATACTCTAGGTTCCACATGCATGTTTTAGCTGAAGGAAGAATACCTTACACCTGGGTAGTTGAAACCCGTGGAATGGGTACCATGCAATATGACTTTAAAGGGTCTTCATTTGCTCACGAACCTCTGCAATCCTATCACTGCTGCATTTATGCCCCTGTACACATGCTTGATTCTCTTTCGGAGACATAGCAATCCATAGGTTTTAAGATACTTACTAGTCAGGTACATTCTTAGGCGTTTAATATGCGGTGTTGAGTCCATTTCGTTGAGCAAGGAGTAGCTCTTGTCTATTCCATATTTGGCTTAAGGAACTTTATCTGTGCTCATTTCAATCTCTGGTTTTATGCAGCACCCCAACTCACCTTTCCCCTTAAGCAAGCATAAGTTGGTTTTCTAAATTTGAGACCCTGTTCTGTTCTGTAATTCAGTTCCTGTGTAGCCAAGTTTACATTCCGTGTATTACTGATATCTTATGATGTTTCTTTTTCTGTGTGACTTATTTCAGTTAGAATCATCATACCTGAATCCACTCATGATGCTGCTACGGGCCTGATGATATAGATTTCATTGCTGAGTGATACTGCATTGTACGTAAGTACCACAAGTTCTTTATCCATTTTTCACTTTCTGTGATATTGAACTTGTACGGTAAACGAGGTTCTTGTAAACAGAGGCGTCCCAAACTTTGGGGTGGCTGTGTCTTTTTGATTTTAATTTCCCTAAGCTATAGGACCATAAGTGGAAGTGCCCTAGGCTCTGTTGCTTTGTTTTTTAGATGTTTCAGGAAACACCATACACTTCTCCCGAGTGTCTGTTGGCAATTTACATCCCGCCCATCAGCATAACAAGGCTCCCAGTTCTCCATGGCCTGTCCTGCCTTTCTGGATTTTACACTTTTTTCAGATGGCCCTTTTGACCGGGGGGAAGTGAGACTTCATTGTAGTGCAGATTTCCTTTGCAAGTTTGCTTGGTTGGCCAAAAAGGGCGTATGCGTTTTTTCCTGAATATATTCAGGAAAAAACGCATACGCCCTTTTTGGCCAAGTGCATCATTGTGGACGTTCTGCCTCTTTTCCTATGCTTTCAATGCAATTCCAGTCTACCTCCTGAAATCGGTTTCGTGCAATGCTGCCCCACTTTCAAGTCCTCTTGGCAGCCTTACTTCAGTCTATTTTTGGACGATAGCTGTCATTTATAACTCTGCAGGTTTGTGAATTACAGTGCCCCTGAGCTCCTTTCTTCAACTCGCTTTCTTGTGAGCTGGCCGCAACACCGCAGGATGGCTTCAGGCCCTAATCTGGTTCCGGCACGGCACGCTGAGCCTTTGGTTAATTCCTCTTCCTGGTGGGAAATGAGAGTTAAATTTGCCCGTTCAGACACCTCCAGCTAGTCTCTCATTGGTTCTCGCTATTCCTGTTCATCTTCCGCAGAAATTGCAAACTGGGCCAAACAGGAGGTTAAAGG
Source organism: Delphinus delphis (assembly GCF_949987515.2). Lineage (NCBI taxonomy): Eukaryota > Metazoa > Chordata > Mammalia > Artiodactyla > Delphinidae > Delphinus > Delphinus delphis. The sequence continues at coordinate 116,367,072 of NC_082688.1, forward strand.
GACTGACTCTCCAAGTCGGGAGAGTGTTAATAAAGCGTCTGGAATGTTGCACCCGAGTACCAGGGTACGAAAACTGAGACATATTTGAACACGTCTCCCGATCACATGGTTGATCATACTCTAGGTTCCACATGCATGTTTTAGCTGAAGGAAGAATACCTTAAACCTGGGTATTTGAAACCCGTGGAATGGGTACCATGCAATATGACTTCAAAGGGTCTTCATTTGCTCACCGAACCTCTCCAATCCTATCACTGCTGCGTTTATGCCCCTGTACACATGCTTGATTCTCTTTCGGAGACATAGCAATCCATAGGTTTTAAGATACTTACTAGTCAGGTACATTCTTAGGCGTTTAATATGCGATGTTGAGTCCATTTCGTTGAGCAAGGAGTAGCTCTTGTCTATTCCATATTTGGCTTAAGGAACTTTATCTGTGCTCATTTCAATCTCTGGTTTTATGCAGCACCCCAACTCACCTTTCCCCTTAAGCAAGCATAAGTTGGTTTTCTAAATTTGAGACCCTGTTCTGTTCTGTAATTCAGTTCCTGTGTAGCCAAGTTTACATTCCGTGTATTACTGATATCTTATGATGTTTCTTTTTCTATGTGACTTATTTCAGTTAGAATCATCATACCTGAATCCACTCATTGTGCTGCTAAGGCCCTGATGACATAGATTTCATTGCTGAGTGATATTGCTTTGTAAGTAAATACCACAACTTCTTTATCCATTTTTCACTTTCTGCGATGTTGAATTTGTACTGTAAACGAGGTTCTTGTAAACAGAGGCGTCCCAAACTTTGGGGTGGCTGTGTCTTTTTGATTTTAATTTCCCTAAGCTATAGGACCATAAGTGGCAGTGCCCTAGGCTCTGTTGCTTTGTTTTTTAGATGTTTCAGGAGACACCGTACCCTTCTCCCGAGTGGTTGTTGGCAATTTACATCCCGCCCATCAGCATAACAAGGCTCCCAGTTCTCCATGGCCTGTCCTGCCTTTCTGGATTTTACACTTTTTTCAGATGGCCCTTTTGACCGCGGGGAAGTGAGACTTCATTGTAGTGCAGATTTCCTTTGCAAGCTTGCTTGGTTGGCCAAAAAGGGCGTATGCGTTTTTTCCTGAATATATTCAGGAAAAAACGCATACGCCCTTTTTGGCCAAGTGCATCATTGTGGACGTTCTGCCTCTTTTCCTATGCTTTCAATGCAATTCCAGTCTACCTCCTGAAATCGGTTTCCTGCAATGCTGCCCCGCTTTCAAGTCCTCTTGGCAGCCTTACTTCAGTCTATTTTTGGACGATAGCTGTCATTTATAACTCTGCAGGTTTGTGAATTACAGTGCCCCTGAGCTCCTTTCTTCAACTCGCTTTCTTGTGACCTGGCCGCAACACCGCAGGATGGCTCCAGGCCCTAATCTGGTTCTGGCACGGCACGCTGAGCCTTTGGTTAATTCCTCTTCCTGGTGGGAAATGAGAGTTAAATTTGCCCGTTCAGACACCTCCAGCTAGTCTCTCATTGGTTCTCGCTATTCCTGTTCATCTTCCGCAGAAATTGCAAACTGGGCCAAACAGGAGGTTAAAGGGACTGACTCTCCAAGTCGGGAGAGTGTTAGTAAAGCGTCTGGAATGTTGCACCCGAGTACCAGGGTACGAAAACTGAGACATATTTGAACACGTCTCCCGATCACATGGTTGATCATACTCTAGGTTCCACATGCATGTTTTAGCTGAAGGAAGAATGCCTTAAACCTGAGTATTTGAAACCCGTGGAATGGGTACCATGCAATATGACTTCAAAGGGTCTTCATTTGCTCACCGAACATCTCCAATCCTATCACTGCTGCGTTTATGCCCCTGTACACATGCTTGATTCTCTTTCGGAGACATAACAATCCATAGGTTTTAAGATACTTACTAGTCAGGTACATTCTTAGGCGTTTAATATGCGGTGTTGAGTCCATTTCGTTGAGCAAGGAGTAGCTCTTGTCTATTCCATATTTGGCTTAAGGAACTTTATCTGTGCTCATTTTAATCTCTGGTTTTATGCAGCAATCCAACTCACCTTTCCCCTTAAGCAAGCATCATTTGGTTTTCTAAATTTGAGAACCTGTTCTGTTTTGGAATTCAGTTCCTGTGTAGCCAAGTTTACATTCCGTGTATTAGTGATATCTTATGATGTTTCTTTTTCTGTGTGACTTATTTCAGTTAGAATCATTGTACCTGAATCCACTCATGATGCTGCTACGGGCCTGATGACATAGATTTCATTGCTGAGTGTTACTGCATTGTACGTAAGTACCACAAGTTCTTTATCCATTTTTCACTTTCTGTGATATTGAACTTGTACGGTAAACGAGGTTCTTGTAAACAGAGGCGTCCCAAACTTTAGGGTGGCTGTGTCTCTTTGATTTTAATTTCCCTAAGCTATAGGACCATAAGTGGAAGTGCCCTAGGCTCTGTTGCTTTGTTTTTAGATGTTTCAGGAAACACCATACACTTCTCCCGAGTGGTTGTTGGCAATTTACATCCTGCCCATCAGCATAACAAGGCTCCCAGTTCTCCATGGCCTGTCCTGCCTTTCTGGATTTTACACTTTTTTCAGATGGCCCTTTTGACCGGGGGGAAGTGAGACTTCATTGTAGTGCAGATTTCCTTTGCAAGTTTGCTTGGTTGGCCAAAAAGGGCGTATGCGTTTTTTCCTGAATATATTCAGGAAAAAACGCATACGCCCTTTTTGGCCAAGTGCATCATTGTGGACGTTCTGCCTCTTTTCCTATGCTTTCAATGCAATTCCAGTCTACCTCCTGAAATCGGTTTCCTGCAATGCTGCCCCACTTTCAAGTCCTCTTGGCAGCCTTACTTCAGTCTATTTTTGGACGATAGCTGTCATTTATAACTCTGCAGGTTTGTGAATTACAGTGCCCCTGAGCTCCTTTCTTCAACTCACTTTCTTGTGAGCTGGCCGCAACACCGCAGGATGGCTTCAGGCCCTAATCTGGTTCCGGCACGGCACGCTGAGCCTTTGGTTAATTCCTCTTCCTGGTGGAAAATGAGAGTTAAATTTGCCCGTCCAGACACCTCCAGCTAGTCTCTCATTGGTTCTCGCTATTCCTGTTCATCTTCCGCAGAAATTGCAAACTGGGCCAAACAGGAGGTTAAAGGGACTGACTCTCCAAGTCGGGAGAGTGTTAGTAAAGCGTCTGGAATGTTGCACCCGAGTACCAGGGTACGAAAACTGAGACATATTTGAACACGTCTCCCGATCACATGGTTGATCATACTCTAGGTTCCACATGCATGTTTTAGCTGAAGGAAGAATACCTTAAACCTGGGTAGTTGAAACCCTTGGAATGGGTACCATGCAATATGACTTCAAAGGGTCTTCATTTGCTCACCGAACCTCTCCAATCCTATCACTGCTGCATTTATGCCCCTGTACACATGCTTGATTCTCTTTCGGAGACATAGCAATCCATAGGTTTTAAGATACTTACTAGTCAGGTACATTCTTAGGCGTTTAATATGCGGTGTTGAGTCCATTTCGTTGAGCAAGGAGTAGCTCTTGTCTATTCCATATTTGGCTTAAGGAACTTTATCTGTGCTCATTTCAATCTCTGGTTTTATGCAGCACCCCAACTCACCTTTCCCCTTAAGCAAGCATAAGTTGGTTTTCTAAATTTGAGACCCTGTTCTGTTCTGTAATTCAGTTCCTGTGTAGCCAAGTTTACATTCCGTGTATTACTGATATCTTATGATGTTTCTTTTTCTGTGTGACTTATTTCAGTTCGAATCATCATACCTGAATCCACTCATTGTGCTGCTAAGGGCCTTGTGACACAGATTTCATTGCTGAGTGATATTGCTTTGTAAGTAAATACCACAACTTCTTTATCCATTTTTCACTTTCTGCGATGTTGAACTTGTACTGTAAACGAGGTTCTTGTAAACAGAGCCGTTCCAAACTTTGGGGTGGCTGTGTCTTTTTGATTTTAAATTCCCTAAGCTATAGGACCATAAGTGGAAGTGCCCTAGGCTCTGTTGCTTTGTTTTTTAGATGTTTCAGGAAACACCATACACTTCTCGCGAGTGGTTGTTGGCAATTTACATCCCGCCCATCAGCATAACAAGGCTCCCAGTTCTCCATGGCCTGTCCTGCCTTTCTGGATTTTACACTTTTTTCAGATGGCCCTTTTGACCGGGGGGAAGTGAGACTTCATTGTAGTGCAGATTTCCTTTGCAAGCTTGCTTGGTTGGCCAAAAAGGGCGTATGCGTTTTTTCCTGAATATATTCAGGAAAAAACGCATACGCCCTTTTTGGCCAAGTGCATCATTGTGGACGTTCTGCCTCTTTTCCTATGCTTTCAATGCAATTCCAGTCTACCTCCTGAAATCGGTTTCCTGCAATGCTGCCCCGCTTTCAAGTCCTCTTGGCAGCCTTACTTCAGTCTATTTTTGGACGATAGCTGTCATTTATAACTCTGCAGGTTTGTGAATTACAGTGCCCCTGAGCTCCTTTCTTCAACTCGCTTTCTTGTGACCTGGCCGCAACACCGCAGGATGGCTTCAGGCCCTAATCTGGTTCTGGCATGGCACGCTGAGCCTTTGGTTAATTCCTCTTCCTGGTGGGAAATGAGAGTTAAATTTGCCCGTCCAGACACCTCCAGCTAGTCTCTCATTGGTTCTCGCTATTCCTGTTCATCTTCCGCAGAAATTGCAAACTGGGCCAAACAGGAGGTTAAAGGGACTGACTCTCCAAGTCGGGAGAGTGTTAGTAAAGCGTCTGGAATGTTGCACCCGAGTACCAGGGTACGAAAACTGAGACATATTTGAACACATCTCCCGATCACATGGTTGATCATACTCTGGGTTCCACATGCATGTTTTATCTGAAGGAAGAATACCTTAAACCTGGGTAGTTGAAACCCGTGGAATGGGTACCATGCAATATGACTTCAAAGGGTCTTCATTTGCTCACCGAACATCTCCAATCCTATCACTGCTGCGTTTATGCCCCTGTACACATGCTTGATTCTCTTTCGGAGACATAGCAATCCATAGGTTTTAAGATACTTACTAGTCAGGTACATTCTTAGGCGTTTAATATGGGGTGTTGAGTCCATTTCGTTGAGCAAGGAGTAGCTCTTGTCTATTCCATATTTGGCTTAAGGAACTTTATCTGTGCTCATTTCAATCTCTGGTTTTATGCAGCACCCCAACTCACCTTTCCCCTTAAGCAAGCATAAGTTGGTTTTCTAAATTTGAGACCCTGTTCTGTTTTGGAAGGCAGTTCCTGTGTAGCCAAGTTTTCATTCCGTGTATTACTGATATCTTATGATGTTTCTTTTTCTGTGTGACTTATTTCAGTTAGAATCATCGTACCTGAATCCACTCATTATGCTGCTACGGGCCTGATGACATAGATTTCATTGCTGAGTGATACTGCATTGTACGTAAGTACCACAAGTTCTTTATCCATTTTTCACTTTCTGTGATATTGAACTTGTACGGTAAACGAGGTTCTTGTAAACGGAGGCGTCCCAAACTTTGGGGTGGCTGTGTTTTTGATTTTAATTTCCCTAAGCTATAGGACCATAAGTGGAAGTGCCCTAGGCTCTGTTGCTTTGTTTTTTAGATGTTTCAGGAAACACCTTACACTTCTCCTGAGTGTCTGTTGGCAATTTACATCCCGCCCATCAGCATAACAAGGCTCCCAGTACTCCATGGCCTGTCCTGCCTTTCTGGATTTTACACTTTTTTCAGATGGCCCTTTTAACCGGGGAGAAGTGAGACTTCATTGTAGTGCAGATTTCCTTTGCAAGCTTGCTTGGTTGGCCAAAAAGGGCGTATGCGTTTTTTCCTGAATATATTCAGGAAAAAACGCATACGCCCTTTTTGGCCAAGTGCATCATTGTGGACGTTCTGCCTCTTTTCCTATGCTTTCAATGCAATTCCAGTCTACCTCCTGAAATCGGTTTCCTGCAATTCTGCCCCGCTTTCAAGTCCTCTTGGCAGCCTTACTTCAGTATATTTTTGGACGATAGCTGTCATTTATAACTCTGCAGGTTTGTGAATTACAGTGCCCCTGAGCTCCTTTCTTCAACTCGCTTTCTTGTGAGCTGGCCGCAACACCGCAGGATGGCTTCAGGCCCTAATCTGGTTCCGGAACGGCACGCTGAGCCTTTGGTTATTTCCTCTTCCTGGTGGGAAATGAGAGTTAAATTTGCCCGTCCAGACACCTCCAGCTAGTCTCTCATCGGTTCTCGCTATTCCTGTTCATCTTCCGCAGAAATTGCAAACTGGGCCAAACAGGAGGTTAAAGGCGCTGACTCTCCAAGTGGGGAGAGTGTTAGTAAAGTGTCTGGAATGTTGCACCCGAGTACCAGGGGAGGAAAACTGAGACATATTTGAACACGTTTCCCGTTCACATGGTTGATCATACTTGGGTTCCACATGCATGTTTTAGCTGAAGGAAGAATACCTTAAACCTGGAGAGTTAAGACCCGTGTAATGGGTACCATGCAATATGACTTCAAAGGGTCTTCATTTGCTCACCGAACCTCTCCAATCCTATCACTGCTGCGTTTATGCCCCTGTACACACGCTTGATTCTCTTTTGGAGACATAGCAATCCATAGGTTTTACGATACTTACTAGTCAGGTACATTCTTAGGCATTTAATATGGGGTGTTGAGTCCATTTCGTTGAGCAAGGAGTAGCTCTTGTCTATTCCATATTTGACTTAAGGAACTTTATCTGTGCTCATTTCAATCTCTGGTTTTATGCAGCACCCCAACTCACCTTTCCCCTTAAGCAAGCATAAGTTGGTTTTCTAAATTTGAGACCCTGTTCTGTTCTGTAATTCAGTTCCTGTGTAGCCAAGTTTACATTCCGTGTATTACTGATATCTTATGATGTTTCTTTTTCTGTGTGACTTACTTCAGTTAGAATCATCATACCTGAATCCACTCATTTTGCTGCTAAGGGCCTTGTGACACAGATTTCATTGCTGAGTGATATTGCTTTGTAAGTAAATACCACAACTTCTTTATCCATTTTTCACTTTCTGCGATGTTGAACTTGTACTGTAAACGAGGTTCTTGTAAACAGAGCCGTTCCAAACTTTGGGGTGGCTGTGTCTTTTTGATTTTAATTTCCCTAAGCTATAGGACCATAAGTGGAAGTGCCCTAGGTTCTGTTGCTTTGTTTTTTAGATGTTTCAGGAAACACCATACACTTCTCCCGAGTGGTTGTTGGCAATTTACATCCCACCCATCAGCATAACAAGGCTCCCAGTTCTCCATGGCCTGTCCTGCCTTTCTGGATTTTACACTTTTTTCAGATGGCCCTTTTGACCGGGGGGAAGTGAGACTTCATTGTAGTGCAGATTTCCTTTGCAAGCTTGCTTGGTTGGCCAAAAAGGGCGTATGCGTTTTTTCCTGAATATATTCAGGAAAAAACGCATACGCACTTTTTGACCAAGTGCATCATTGTGGACGTTCTGCCTCTTTTCCTATGCTTTCAATGCAATTCCAGTCTACCTCCTGAAATCGGTTTCCTGCAATTCTGCCCCGCTTTCAAGTCATCTTGGCAGCCTTACATCAGTCTATTTTTGGACGATAGCTGTCATTTATAACTCTGCAGGTTTGTGAATTACAGTGCCCCTGAGCTCCTTTCTTAAACTCGCTTTCTTGTGACCTGGCCGCAACACCGCAGGATGGCTTCAGGCCCTAATCTGGTTCCGGCCCGGCATGCTGAGCCTTTGGTTAATTCCTCTTCCTGGTGGGAAATGAGAGTTAAATTTGCCCGTTCAGACACCTCCAGCTAGTCTCTCATTGGTTCTCGCTATTCCTGTTCATCTTCCGCAGAAATTGCAAACTGGGCCAAACAGGAGGTTAAAGGGACTGACTCTCCAAGTCGGGAGAGTGTTAGTAAAGCGTCTGGAATGTTGCACCCGAGTACCAGGGGAGGAAAACTGAGACATATTTGAACACGTCTCCCGTTCACATGGTTGATCATACTCTGGGTTCCACATGCATGTTTTAGTTGAAGAAAGAATACCTTAAACCTGGAGAGTTGAGACCCGTGTAATGGGTACCATGCAATATGAATTCAAAGGGTCTTCATTTGCTCACCGAACCTCTCCAATCCTATCACTGCTGCGTTTATGCCCCTGTACACACGCTTGATTCTCTTTTGGAGACATAGCAATCCATAGGTTTTAAGATACTTACTAGTCAGGTACATTCTTAGGCGTTTAATATGGGGTGTTGAGTCCATTGCGTTGAGCAAGGAGTAGCTCTTGTCTATTCCATATTTGGCTTAAGGACCTTTATCTGTGCTCATTTCAATCTCTGGTTTTATGCAGCACCCCAACTCACCTTTACCCTTAAGCAAGCATAAGTTGGTTTTCTAAATTTGAGACCCTGTTCTGTTTTGGAATGCAGTTCCTGTGTAGCCAAGTTTACATTCCGTGTATTACTGATATCTTATGATGTTTCTTTTTCTGTTTGAGTTATTTCAGTTAGAATCATCGTACCTGAATCCACTCATTATGCTGCTATGGGCCTGATGACATAGATTTCATTGCTGAGTGATATTGCTTTGTAAGTAAATACCGCAACTTCTTTATCCATTTTTCACTTTCTGCGATGTTGAACTTGTATTGTAAACGAGGTTCTTGTAAACAGAGGCGTCCCAAACTTTGGGGTGGCTGTGTCTTTTTGATTTTAATTTCCCTAAGCTATAGGACCATAAGTGGCAGTGCCCTAGGCTCTCTTGCTTTGTTTTTTAGATGTTTCAGGAAACACCATACACTTCTCCCGAGTGGTTGTTGGCAATTTACATCCCGCCCATCAGCATAACAAGGCTCCCAGTTCTCCATGGCCTGTCCTGCCTTTCTGGATTTTACACTTTTTTCAGATGGCCCTTTTGACCGGGGGGAAGTGAGACTTCATTGTAGTGCAGATTTCCTTTGCAAGCTTGCTTGGTTGGCCAAAAAGGGCGTATGCGTTTTTTCCTGAATATATTCAGGAAAAAACGCATACGCCCTTTTTGGCCAAGTGCATCATTGTGGACGTTCTGCCTCTTTTCCTATGCTTTCAATGCAATTCCAGTCTACCTCCTGAAATCGGTTTCCTGCAATGCTGCCCCGCTTTCAAGTCCTCTTGGCAGCCTTACTTCAGTCTATTTTTGGACGATAGCTGTCATTTATAACTCTGCAGGTTTGTGAATTACAGTGCCCCTGAGCTCCTTTCTTCAACTCGCTTTCTTGTGACCTGGCCGCAACACCGCAGGATGGCTTCAGGCCCTAATCTGGTTCCGGCCCGGCACGCTGAGCCTTTGGTTAATTCCGCTTCCTGGTGGGAAATGAGAGTTAAATTTGCCCGTCCAGACACCTCCAGGTAGCCTCTCATTGGTTCTCGCTATTCCTGTTCATCTTCCGCAGAAATTGCAAACTGGGCCAAACAGGAGGTTAAAGGGACTGACTCTCCAAGTGGGGAGAGTGTTAGTAAAGCGTCTGGAATGTTGCACCCGAGTACCAGGGTACGAAAACTGAGACATATTTGAACACGTCTCCTGATCACATGGTTGATCATACTCTAGGTTCCACATGCATGTTTTAGCTGAAGGAAGAATACCTTAAACTTGGGTATTTGAAACCCGTGGAATGGGTACCATGCAATATGACTTCAAAGGGTCTTCATTTGCTCACCGAACATCTCCAATCCTATCACTGCTGCGTTTATGCCCCTGTACACATGCTTGATTCTCTTTCGGAGACATAGCAATCCATAGGTTTTAAGATACTTACTAGTCAGGTACATTCTTAGGCGTTTAATATGCGGTGTTGAGTCCATTTCGTTGAGCAAGGAGTAGCTCTTGTCTATTCCATATTTGGCTTAAGGAACTTTATCTGTGCTCATTTCAATCTCTGGTTTTATGCAGCAATCCAACTCACCTTTCCCCTTAAGCAAGCATAAGTTGGTTTTCTAAATTTGAGAACCTGTTCTGTTTTGGAATTCAGTTCCTGTGTAGCCAAGTTTACATTCCGTGTATTAGTGATATCCTATGATGTTTCTTTTTCTGTGTGACTTATTTCAGTTAGAATCATCATACCTGAATCCACTCATTGTGATGCTAAGGGCCTGATGACACAGATTTCATTGCTGAGTGATATTGCTTTGTAAGTAAATACCACAACTTCTTTATCCATTTTTCACTTTCTGCGATGTTGAACTTGTACTGTAAACGAGTTTCTTGTAAACAGAGCCGTTCCAAACATTGGGGTGGCTGTGTCTTTTTGATTTTAATTTCCCTAAGCTATAGGACCATAAGTGGAAGTGCCCTAGGCTCTGTTGCTTTGTTTTTTAGATGTTTCAGGAAACACCATACACTTCTCCCGAGTGTCTGTTGGCAATTTACATCCCGCCCATCAGCATAACAAGGCTCCCAGTTCTCCATGGCCTGTCCTGCCTTTCTGGATTTTACACTTTTTTCAGATGGCCCTTTTGACCGGGGGGAAGTGAGACTTCATTGTAGTGCAGATTTCCTTTGCAAGCTTGCTTGGTTGGCCAAAAAGGGCGTATGCGTTTTTTCCTGAATATATTCAGGAAAAAACGCATACGCCCTTTTTGGCCAAGTGCATCATTGTGGACGTTCTGCCTCTTTTCCTATGCTTTCAATGCAATTCCAGTCTACCTCCTGAAATCGGTTTCCTGCAATTCTGCCCCGCTTTCAAGTCCTCTTGGCAGCCTTACTTCAGTCTATTTTTGGACGATAGCTGTCATTTATAAGTCTGCAGGTTTGTGAATTACAGTGCCCCTGAGCTCCTTTCTTAAACTCGCTTTCTTGTGAGCTGGCCGCAACACCGCAGGATGTCTTCAGGCCCTAATCTGGTTCCGGCACGGCACGCTGAGCCTTTGGTTAATTCCTCTTCCTGGTGGGAAATGAGAGTTAAATTTGCCCATCCAGACACCTCCAGCTAGTCTCTCATTGGTTCTCGCTATTCCTGTTCATCTTCCGCAGAAATTGCAAACTGGGCCAAACAGGAGGTTAAAGGGACTGACTCTCCAAGTCGGGAGAGTGTTAGTAAAGCGTCTGGAATGTTGCACCCGAGTACCAGGGTACGAAAACTGAGACATATTTGAACACGTCTCCCGATCACATGGTTGATCATACTCTGGGTTCCACATGCATGTTTTAGCTGAAGGAAGAATACCTTAAACCTGGGTAGTTGAAACCCGTGGAATGGGTACCATGCAATATGACTTCAAAGGGTCTTCATTTGCTCACGAACCTCTCCAATCCTATCACTGCTGCGTTTATGCCCCTGTACACATGCTTGATTCTCTTTCGGAGACATAGCAATCCATAGGTTTTAAGATACTTACTAGTCAGGTACATTCTTAGGCGTTTAATATGCGGTGTTGAGTCCATTTCGTTGAGCAAGGAGTAGCTCTTGTCTATTCCATATTTGGCTTAAGGAACTTTATCTGTGCTCATTTCAATCTCTGGTTTTATGCAGCACCCCAACTCACCTTTCCCCTTAAGCAAGCATAAGTTGGTTTTCTAAATTGGAGACCCTGTTCTGTTCTGTAATTCAGTTCCTGTGTAACCAAGTTTCCATTCCGTGTATTACTGATATCTTATGATGTTTCTTTCTCTGTGTGACTTATTTCAGTTAGAATCATCATACCTGAATCCACTCATTGTGCTGCTAAGGGCCTGATGACATAGATTTCATTGCTGAGTGATATTGCTTTGTAAGTAAATACCACAACTTCTTTATCCATTTTTCACTTTCTGCGATGTTGAACTTGTACTGTAAACGAGGTTCTTGTAAACAGAGGCGTCCCAAACTTTGGGGTGGCTGTGTCTTTTTGATTTTAATTTCCCTAAGCTATAGGACCATAAGTGGAAGTGCCCTAGGCTCTGTTGCTTTGTTTTTTAGATGTTTCAGGAAACACCATACACTTCTCCCAAGTGTCTGTTGGCAATTTACATCCCGCCCATCAGCATAACAAGGCTCCCAGTTCTCCATGGCCTGTCCTGCCTTTCTGGATTTTACACTTTTTTCAGATGGCCCTTTTGACCGGGGGGAAGTGAGACTTCATTGTAGTGCAGATTTCCTTTGCAAGCTTGCTTGGTTGGCCAAAAAGGGCGTATGCGTTTTTTCCTGAATATATTCAGGAAAAAACGCATACGCCCTTTTTGGCCAAGTGCATCATTGTGGACGTTCTGCCTCTTTTCCTATGCTTTCAATGCAATTCCAGTCTACCTCCTGAAATCGTGTTCCTGCAATTCTGCCCCGCTTTCAAGTCCTCTTGGCAGCCTTACTTCAGTCTATTTTTGGACGATAGCTGTCATTTATAACTCTGCAGGTTTGTGAATTACAGTGCCCCTGAGCTCCTTTCTTCAACTCGCTTTCTTTTGAGCTGGCCGCAACACCGCAGGATGGCTTCAGGCCCTAATCTGCTTCCGGCACGGCACGCTGAGCCTTAGGTTAATTCCTCTTCCTGGTGGGAAATGAGAGTTAAATTTGCCCGTTCAGACACCTCCAGCTAGTCTCTCATTGGTTCTCGCTATTCCTGTTCATCTTCCGCAGAAATTGCAAACTGGGCCAAACAGGAGGTTAAAGGGACTGACTCTCCAAGTCGGGAGAGTGTTAGTAAAGCGTCTGGAATGTTGCACCCGAATACCAGGGTACGAAAACTGAGACATATTTGAACACGTCTCCCGATCACATGGTTGATCATACTCTGGGTTCCACATGCATGTTTTAGCTGAAGGAAGAATACCTTAAACCTGGGTAGTAGAAACCCGTGGAATGTACACCATGCAATATGACTTCAATGGGTCTTCATTTGCTCACCGAACCTCTCCAATCCTATCACTGCTGCGTTTATGCCCCTGTACACATGCTTGATTCTCTTTCGGAGACATAGCAATCCATAGGTTTTAAGATACTTACTAGTCAGGTACATTCTTAGGCGTTTAATATGCGGTGTTGAGTCCATTTCGTTGAGCAAGGAGTAGCTCTTGTCTATTCCATATTTGGCTTAAGGAACTTTATCTGTACTCATTTCAATCTCTGGATTTATGCAGCACCCCAACTCACCTTTCCCCTTAAGCAAGCATAAGTTGGTTTTCTAAATTGGAGACCCTGTTCTGTTCTGTAATTCAGTTCCTGTGTAGCCAAGTTTCCATTCCGTGTATTACTGATATCTTATGATATTTCTTTTTCTGTGTGACTTATTTCAGTTAGAATCATCATACCTGAATCCACTCATTGTGCTGCTAAGGGCCTGATGACACAGATTTCATTGCTGAGTGATATTGCTTTGTAAGTAAATACCACCACTTCTTTATCCATTTTTCACTTTCTGCGATGTTGAACTTGTACTGTAAACGAGGTTCTTGTAAACAGAGCCGTTCCAAACTTTGGGGTGGCTGTGTCTTTTTGATTTTAATTTCCCTAAGCTATAGGACCATAAGTGGAAGTGCCCTAGGCTCTGTTGCTTTGTTTTTTAGATGTTTCAGGAAACACCATACACTTCTCCCGAGTGTCTGTTGGCAATTTACATCCCGCCCATCAGCATAACAAGGCTCCCAGTTCTCCATGGCCTGTCCTGCCTTTCTGGATTTTACACTTTTTTCAGATGGCCCTTTTGACCGGGGGGAAGTGAGACATCATTGTAGTGCAGATTTCCTTTGCAAGCTTGCTTGGTTGGCCAAAAAGGGCGTATGCGTTTTTTCCTGAATATATTCAGGAAAAAACGCATACGCCCTTTTTGGCCAAGTGCATCATTGTGGACGTTCTGCCTCTTTTCCTATGCTTTCAATGCAATTCCAGTCTACCTCCTGAAATCGGTTTCCTGCAATTCTGCCTTGCTTTCAAGTCCTCTTGGCAGCCTTACTTCAGTATATTTTTGGACGATAGCTGTCATTTATAACTCTGCAGGTTTGTGAATTACAGTGCCCCTGAGCTCCTTTCTTCAACTCGCTTTCTTTTGAGCTGGCCGCAACACCGCAGGATGGCTTCAGGCCCTAATCTGATTCTGGAACGGCACGCTGAGCCTTTGGTTATTTCCTCTTCCTGGTGGGAAATGAGAGTTAAATTTGCCCGTCCAGACTCCTCCAGCTAGTCTCTCATTGGTTCTCGCTATTCCTGTTCATCTTCCGCAGAAATTGCAAACTGGGCCAAACAGGAGGTTAAAGGGACTGACTCTCCAAGTCGGGAGAGTGTTAGTAAAGCGTCTGGAATGTTGCACCCAAGTACCAGGGTACGAAAACTGAGACATATTTGAACACGTCTCCCGATCACATGGTTGATCATACTCTGGGTTCCACATGCATGTTTTAGCTGAAGGAAGAATACCTTAAACCTGGGTATTTGAAACCCGTGGAATGGGTACCATGCAATATGACTTCAAAGGGTCTTCATTTGCTCACCGAACATCTCCAATCCTATCACTGCTGCGTTTATGCCCCTGTACACATGCTTGATTCTCTTTCGGAGACATAGCAATCCATAGGTTTTAAGATACTTACTAGTCAGGTACATTCTTAGGCGTTTAATATGCGGTGTTGAGTCCATTTCGTTGAGCAAGGAGTAGCTCTTGTCTATTCCATATTTGGCTTAAGGAACTTTATCTGTGCTCATTTCAATCTCTGGTTTTATGCAGCAATCCAACTCACCTTTCCCCTTAAGCAAGCATAAGTTGGTTTTCTAAATTTGAGAACCTGTTCTGTTTTGGAATTCAGTTCCTGTGTAGCCAAGTTTACATTCCGTGTATTAGTGATATCTTATGATGTTTCTTTTTCTGTGTGACTTATTTCAGTTAGAATCATCGTACCTGAATCCACTCATGATGCTGCTACGGGCCTGATGACATAGATTTCATTGCTGAGTGATACTGCATTGTACGTAAGTACCACAAGTTCTTTATCCATTTTTCACTTTCTGTGATATTGAACTTGTACGGTAAACGAGGTTCTTGTAAACAGAGGCGTCCCAAACTTTGGGGTGGCTGTGTCTTTTTGATTTTAATTTCCCTAAGCTATAGGACCATAAGTGGAAGTGCCCTAGGCTCTGTTGCTTTGTTTTTTAGATGTTTCAGGAAACACCATACACTTCTCCCAAGTGTCTGTTGGCAATTTACATCGCGCCCATCAGCATAACAAGGCTCCCAGTTCTCCATGGCCTGTCCTGCCTTTCTGGATTTTACACTTTTTTCAGATGGCCCTTTTGACCGGGGGGAAGTGAGACTTCATTGTAGTGCAGATTTCCTTTGCAAGTTTGCTTGGTTGGCCAAAAAGGGCGTATGCGTTTTTTCCTGAATATATTCAGGAAAAAACGCATACGCCCTTTTTGGCCAAGTGCATCATTGTGGACGTTCTGCCTCTTTTCCTATGCTTTCAATGCAATTCCAGTCTACCTCCTGAAATCGGTTTCCTGCAATGCTGCCCCACTTTCAAGTCCTCTTGGCAGCCTTACTTCAGTCTATTTTTGGACGATAGCTGTCATTTATAACTCTG
The DNA here is from genome assembly GCF_949987515.2 of Delphinus delphis. Classification (NCBI taxonomy): domain Eukaryota; kingdom Metazoa; phylum Chordata; class Mammalia; order Artiodactyla; family Delphinidae; genus Delphinus; species Delphinus delphis. Next base: position 116,382,606 of record NC_082688.1, read on the forward strand.
CAGGTTTGTGAATTACAGTGCCCCTGAGCTCCTTTCTTCAACTCGCTTTCTTGTGAGCTGGCCGCAACACCGCAGGATGGCTTCAGGCCCTAATCTGGTTCCGGCACGGCACGCTGAGCCTTTGGTTAATTCCTCTTCCTGGTGGGAAATGAGAGTTAAATTTGCCCGTTCAGACACCTCCAGCTAGTCTCTCATTGGTTCTCGCTATTCCTGTTCATCTTCCGCAGAAATTGCAAACTGGGCCAAACAGGAGGTTAAAGGGACTGACTCTCCTAGTCGGGAGAGTGTTAATAAAGCGTCTGGAATGTTGCACCCGAGTACCAGGATACGAAAACTGAGACATATTTGAACACGTCTCCCGATCACATGGTTGATCATACTCTAGGTTCCACATGCATGTTTTAGCTGAAGGAAGAATACCTTAAACCTGGGTAGTTGAAACCCGTGGAATGGGTACCATGCAATATGACTTCAAAGGGTCTTCATTTGCTCACCGAACCTCTCCAATCCTATCACTGCTGCGTTTATGCCCCTGTACACATGCTTGATTCTCTTTTGGAGACATAGCAATCCATAGGTTTTAAGATACTTACTAGACAGGTACATTCTTAGGCGTTTAATATGCGGTGTTGAGTCCATTTCGTTGAGCAAGGAGTAGCTCTTGTCTATTCCATATTTGGCTTAAGGAACTTTATCTGTGCTCATTTCAATCTCTGGTTTTATGCAGCACCCCAACTCACCTTTACCCTTAAGCAAGCATAAGTTGGTTTTCTAAATTTGAGACCCTGTTCTGTTCTGTAATTCAGTTCCTGTGTAGCCAAGTTTACATTCCGTGTATTACTGATATCTTATGATGTTTCTTTTTCTGTGTGACTTATTTCAGTTAGAATCATCATACCTGAATCCACTCATTGTGCTGCTAAGGGCCTGATGACATATATTTCATTGCTGAGTCATATTGCTTTGTAAGTAAATACCACAACTTCTTTATCCATTTTTCACTTTCTGTGATGTTGAACTTGTACTGTAAACGAGGTTCTTGTAAACAGAGGCGTCCCAAACTTTGGGGTGGCTGTGTCTTTTTGATTTTAATTTCCCTAAGCTATAGGACCATAAGTGGCAGTGCCCTAGGCTCTGTTGCTTTGTTTTTTAGATGTTTCAGGAAACACCATACACTTCTCCTGAGTGTCTGTTGGCAATTTACATCCCGCACATCAGCATAACAAGGCTCCCAGTTCTCCATGGCCTGTCCTGCCTTTCTGGATTTTACACTTTTTTCAGATGGCCCTTTTGACCAGGGGGAAGTGAGACTTCATTGTAGTGCAGATTTCCTTTGCAAGTTTGCTTGGTTGGCCAAAAAGAGCGTATGCGTTTTTTCCTGAATATATTCAGGAAAAAACGCATACGCCCTTTTTGGCCAAGTGCATCATTGTGGACGTTCTGCCTCTTTTCCTATGCTTTCAATGCAATTCCAGTCTACCTCCTGAAATCGGTTTCCTGCAATTCTGCCCCGCTTTCAAGTCCTCTTGGCAGGCTTACTTCAGTCTATTTTTGGACGATAGCTGTCATTTATAACTCTGCAGGTTTGTGAATTACAGTGCCCCTGAGCTCCTTTCTTCAACTCGCTTTCTTGTGAGCTGGCCGCAACACCGCAGGATGGCTTCAGGCCCTAATCTGGTTCCGGCATGGCACGCTGAGCCTTTGGTTATTTCCTCTTCCTGGTGGGAAATGAGAGTTAAATTTGCCAGTCCAGACACCTCCAGCTAGTCTCTCATTGGTTCTCGCTATTCCTGTTCATCTTCCGCAGAAATTGCAAACTGGGCCAAACAGGAGGTTAAAGGCGCTGACTCTCCAAGTCGGGAGAGTGTTAGTAAAGCGTCTGGAATGTTGCACCCGAGTACCAGGGTACAAAAACTGAGACATAGTTGAACACGTCTCCCGTTCACACGGATGATCATACTCTTGGTTCCACATGCATGTTTTAGCTGAAGGAAGAATACCTTAAACTTGGAGAGTTGAGACCCGTGTAATGTGTACCATGCAACATGACTTCAAAGGGTCTTCATTTGCTCACGAACCTCTCCAATCCTATAACTGCTGCGTTTATGCCCCTGTACACATGCTTGATTCTCTTTTGGAGACATAGAAATCCATAGGTTTTAAGATACTTACTAGACAGGTACATTCTTAGGCGTTTAATATGCAGTGTTGAGTCCATTTCGTTGAGCAAGGAGTAGCTCTTGTCTATTCCATATTTGGCTTAAGGAACTTTATCTGTGCTCATTTCAATCTCTGGTTTTATGCAGCACCCCAACTCACCTTCCCCCTTAAGCAAGCATAAGTTGGTTTTCTAAATTTGAGACCCTGTTCTGTTCTGTAATTCAGTTCCTGTGTAGCCAAGTTTACATTCCGTGTATTACTGATATCTTATGATGTTTCTTTTTCTGTGTGACTTATTTCAGTTAGAATCATCATACCTGAATCCACTCATTGTGCTGCTAAGGGCCTGATGACATAGATTTCATTGCTGAGTGATATTGCTTTGTAAGTAAATACCACAACTTCTTTATCCATTTTTCACTTTCTGCGATGTTGAACTTGTACTGTAAACGAGGTTCTTGTAAACAGAGGCGTCCCAAACTTTGGGGTGGCTGTGTCATTTTGATTTTAATTTCCCTAAGCTATAGGACCATAAGTGGCAGTGCCCTAGGCTCTGTTGCTTTGTTTTTTAGATGTTTCAGGAAACACCATACACTTCTCCTGAGTGTCTGTTGGCAATTTACATCCCGCACATCAGCATAACAAGGCTCCCAGTTCTCCATGGCCTGTCCTGCCTTTCTGGATTTTACACTTTTTTCAGATGGCCCTTTTGACCAGGGGGAAGTGAGACTTCATTGTAGTGCAGATTTCCTTTGCAAGTTTGCTTGGTTGGCCAAAAAGGGCGTATGCGATTTTTCCTGAATATATTCAGGAAAAAACGCATACGCCCTTTTTGGCCAAGTGCATCATTGTGGACGTTCTGCCTCTTTTCCTATGCTTTCAATGCAATTCCAGTCTACCTCCTGAAATCGGTTTCCTGCAATTCTGCCCCGCTTTCAAGTCCTCTTGGCAGGCTTACTTCAGTATATTTTTGGACGATAGCTGTCATTTATAACTCTGCAGGTTTGTGAATTACAGTGCCCCTGAGCTCCTTTGTTCAACTCACTTTCTTGTGACCTGGCCGCAACACCGCAGGATGGCTTCAGGCCCTAATCTGGTTCCGGCATGGCACGCTGAGCCTTTGGTTATTTCCTCTTCCTGGTGGGAAATGAGAGTTAAATTTGCCCGTCCAGACACCTCCAGCTAGTCTCTCATTGGTTCTCGCTATTCCTGTTCATCTTCCGCAGAAATTGCAAACTGGGCCAAACAGGAGGTTAAAGGCGCTGACTCTCCAAGTCGGGAGAGTGTTAGTAAAGCGTCTGGAATGTTGCACCCAAGTACCAGGGTACAAAAACTGAGACATAGTTGAACACGTCTCCGTTCACACGGATGATCATACTCTTGGTTCCACATGCATGTTTTAGCTGAAGGAAGAATACCTTAAACTTGGAGAGTTGAGACCCGTGTAATGGATACCATGCAATATGACTTCAAAGGGTCTTCATTTGCTCACGAACCATCCAATCCTATCACTGCTGCGTTTATGCCCCTGTACACATGCTTGATTCTCTTTCGGAGACATAGCAATCTATAGGTTTTAAGATACTTACTAGACAGGTACATTCTTAGGCGTTTAATATGCAGTGTTGAGTCCATTTCGTTGAGCAAGGAGTAGCTCTTGTCTATTCCATATTTGGCTTAAGGAACTTTATCTGTGCTCATTTCAATCTCTGGTTTTATGCAGCACCCCAACTCACCTTCCCCCTTAAGCAAGCAAAAGTTGGTTTTCTAAATTTGAGACCCTGTTCTGTTCTGTAATTCAGTTCCTGTGTAGCCAAGTTTACATTCCGTGTATTACTGATATCTTATGATGTTTCTTTTTCTGTGTGACTTATTTCAGTTAGAATCATCATACCTGAATCCACTCATTGTGCTGCTAAGGGCCTGATGACACAGATTTCATTGCTGAGTGATATTGCTTTGTAAGTAAATACCACAACTTCTTTATCCATTTTTCACTTTCTGCGATGTTGAACTTGTACTGTAAACGAGGTTCTTGTAAACAGAGCCGTTCCAAACTTTGGGGTGGCTGTGTCTTTTTGATTTTAATTTCCCTAAGATATAGGACCATAAGTGGAAGTGCCCTAGGTTCTGTTGCTTTGTTTTTTAGATGTTTCAGGAAACACCATACACTTCTCCCGAGTGGTTGTTGGCAGTTTACATCCCGCCCATCAGCATAACAAGGCTCCCAGTTCTCCATGGCCTGTCCTGCCTTTCTGGATTTTACACTTTTTTCAGATGGCCCTTTTGACCGGGGGGAAGTGAGACTTCATTGTAGTGCAGATTTCCTTTTCAAGCTTGCTTGGTTGGCCAAAAAGGGCGTCTGCGTTTTTTCCTGAATATATTCAGGAAAAAACGCATACGCCCTTTTTGGCCAAGTGCATCATTGTGGACGTTCTGCCTCTTTTCCTATGCTTTCAATGCAATTCCAGTCTACCTCCTGAAATCGGTTTCCTGCAATTCTGCCCCGCTTTCAAGTCCTCTTGGCAGGCTTACTTCAGTATATTTTTGGACGATAGCTGTCATTTATAACTCTGCAGGTTTGTGAATTACAGTGCCCCTGAGCTCCTTTCTTCAACTCACTTTCTTGTGACCTGGCCGCAACACTGCAGGATGGCTTCAGGCCCTAATCTGGTTCCGGCACGGCACGCTGAGCCTTTGGTTATTTCCTCTTCCTGGTGGGAAATGAGAGTTAAATTTGCCTGTCCAGACACCTCCAGCTAGTCTCTCATTGGTTCTCGCTATTCCTGTTCATCTTCCGCAGAAATTGCAAACTGGGCCAAACAGGAGGTTAAAGGCGCTGACTCTAAAGTCGGGAGAGTGTTAGTAAAGCGTCTGGAATGTTGCACCCGAGTACCAGGGTACAAAAACTGAGACATAGTTGAACACGTCTCCCGTTCACACGGATGATCATACTCTTGGTTCCACATGCATGTTTTAGCTGAAGGAAGAATACCTTAAACCTGGAGAGTTGAGACCCGTGTAATGGTTACCATGCAATATGACTTCAAAGGGTCTTCATTTGCTCACGAACCTCTCCAATCCTATCACTGCTGCGTTTATGCCCCTGTACACATGCTTGATTCTCTTTTGGAGACATAGCAATCCATAGGTTTTAAGATACTTACTAGACAGGTACATTCTTAGGCGTTTAATATGCGGTGTTGAGTCCATTTCGTTGAGCAAGGAGTAGCTCTTGTCTATTCCATATTTGACTTAAGGAACTTTATCTGTGCTCATTTCAATCTCTGGTTTTATGCAGCACCCCAACTCACCTTTCCCCTTAAGCAAGCATAAGTTGGTTTTCTAAATTTGAGACCCTGTTCTGTTCTGTAATTCAGTTCCTGTGTAGCCAAGTTTACATTCCGTGTATTACTGATATCTTATGATGTTTCTTTTTCTGTGTGACTTATTTCGGTTAGAATCATCATACCTGAATCCACTCATTGTGCTGCTAAGGGCCTGATGACACAGATTTCATTGCTGAGTGATATTGCTTTGTAAGTAAATACCACAACTTCTTTATCCATTTTTCACTTTCTGCGATGTTGAACTTGTACTGTAAACGAGGTTCTTGTAAACAGAGCCGTTCCAAACTTTGGGGTGGCTGTGTCTTTTTGATTTTAATTTCCCTAAGCTATAGGACCATAAGTGGAAGTGCCCTAGGTTCTGTTGCTTTGTTTTTTAGATGTTTCAGGAAACACCATCCACTTCTCCCCAGTGGTTGTTGGCAATTTACATCCCGCCCATCAGCATAACAAGGCTCCCAGTTCTCCATGGCCTGTCCTGCCTTTCTGGATTTTACACTTTTTTCAGATGGCCCTTTTGACCGGGGGGAAGTGAGACTTCATTGTAGTGCAGATTTCCTTTGCAAGCTTGCTTGGTTGGCCAAAAAGGGCGTATGCGTTTTTTCCTGAATATATTCAGGAAAAAACGCATACGCCGTTTTTGGCCAAGTGCATCATTGTGGACGTTCTGCCTCTTTTCCTATGCTTTCGATGCAATTCCAGTCTACCTCCTGAAATCGGTTTCCTGCAATTCTGCCCCGCTTTCAAGTCCTCTTGGCAGCCTTACTTCAGTCTATTTTTGGACGATAGCTGTCATTTATAACTCTGCAGGTTTGTGAATTACAGTGCCCCTGAGCTCCTTTCTTCAACTCGCTTTCTTGTGAGCTGGCCGCAACACCGCAGGATGGCTTCAGGCCCTAATCTGGTTCCGGCACGGCACGCTGAGCCTTTGGTTAATTCCTCTTCCTGGTGGGAAATGAGAGTTAAATTTGCCCGTCCAGACACCTCCAGCTAGTCTCTCATTGGTTCTCGCTATTCCTGTTCATCTTCCGCAGAAATTGCAAACTGGGCCAAACAGGAGGTTAAAGGCACTGACTCTCCAAGTCGGGAGAGTGTTAGTAAAGCGTCTGGAATGTTGCACCCGAGTACCAGGGTACGAAAACTGAGACATATTTGAACACGTCTCCCGATCACATGGTTGATCATACTCTAGGTTCCACATGCATGTTTTAGCTGAAGGAAGAATACCTTAAACCTGGGTATTTGAAACCCGTGGAATGGGTACCATGCAATATGACTTCAAAGGGTCTTCATTTGCTCACCGAACCTCTCCAATCCTATCACTGCTGCATTTATGCCCCTGTACACATGCTTGATTCTCTTTCGGAGACATAGCAATCCATAGGTTTTAAGATACTTACTAGTCAGGTACATTCTTAGGCGTTTAATATGCGGTGTTGAGTCCATTTCGTTGAGCAAGGAGTAGCTCTTGTCTATTCCATATTTGGCTTAAGGAACTTTATCTGTGCTCATTTCAATCTCTGGTTTTATGCAGCACCCCAACTCACCTTTCCCCTTAAGCAAGCATAAGTTGGTTTTCTAAATTGGAGACCCTGTTCTGTTCTGTAATTCAGTTCCTGTGTAGCCAAGTTTACATTCCGTGTATTACTGATATCTTATGATGTTTCTTTTTCTGTGTGACTTATTTCAGTTCGAATCATCATACCTGAATCCACTCATTGTGCTGCTAAGGGCCTGATGACACAGATTTCATTGCTGAGTGATATTGCTTTGTAAGTAAATACCACCACTTCTTTATCCATTTTTCACTTTCTGCGATGTTGAACTTGTACTGTAAACGAGGTTCTTGTAAACAGAGCCGTTCCAAACTTTGGGGTGGCTGTGTCTTTTTGATTTTAAATTCCCTAAGCTATAGGACCATAAGTGGAAGTGCCCTAGGCTCTGTTGCTTTGTTTTTTAGATGTTTCAGGAAACACCATACACTTCTCGCGAGTGGTTGTTGGCAATTTACATCCCGCCCATCAGCATAACAAGGCTCCCAGTTCTCCATGGCCTGTCCTGCCTTTTTGGATTTTACACTTTTTTCAGATGGCCCTTTTGACCGGGGGGAAGTGAGACTTCATTGTAGTGCAGATTTCCTTTGCAAGCTTGCTTGGTTGGCCAAAAAGTGCGTATGCGTTTTTTCCTGAATATATTCAGGAAAAAACGCATACGCCCTTTTTGGCCAAGTGCATCATTGTGGACGTTCTGCCTCTTTTCCTATGCTTTCAATGCAATTCCAGTCTACCTCCTGAAATCGGTTTCCTGCGATTCTGTCCCGCTTTCAAGTCCTCTTGGCAGCCTTACTTCAGTATATTTTTGGACGATAGCTGTCATTTATAACTCTGCAGGTTTGTGAATTACAGTGCCCAGGAGCTCCTGTCTTCAACTCGCTTTCTTGTGAGCTGTCCGCAACACCGCAGGATGGCTTCAGGCCCTAATCTGGTTCCGGCACGGCACGCTGAGCCTTTGGTTATTTCCTCTTCCTGGTGGGAAATGAGAGTTAAATTTGCCCGTCCAGACACCTCCAGCTAGCCTCTCATTGGTTCTCGCTATTCCTGTTCATCTTCCGCAGAAATTGCAAACTGGGCCAAACAGGAGGTTAAAGGGACTGACTCTCCAAGTGGGGAGAGTGTTAGTAAAGCGTCTGGAATGTTGCACCCGAGTACCAGGGTACGAAAACTGAGACATATTTGAACACGTCTCCCAATCACATGGTTGATCATACTCTAGGTTCCACATGCATGTTTTAGCTGAAGGAACAATACCTTAAACTTGGAGAGTTGAGACCCGTGTAATGGGTACCATGCAATATGACTTCAAAGGGTCTTCATTTGCTCACCGAACCTCTCCAATCCTATCACTGCTGCGTTTATGCCCCTGTACACATGCTTGATTCTCTTTTGGAGACATAGCAATCCATAGGTTTTAAGATACTTACTAGACAGGTACATTCTTAGGCGTTTAATATGCGGTGTTGAGTCCATTTCGTTGAGCAAGGAGTAGCTCTTGTCTATTCCATATTTGGCTTAAGGAACTTTATCTGTGCTCATTTCAATCTCTGGTTTTATGCAGCACCCCAACTCACCTTCCCCCTTAAGCAAGCATAAGTTGGTTTTCTAAATTTGAGACCCTGTTCTGTTCTGTAATTCAGTTCCTGTGTAGCCAAGTTTACATTCCGTGTATTACTGATATCTTATGATGTTTCTTTTTCTGTGTGACTTATTTCAGTTAGAATCATCATACCTGAATCCACTCATTGTGATGCTAAGGGCCTGATGACACAGATTTCATTGCTGAGTGATATTGCTTTGTAAGTAAATACCACAACTTCTTTATCCATTTTTCACTTTCTGCGATGTTGAACTTGTACTGTAAACGAGTTTCTTGTAAACAGAGCCGTTCCAAATATTGGGGTGGCTGTGTCTTTTTGATTTTAATTTCCCTAAGCTATAGGACCATAAGTGGAAGTACCCTAGGCTCTGTTGCTTTGTTTTTTAGATGTTTCAGGAAACACCATACACTTCTCCCGAGTGTCTGTTGGCAATTTACATCCCGCCCATCAGCATAACAAGGCTCCCAGTTCTCCATGGCCTGTCCTGCCTTTCTGGATTTTACACTTTTTTCAGATGGCCCTTTTGACCGGGGGGAAGTGAGACTTCATTGTAGTGCAGATTTCCTTTGCAAGCTTGCTTGGTTGGCCAAAAAGGGCGTATGCGTTTTTTCCTGAATATATTCAGGAAAAAACGCATACGCCCTTTTTGGCCAAGTGCATCATTGTGGACGTTCTGCCTCTTTTCCTATGCTTTCAATGCAATTCCAGTCTACCTCCTGAAATCGGTTTCCTGCAATTCTGCCCCGCTTTCAAGTCCTCTTGGCAGCCTTACTTCAGTCTATTTTTGGACGATAGCTGTCATTTATAAGTCTGCAGGTTTGTGAATTACAGTGCCCCTGAGCTCCTTTCTTCAACTCGCTTTCTTGTGAGCTGGCCGCAACACCGCAGGATGTCTTCAGGCCCTAATCTGGTTCCGGCACGGCACGCTGAGCCTTTGGTTAATTCCTCTTCCTGGTGGGAAATGAGAGTTAAATTTGCCCATCCAGACACCTCCAGCTAGTCTCTCATTGGTTCTCGCTATTCCTGTTCATCTTCCACAGAAATTGCAAACTGGGCCAAACAGGAGGTTAAAGGGACTGACTCTCCAAGTGGGGAGAGTGTTAGTAAAGCGTCTGGAATGTTGCACCCGAGTACCAGGGTACGAAAACTGAGACATATTTGAACACGTCTCCCGATCACATGGTTGATCATACTCTGGGTTCCACATGCATGTTTTAGCTGAAGGAAGAATACCTTAAACCTGGGTAGTTGAAACCCGTGGAATGGGTACCATGCAATATGACTTCAAAGGGTCTTCATTTGCTCACCGAACCTCTCCAATCCTATCACTGCTGCGTTTATGCCCCTGTACACATGCTTGATTCTCTTTCGGAGACATAGCAATCCATAGGTTTTAAGATACTTACTAGTCAGGTACATTCTTAGGCGTTTAATATGCGGTGTTGAGTCCATTTCGTTGAGCAAGGAGTAGCTCTTGTCTATTCCATATTTGGCTTAAGGAACTTTATCTGTGCTCATTTCAATCTCTGGTTTTATGCAGCACCCCAACTCACCTTTCCCCTTAAGCAAGCATAAGTTGGTTTTCTAAATTGGAGACCCTGTTCTGTTCTGTAATTCAGTTCCTGTGTAGCCAAGTTTCCATTCCGTGTATTACTGATATCTTATGATGTTTCTTTTTCTGTGTGACTTATTTCAGTTAGAATCATCATACCTGAATCCACTCATTGTGCTGCTAAGGGCCTGATGACACAGATTTCATTGCTGAGTGATATTGCTTTGTAAGTAAATACCACCACTTCTTTATCCATTTTTCACTTTCTGTGATGTTGAACTTGTACTGTAAACGAGGTTCTTGTAAACAGAGCCGTTCCAAACTTTGGGGTGGCTGTGTCTTTTTGATTTTAATTTCCCTAAGCTATAGGACCATAAGTGGAAGTGCCCTAGGCTCTGTTGCTTTGTTTTTTAGATGTTTCAGGAAACACCATACACTTCTCCCGAGTGTCTGTTGGCAATTTACATCCCGCCCATCAGCATAACAAGGCTCCCAGTTCTCCATGGCCTGTCCTGCCTTTCTGGATTTTACAATTTTTTAAGATGGCCCTTTTGACCGGGGGGAAGTGAGACTTCATTGTAGTGCAGATTTCCTTTGCAAGCTTGCTTGGTTGGCCAAAAAGGGCGTATGCGTTTTTTCCTGAATATATTCAGGAAAAAACGCATACACCCTTTTTGGCCAAGTGCATCATTGTGGACGTTCTGCCTCTTTTCCTATGCTTTCAATGCAATTCCAGTCTACCTCCTGAAATCGGTTTCCTGCAATTCTGCCCCGCTTTCAAGTCCTCTTGGCAGCCTTACTTCAGTCTATTTTTGGACGATAGCTGTCATTTATAACTCTGCAGGTTTGTGAATTACAGTGCCCCTGAGCTCCTTTCTTCAACTCGCTTTCTTGTGACCTGGCCGCAACACCGCAGGATGGCTTCAGGCCCTTATCTGGTTCCGGCACGGCACGCTGAGCCTTTGGTTAATTCCGCTTCCTGGTGGGAAATGAGAGTTAAATTTGCCCGTCCAGACACCTCCAGGTAGCCTCTCATTGGTTCTCGCTATTCCTATTCATCTTCCGCAGAAATTGCAAACTGGGCCAAACAGGAGGTTAAAGGCGCTGACTCTCCAAGTCGGGAGAGTGTTAGTAAAGCGTCTGGAATGTTGCACCCGAGTACCAGGGTACAAAAACTGAGACATAGTTGAACACGTCTCCGTTCACACGGATGATCATACTCTTGGTTCCACATGCATGTTTTAGCTGAAGGAAGAATACCTTAAACTTGGAGAGTTGAGACCCGTGTAATGGGTACCATGCAATATGACTTCAAAGGGTCTTCATTTGCTCACGAACCTCTCCAATCCTATCACTGCTGCGTTTATGCCCCTGTACACATGCTTGATTCTCTTTTGGAGACATAGCAATCCATAGGTTTTAAGATACTTACTAGTCAGGTACATTCTTAGGCGTTTAATATGGGGTGTTGAGTCCATTTCGTTGAGCAAGGAGTAGCTCTTGTCTATTCCATATTTGGCTTAAGGAACTTTATCTGTGCTCATTTCAATCTCTGGTTTTATGCAGCACCCCAACTCACCTTCCCCCTGAAGCAAGCATAAGTTGGTTTTCTAAATTTGAGACCCTGTTCTGTTCTGTAATTCAGTTCCTGTGTAGCCAAGTTTTCATTCCGTGTATTACTGATATCTTATGATGTTTCTTTTTCTGTGTGACTTATTTCAGTTAGAATCATCATACCTGAATCCACTCATTGTGATGCTAAGGGCCTGATGACACAGATTTCATTGCTGAGTGATATTGCTTTGTAAGTAAATACCACAACTTCTTTATCCATTTTTCACTTTCTGCGATGTTGAACTTGTACTGTAAACGAGTTTCTTGTAAACAGAGCCGTTCCAAACATTGGGGTGGCTGTGTCTTTTTGATTTTAATTTCCCTAAGCTATAGGACCATAAGTGGAAGTGCCCTAGGCTCTGTTGCTTTGTTTTTTAGATGTTTCAGGAAACACCATACACTTCTCCCGAGTGTCTGTTGGCAATTTACATCCCGCCCATCAGCATAACAAGGCTCCCAGTTCTCCATGGCCTGTCCTGCCTTTCTGGATTTTACACTTTTTTCAGATGGCCCTTTTGACCGGGGGGAAGTGAGACTTCATTGTAGTGCAGATTTCCTTTGCAAGCTTGCTTGGTTGGCCAAAAAGGGCGTATGCGTTTTTTCCTGAATATATTCAGGAAAAAACGCATACGCCCTTTTTGGCCAAGTGCATCATTGTGGACGTTCTGCCTCTTTTCCTATGCTTTCAATGCAATTCCAGTCTACCTCCTGAAATCGGTTTCCTGCAATTCTGCCTTGCTTTCAAGTCCTCTTGGCAGCCTTACTTCAGTCTATTTTTGGACGATAGCTGTCATTTATAACTCTGCAGGTTTGTGAATTACAGTGCCCCTGAGCTCCTTTCTTCAACTCGCTTTCTTTTGAGCTGGCCGCAACACCGCAGGATGGCTTCAGGCCCTAATCTGATTCTGGAACGGCACGCTGAGCCTTTGGTTATTTCCTCTTCCTGGTGGGAAATGAGAGTTAAATTTGCCCGTCCAGACTCCTCCAGCTAGTCTCTCATTGGTTCTCGCTATTCCTGTTCATCTTCCGCAGAAATTGCAAACTGGGCCAAACAGGAGGTTAAAGGGACTGACTCTCCAAGTCGGGAGAGTGTTAGTAAAGCGTCTGGAATGTTGCACCCAAGTACCAGGGTACGAAAACTGAGACATATTTGAACACGTCTCCCGATCACATGGTTGATCATACTCTAGGTTCCACATGCATGTTTTAGCTGAAGGAAGAATACCTTAAACCTGGGTATTTGAAACCCGTGGAATGGGTACCATGCAATATGACTTCAAAGGGTCTTCATTTGCTCACCGAACATCTCCAATCCTATCACTGCTGCGTTTATGCCCCTGTACACATGCTTGATTCTCTTTCGGAGACATAGCAATCCATAGGTTTTAAGATACTTACTAGTCAGGTACATTCTTAGGCGTTTAATATGCGGTGTTGAGTCCATTTCGTTGAGCAAGGAGTAGCTCTTGTCTATTCCATATTTGGCTTAAGGAACTTTATCTGTGCTCATTTCAATCTCTGGTTTTATGCAGCAATCCAACTCACCTTTCCCCTTAAGCAAGCATAAGTTGGTTTTCTAAATTTGAGAACCTGTTCTGTTTTGGAATTCAGTTCCTGTGTAGCCAAGTTTACATTCCGTGTATTAGTGATATCTTATGATGTTTCTTTTTCTGTGTGACTTATTTCAGTTAGAATCATCGTACCTGAATCCACTCATGATGCTGCTACGGGCCTGATGACATAGATTTCATTGCTGAGTGATACTGCATTGTACGTAAGTACCACAAGTTCTTTATCCATTTTTCACTTTCTGTGATATTGAAATTGTACGGTAAACGAGGTTCTTGTAAACGGAGGCGTCCCAAACTTTGGGGTGGCTGTGTCTTTTTGATTTTAATTTCCCTAAGCTATAGGACCATAAGTGGAAGTGCCCTAGGCTCTGTTGCTTTGTTTTTTAGATGTTTCAGGAAACACCATACACTTCTCGGGAGTGGTTGTTGGCAATTTACATCCCGCCCATCAGCATAACAAGGCTCCCAGTTCTCCATGGCCTGTCCTGTCTTTCTGGATTTTACACTTTTTTCAGATGGCCCTTTTGACCGGGGGGAAGTGAGACTTCATTGTAGTGCAGATTTCCTTTGCAAGCTTGCTTGGTTGGCCAAAAAGGGCGTATGCGTTTTTTCCTGAATATATTCAGGAAAAAACGCATACGCCCTTTTTGGCCAAGTGCATCATTGTGGACGTTCTGCCTCTTTTCCTATGCTTTCAATGCAATTCCAGTCTACCTCCTGAAATCGGTTTCCTGCAATGCTGCCCCGCTTTCAAGTCCTCTTGGCAGCCTTACTTCAGTCTATTTTTGGACGATAGCTGTCATTTATAACTCTGCAGGTTTGTGAATTACAGTGCCCCTGAGCTCCTTTCTTCAACTCGCTTTCTTGTGACCTGGCCGCAACACCGCAGGATGGCTTCAGGCCCTAATCTGGTTCTGACATGGCACGCTGAGCCTTTGGTTAATTCCGCTTCCTGGTGGGAAATGAGAGTTAAATTTGCCCGTCCAGACACCTCCAGCTAGTCTCTCATTGGTTCTCGCTATTCCTGTTCATCTTCCGCAGAAATTGCAAACTGGGCCAAACAGGAGGTTAAAGGGACTGACTCTCCAAGTTGGGAGAGTGTTAGTAAAGCGTCTGGAATGTTGCACCCGAGTACCAGGGTACGAAAACTGAGACATATTTGAACACGTCTCCCGTTCACATTGTTGATCATACTCTGGGTTCCACATGCATGTTTTAGCTGAAGGAAGAATACCTTAAAACTGGAGAGCTGAGACCCGTGTAATGGGTACCATGCAAAATGACTTCAAAGGGTCTTCATTTGCTCACCGAACCTCTCCAATCCTATCACTGCTGCGTTTATGCGCCTGTACACACGCTTGATTCTCTTTTGGAGACATAGCAATCCATAGGTTTTAAGATACTTACTAGTCAGGTACATTCTTAGGCGTTTAATATGGGGTGTTGAGTCCATTTCGTTGAGCAAGGAGTAGCTCTTGTCTATTCCATATTTGGCTTAAGGAACTTTATCTGTGCTCATTTCAGTCTCTGGTTTTATGCAGCACCCCAACTCACCTTTCCCCTTAAGCAAGCATAAGTTGGTTTTCTAAATTTGAGACCCTGTTCTGTTTTGGAATGCAGTTCCTGTGTAGCCAAGTTTACATTCCGTGTATTAGTGATATCTTATGATGTTTCTTTTTCTGTGTGACTTATTTCAGTTAGAATCATCGTACCTGAATCCACTCATTATGCTGCTAAGGGCCTGATGACATAGATTTCATTGCTGAGTGATAATGCATTGTACGTAAGTACCTCAAGTTCTTTATCCATTTTTCACTTTCTGTGATATTGAACTTGTACAGTAAACGAGGTTCTTGTAAACGGAGGTGTCCCAAACTTTGGGGTGGCTGTGTCATTTTGATTTTAATTTCCCTAAGCTATAGGACCATAAGTGGAAGTGCCCTAGGCTCTGTTGCTTTGTTTTTTAGATGTTTCAGGAAACACCATACACTTCTCCTGAGTGTCTGTTGGTAATTTACATCCCGCCCATCAGCATAACAAGGCTCCCAGTTCTCCATGGCCTGTCCTGCCTTTCTGGATTTTACACTTTTTTCAGATGGCCCTTTTAACCGGGGAGAAGTGAGACTTCATTGTAGTGCAGATATCCTTTGCAAGCTTGCTTGGTTGGCCAAAAAGGGCGTATGCGTTTTTTCCTGAATATATTCAGGAAAAAACGCATACGCCCTTTTTGGCCAAGTGCATCATTGTGGACGTTCTGCCTCTTTTCCTATGCTTTCAATGCAATTCCAGTCTACCTCCTGAAATCGGTTTCCTGCAATTCTGCCCCGCTTTCAAGTCCTCTTGGCAGCCTTACTTCAGTCTATTTTTGGACGATAGCTGTCATTTATAACTCTGCAGGTTTGTGAATTACAGTGCCCCTGAGCTCCTTTCTTCAACTTGCTTTCTTGTCACTTGGCCGCAACACCGCAGGATGTCTTCAGGCCCTAATCTGGTTCTGGCACGGCACGCTGAGCCTTTGGTTAACTCCTCTTCCTGGTGGGAAATGAGAGTTAAATTTGCCCATCCAGACACCTCCAGCTAGTCTCTCATTGATTCTCGCTATTCCTGTTCATCTTCCGCAGAAATTGCAAACTGGGCCAAACAGGAGGTTAAAGGGACTGACTCTCCAAGTGGGGAGAGTGTTAGTAAGCGTCTGGAATGTTGCACCCGAGTACCAGGGTACGAAAACTGAGACATATTTGAACACGTCTCCCGATCACATGGTTGATCATACTCTGGGTTCCACATGCATGTTTTAGCTGAAGGAAGAATACCTTAAACCTGGAGAGTTGAGACCCGTGGAATGGGTACCATGCAATATGACTTCAAAGGGTCTTCATTTGCTCGCGAACCTCTCCAATCCTATCACTGCTGCGTTTATGCCCCTGTACACATGCTTGATTCTCTTTTGGAGACATAGCAATCCATAGGTTTTAAGATACTTACTAGACAGGTACATTCTTAGGCGTTTAATATGCGGTGTTGAGTCCATTTCGTTGAGCAAGGAGTAGCTCTTGTCTATTCCATATTTGGCTTAAGGAACTTTATCTGTGCTCATTTCAATCTCTGGTTTTATGCAGCACCCCAACTCACCTTCCCCCTTAAGCAAGCATAAGTTTGTTTTCTAAATTTGAGACCCTGTTCTGTTCTGTAATTCATTTCCTGTGTAGCCAAGTTTACATTCCGTGTATTACTGATATCTTATGATGTTTCTTTTTCTGTGTGACTTATTTCAGTTAGAATCATCATACCTGAATCCACTCATTGTGCTGCTAAGGGCCTGATGACACAGATTTCATTGCTGAGTGATATTGCTTTGTAAGTAAATACCACAACTTCTTTATCCATTTTTCACTTTCTGCGATGTTGAACTTGTACTGTAAACGAGGTTCTTGTAAACAGAGCCATTCCAAACTTTGGGGTGGCTGTGTCTTTTTGATTTTAAATTCCCTAAGCTATCAGACCATAAGTGGAAGTGCCCTAGGCTCTGTTGCTTTGTTTTTTAGATGTTTCAGGAAACACCATACACTTCTCGCGAGTGGTTGTTGGCAATTTACATCCCGCCCATCAGCATAACAAGGCTCCCAGTTCTCCATGGCCTGTCCTGTCTTTCTGGATTTTACACTTTTTTCAGATGGCCCTTTTGACCGGGGGGAAGTGAGACTTCATTGTAGTGCAGATTTCCTTTGCAAGCTT
Organism: Delphinus delphis; assembly: GCF_949987515.2. NCBI lineage: Eukaryota > Metazoa > Chordata > Mammalia > Artiodactyla > Delphinidae > Delphinus > Delphinus delphis. The sequence goes on from NC_082688.1 coordinate 116,399,739, forward strand.
GCTTGGTTGGCCAAAAAGGGCGTATGCGTTTTTTCCTGAATATATTCAGGAAAAAACGCATACGCCCTTTTTGGCCAAGTGCATCATTGTGGACGTTCTGCCTCTTTTCCTATGCTTTCAGTGCAATTCCAGTCTACCTCCTGAAATCGGTTTCCTGCAATTCTGCCCCGCTTTCAAGTCCTCTTGGCAGCCTTACTTCAGTCTATTTTTGGACGATAGCTGTCATTTATAACTCTGCAGGTTTGTGAATTACAGTGCCCCTGAGCTCCTTTCTTCAACTCGCTTTCTTGTGACCTGGCCGCAACACCGCAGGATGGCTTCAGGCCCTTATCTGGTTCTAGCATGGCACGCTGAGCCTTTGGTTAATTCCTCTTCCTGGTGGGAAATGAGAGTTAAATTTGCCCGTCCAGACACCTCCAGCTAGTCTCTCATTGGTTCTCGCTATTCCTGTTCATCTTCCGCAGAAATTGCAAACTGGGCCAAACAGGAGGTTAAAGGGACTGACTCTCCAAGTTGGGAGAGTGTTAGTAAAGCGTCTGAAATGTTGCACCCGAGTACCAGTGTACGAAAACTGAGACATATTTGAACACGTCTCCCGTTCACATGGTTGATCATACTCTGGGTTCCACATGCATGTTTTAGCTGAAGGAAGAATACCTTAAACCTGGAGAGCTGAGACCCGTGTAATGGGTACCATGCAATATGACTCAAAGGGTCTTCATTTGCTCACCGAACCTCTCCAATCCTATCACTGCTGCGTTTATGCGCCTGTACACACGCTTGATTCTCTTTTGGAGACATAGCAATCCATAGGTTTTAAGATACTTACTAGTCAGGTACATTCTTAGGCGTTTAATATGGGGTGTTGAGTCCATTTCGTGGAGCAAGGAGTAGCTCTTGTCTATTCCATATTTGGCTTAAGGAACTTTATCTGTGCTCATTTCAGTCTCTGGTTTTATGCAGCACCCCAACTCACCTTTCCCCTTAAGCAAGCATAAGTTGGTTTTCTAAATTTGAGACCCTGTTCTGTTTTGGAATGCAGTTCCTGTGTAGCCAAGTTTACATTCCGTGTATTAGTGATATCTTATGATGTTTCTTTTTCTGTGTGACTTATTTCAGTTAGAATCATCGTACCTGAATCCACTCATTATGCTGCTAAGGGCCTGATGACATAGATTTCATTGCTGAGTGATAATGCATTGTACGTAAGTACCTCAAGTTCTTTATCCATTTTTCACTTTCTGTGATATTGAACTTGTACGGTAAACGAGGTTCTTGTAAACGGAGGTGTCCCAAACTTTGGGGTGGCTGTGTCATTTTGATTTTAATTTCCCTAAGCTATAGGACCATAAGTGGAAGTGCCCTAGGCTCTGTTGCTTTGTTTTTTAGATGTTTCAGGAAACACCATACACTTCTCGCGAGTGGTTGTTGGCAATTTACATCCCGCCCATCAGCATAACAAGGCTCCCAGTTCTCCATGGCCTGTCCTGCCTTTCTGGATTTTACACTTTTTTCAGATGGCCCTTTTAACCGGGGAGAAGTGAGACTTCATTGTAGTGCAGATATCCTTTGCAAGCTTGCTTGGTTGGCCAAAAAGGGCGTATGCGTTTTTTCCTGAATATATTCAGGAAAAAACGCATACGCCCTTTTTGGCCAAGTGCATCATTGTGGACGTTCTGCCTCTTTTCCTATGCTTTCAATGCAATTCCAGTCTACCTCCTGAAATCGGTTTCCTGCAATGCTGCCCCGCTTTCAAGTCCTCTTGGCAGCCTTACTTCAGTCTATTTTTGGACGATAGCTGTCATTTATAACTCTGCAGGTTTGTGAATTACAGTGCCCCTGAGCTCCTTTCTTCAACTTGCTTTCTTGTGACTTGGCCGCAACACCGCAGGATGTCTTCAGGCCCTAATCTGGTTCTGGCACGGCACGCTGAGCCTTTGGTTAATTCCTCTTCCTGGTGGGAAATGAGAGTTAAATTTGCCCGTCCAGACACCTCCAGCTAGTCTCTCATTGGTTCTCGCTATTCCTGTTCATCTTCCGCAGAAATTGCAAACTGGGCCAAACAGGAGGTTAAAGGGACTGACTCTCCAAGTTGGGAGAGTGTTAGTAAAGCGTCTGGAATGTTGCACCCGAGTACCAGGGTACGAAAACTGAGACATATTTGAACACGTCTCCCGATCACATGGTTGATCATACTCTGGGTTCCACATGCATGTTTTAGCTGAAGGAAGAATACCTTAAACCTGGAGAGTTGAGACCCGTGGAATGGGTACCATGCAATATGACTTCAAAGGGTCTTCATTTGCTCACGAACCTCTCCAATCCTATCACTGCTGCGTTTATGCCCCTGTACACATGCTTGATTCTCTTTTGGAGACATAGCAATCCATAGGTTTTAAGATACTTACTAGACAGGTACATTCTTAGGCGTTTAATATGCGGTGTTGAGTCCATTTCGTTGAGCAAGGAGTAGCTCTTGTCTATTCCATATTTGGCTTAAGGAAATTTATCTGTGCTCATTTCAATCTCTGGTTTTATGCAGCACCCCAACTCACCTTCCCCCTTAAGCAAGCATAAGTTGGTTTTCTAAATTTGAGACCCTGTTCTGTTCTGTAATTCATTTCCTGAGTAGCCAAGTTTACATTCCGTGTATTACTGATATCTTATGATGTTTCTTTTTCTGTGTGACTTATTTCAGTTAGAATCATCATACCTGAATCCACTCATTGTGCTGCTAAGGGCCTGATGACACAGATTTCATTGCTGAGTGATATTGCTTTGTAAGTAAATACCACAACTTCTTTATCCATTTTTCACTTTCTGCGATGTTGAACTTGTACTGTAAACGAGGTTCTTGTAAACAGAGCCGTTTGAAACTTTGGGGTGGCTGTGTCTTTTTGATTTTAATTTCCCTAAGCTATAGGACCATAAGTGGCAGTGCCCTAGGCTCTGTTGCTTTGTTTTTTAGATGTTTCAGGAAACACCATACACTTCTCCTGAGTGTCTGTTGGTAATTTACATCCCGCCCATCAGCATAACAAGGCTCCCAGTTCTCCATGGCCTGTCCTGCCTTTCTGGATTTTACACTTTTTTCAGATGGCCTTTTTGACCGGGGGGAAGTGAGACTTCATTGTAGTGCAGATTTCCTTTGCAAGCTTGCTTGGTTGGCCAAAAAGGGCGTATGCGTTTTTTCCTGAATATATTCAGGAAAAAACGCATACGCCCTTTTTGGCCAAGTGCATCATTGTGGACGTTCTGCCTCTTTTCCTATGCTTTCAATGCAATTCCAGTCTACCTCCTGAAATCGGTTTCCTGCAATTCTGCCCCGCTTTCAAGTCCTCTTGGCAGCCTTACTTCAGTCTATTTTTGGACGATAGCTGTCATTTATAACTCTGCAGGTTTGTGAATTACAGTGCCCCTGAGCTCCTTTCTTCAACTCGCTTTCTTGTGAGCTGGCCGCAACACCGCAGGATGGCTTCAGGCCCTAATCTGGTTCCGGCACGGCACGCCGAGCCTTTGGTTAATTCCTCTTCCTGGTGGGAAATGAGAGTTAAATTTGCCCGTCCAACCACCTCCAGCTAGCCTCTCATTGGTTCTCGCTATTCCTGTTCATCTTCCGCAGAAATTGCAAATTGGGCCAAACAGGAGGTTAAAGGGACTGACTCTCCAAGTCGGGAGAGTGTTAGTAAAGCGTCTGGAATGTTGCACCCGAGTACCAGGGTATGAAAACTGGGACATATTTGAACACGTCTCCCGATCACATGGTTGATCATACTCTAGGTTCCACATGCATGTTTTAGGTGAAGGAAGAATACCTTAAACCTGGGTAGTTGAAACCCGTGGAATGGGTACCATGCAATATGACTTCAAAGGGTCTTCATTTGCTCACCGAACCTCTCCAATCCTATCACTGCTGCATTTATGCCCCTGTACACATGCTTGATTCTCTTTCGGAGACATAGCAATCCATAGGTTTTAAGATACTTACTAGTCAGGTACATTCTTAGGCGTTTAATATGCGGTGTTGAGTCCATTTCGTTGAGCAAGGAGTAGCTCTTGTCTATTCCATATTTGGCTTAAGGAACTTTATCTGTGCTCATTTCGATCTCTGGTTTTATACAGCACCCCAACTCACCTTTCCCCTTAAGCAAGCATAAGTTGGTTTTCTAAATTTGAGACCCTGTTCTGTTCTGTAATTCAGTTCCTGTGTAGCCAAGTTTACATTCCGTGTATTACTGATATCTTATGATGTTTCTTTTTCTGTGTGACTTATTTCAGTTAGAATCATCATACCTGAATCCACTCATTGTGCTGCTAAGGGCCTGATGACACAGATTTCATTGCTGAGTGATATTGCTTTGTAAGTAAATACCACAACTTCTTTATCCATTTTTCACTTTCTGCGATGTTGAACTTGTACTGTAAACGAGGTTCTTCTAAACAGAGGCGTCCCAAACTTTGGGGTGGCTGTGTCTTTTTGATTTTAATTTCCCTAAGCTATAGGACCATAAGTGGCAGTGCCCTAGGCTCTGTTGCTTTGTTTTTTAGATGTTTCAGGAAACACCATACACTTCTCCTGAGTGTCTGTTGGTAATTTACATCCCGCCCATCAGCATAACAAGGCTCCCAGTTCTCCATGGCCTGTCCTGCCTTTCTGGATTTTACACTTTTTTCAGATGGCCCTTTTGACCGGGGGGAAGTGAGACTTCATTGTAGTGCAGATTTCCTTTGCAAGCTTGCTTGGTTGGCCAAAAAGGGCGTATGCGTTTTTTCCTGAATATATTCAGGAAAAAACGCATACGCCCTTTTTGGCCAAGTGCATCATTGTGGACGTTCTGCCTCTTTTCCTATGCTTTCAATGCAATTCCAGTCTACCTCCTGAAATCGGTTTCCTGCAATTCTGCCCTGCTTTCAAGTCCTCTTGGCAGCCTTACTTCAGTATATTTTTGGACGATAGCTGTCATTTATACCTCTGCAGGTTTGTGAATTACAGTGCCCCTGAGCTCCTTTCTTCAACTCGCTTTCTTTTGAGCTGGCCGCAACACCGCAGGATGGCTTCAGGCCCTAATCTGAATCTGGTACGGCACGCTGAGCCCTTGGTTATTTCCTCTTCCTGGTGGGAAATGAGAGTTAAATTTGCCCGTCCAGACACCTCCAGCTAGTCTCTCATTGGTTCTCGCTATTCCTGTTCATCTTCCGCAGAAATTGCAAACTGGGCCAAACAGGAGGTTAAAGGGACTGACTCTCCAAGTCGGGAGAGTGTTAGTAAAGCGTCTGGAATGTTGCACCCGAGTACCAGGGGAGGAAAACTGAGACATATTTGAACACGTCTCCCCATCACATGGTTGATCATACTCTAGGTTCCACATGCATGTTTTAGCTGAAGGAAGAATACCTTAAACCTGGGTATTTGAAACCCGTGGAATGGGTACCATTCAATATGACTTCAAAGGGTCTTCATTTGCTCACCGAACATCTCCAATCCTATCACTGCTGCGTTTATGCCCCTGTACACATGCTTGATTCTCTTTCGGAGACATAGCAATCCATAGGTTTTAAGATACTTACTAGTCAGGTACATTCTTAGGCGTTTAATATGCGGTGTTGAGTCCATTTCGTTGAGCAAGGAGTAGCTCTTGTCTATTCCATATTTGGCTTAAGGAACTTTATCTGTGCTCATTTCAATCTCTGGTTTTATGCAGCACCCCAACTCACCTTTACCCTTAAGCAAGCATAAGTTGGTTTTCTAAATTTGAGAACCTGTTCTGTTTTGGAATTCAGTTCCTGTGTAGCCAAGTTTACATTCCGTGTATTAGTGATATCTTATGATGTTTCTTTTTCTGTGTGACTTATTTCAGTTAGAATCATCGTACCTGAATCCACTCATGTTGCTGCTACGGGCCTGATGACATAGATTTCATTGCTGAGTGATACTGCATTGTACGTAAGTACCACAAGTTCTTTATCCATTTTTCACTTTCTGTGATATTGAACTTGTACGGTAAACGAGGTTCTTGTAAACAGAGGCGTCCCAATCTTTGGGGTGGCTGTGTCTTTTTGATTTTAATTTCCCTAAGCTATAGGACCATAAGTGGAAGTGCCCTAGGCTCTGTTGCTTTGTTTTTTAGATGTTTCAGGAAACACCATACACTTCGCCCGAGTGTCTGTTGGCAATTTACATCCCGCCCATCAGCATAACAAGGCTCCCAGTTCTCCATGGCCTGTCCTGCCTTTCTGGATTTTACACTTTTTTCAGATGGCCCTTTTGACCGGGGGGAAGTGAGACTTCATTGTAGTGCAGATTTCCTTTGCAAGTTTGCTTGGTTGGCCAAAAAGGGCGTATGCGTTTTTTCCTGAATATATTCAGGAAAAAACGCATACGCCCTTTTTGGCCAAGTTCATCATTGTGGACGTTCTGCCTCTTTTCCTATGCTTTCAATGCAATTCCAGTCTACCTCCTGAAATCGGTTTCCTGCAATGCTGCCCCACTTTCATGTCCTCTTGGCAGCCTTACTTCAGTCTATTTTTGGACGATAGCTGTCATTTATAACTCTGCAGGTTTGTGAATTACAGTGCCCCTGAGCTCCTTTCTTCAACTCGCTTTCTTGTGAGCTGGCCGCAACAAAGCAGGATGGCTTCAGGCCCTAATCTGGTTCTGGCACGGCACGCTGAGCCTTTGGTTAATTCCTCTTCCTGGTGGGAAATGAGAGTTAAATTTGCCCGTCCAGACTCCTCCAGCTAGTCTCTCATTGGTTCTCGCTATTCCTGTTCATCTTCCGCAGAAATTGCAAACTGGGCCAAACAGGAGGTTAAAGGGACTGACTCTCCAAGTCGGGAGAGTGTTAGTAAAGCGTCTGGAATGTTGCACCCGAGTACCAGGGTACGAAAACTGAGACATATTTGAACACATCTCCCGATCACATGGTTGATCATACTCTAGGTTCCACATGCATGTTTTAGCTGAAGGAAGAATACCTTAAACATGGGTAGGTGAAACCCATGGAATGGGTACCATGCAATATGACTTCAAAGGGTCTTCATTTGCTCACCGAACCTCTCCAATCCTATCACTGCTGCGTTTATGCCCCTGTACACATGCTTGATTCTCTTTCGGAGACATAGCAATCCATAGGTTTTAAGATACTTACTAGTCAGGTACATTCTTAGGCGTTTAATATGCGGTGTTGAGTCCATTTCGTTGAGCAAGGAGTAGCTCTTGTCTATTCCATATTTGGCTTAAGGAACTTTATCTGTGCTCATTTCAATCTCTGGTTTTATGCAGCACCCCAACTCACCTTTACCCTTAAGCAAGCATAAGTTGGTTTTCTAAATTTGAGAACCTGTTCTGTTTTGGAATTCAGTTCCTGTGTAGCCAAGTTTACATTCCGTGTATTAGTGATATCTTATGATGTTTCTTTTTCTGTGTGACTTATTTCAGTTAGAATCATCGTACCTGAATCCACTCATGATGCTGCTACGGGCCTGATGACATAGATTTCATTGCTGAGTGATACTGCATTGTACGTAAGTACCACAAGTTCTTTATCCATTTTTCACTTTCTGTGATATTGAACTTGTACGGTAAACGAGGTTCTTGTAAACAGAGGCGTCCCAAACTTTGGGGTGGCTGTGTCTTTTTGATTTTAATTTCCCTAAGCTATAGGACCATAAGTGGAAGTGCCCTAGGCTCTGTTGCTTTGTTTTTTAGATGTTTCAGGAAACACCATACACTTCTCCCGAGTGTCTGTTGGCAATTTACATCGCGCCCATCAGCATAACAAGGCTCCCAGTTCTCCATGGCCTGTCCTGCCTTTCTGGATTTTACACTTTTTTCAGATGGCCCTTTTGACCGGGGGGAAGTGAGACTTCATTGTAGTGCAGATTTCCTTTGCAAGTTTGCTTGGTTGGCCAAAAAGGGCGTATGCGTTTTTTCCTGAATATATTCAGGAAAAAACGCATACGCCCTTTTTGGCCAAGTGCATCATTGTGGACGTTCTGCCTCTTTTCCTATGCTTTCAATGCAATTCCAGTCTACCTCCTGAAATCGGTTTCCTGCAATGCTGCCCCACTTTCAAGTCCTCTTGGCAGCCTTACTTCAGTCTATTTTTGGACGATAGCTGTCATTTATAACTCTGCAGGTTTGTGAATTACAGTGCCCCTGAGCTCCTTTCTTCAACTCGCTTTCTTGTGAGCTGGCCGCAACAAAGCAGGATGGCTTCAGGCCCTAATCTGGTTCCGGCACGGCACGCTGAGCCTTTGGTTAATTCCTCTTCCTGGTGGGAAATGAGAGTTAAATTTGCCCGTTCAGACACCTCCAGCTAGTCTCTCATTGGTTCTCGCTATTCCTGTTCATCTTCCGCAGAAATTGCAAACTGGGCCAAACAGGAGGTTAAAGGGACTGACTCTCCAAGTCGGGAGAGTGTTAGTAAAGCGTCTGGAATGTTGCACCCGAGTACCAGGGTACGAAAACTGAGACATATTTGAACACGTCTCCCGATCACATGGTTGATCATACTCTAGGTTCCACATGCATGTTTTAGCTGAAGGAAGAATACCTTAAACATGGGTAGGTGAAACCCATGGAATGGGTACCATGCAATATGACTTCAAAGGGTCTTCATTTGCTCACCGAACCTCTCCAATCCTATCACTGCTGCGTTTATGCCCCTGTACACATGCTTGATTCTCTTTCGGAGACATAGCAATCCATAGGTTTTAAGATACTTACTAGTCAGGTACATTCTTAGGCGTTTAATATGCGATGTTGAGTCCATTTCGTTGAGCAAGGAGTAGCTCTTGTCTATTCCATATTTGGCTTAAGGAACTTTATCTGTGCTCATTTCAATCTCTGGTTTTATGCAGCACCCCAACTCACCTTTCCCCTTAAGCAAGCATAAGTTGGTTTTCTAAATTTGAGACCCTGTTCTGTTCCGTAATTCAGTTCCTGTGTAGCCAAGTTTCCATTCCGTGTATTACTGATATCTTATGATGTTTCTTTTTCTGTGTGACTTATTTCAGTTAGAATCATCATACCTGAATCCACTCATTGTGCTGCTAAGGGCCTGATGACATAGATTTCATTGCTGAGTGATATTGCTTTGTAAGTGAATACCAAAACTTCTTTATCCATTTTTCACTTTCTGCGATGTTGAACTTGTACTGTAAACGAGGTTCTTGTAAACAGAGCCGTTCCAAACTTTGGGGTGGCTGTGTCTTTTTGATTTTAATTTCCCTAAGCTATAGGACCATAAGTGGCAGTGCCCTAGGCTCTGTTGCTTTGTTTTTTAGATGTTTCAGGAAACACCATACACTTCTCCCAAGTGTCTGTTGGCAATTTACATCCCGCCCATCAGCATAACAAGGCTCCCAGTTCTCAATGGCCTGTCCTGCCTTTCTGGATTTTACACTTTTTTCAGATGGCCCTTTTGACCAGGGGGAAGTGAGACTTCATTGTAGTGCAGATTTCCTTTGCAAGCTTGCTTGGTTGGCCAAAAAGGGCGTATGCGTTTTTTCCTGAATATATTCAGGAAAAAACGCATACGCCCTTTTTGGCCAAGTGCATCATTGTGGACGTTCTGCCTCTTTTCCTATGCTTTCAATGCAATTCCAGTCTACCTCCTGAAATCGGTTTCCTGCAATTCTGCCCCGCTTTCAAGTCCTCTTGGCAGCCTTACTTCAGTATATTTTTGGACGATAGCTGTCATTTATAACTCTGCAGGTTTGTGAATTACAGTGTCCCTGAGATCCTTTCTTCAACTCGCTTTCTTGTGACCTGGCCGCAACACCGCAGGATGGCTTCAGGCCCTAATCTGGTTCCGGCCCGGCACGCTGAGCCTTTGGTTAATTCCTCTTCCTGGTGGGAAATGAGAGTTAAATTTGCCCATTCAGACACCTCCAGCTAGCCTCTCATTGGTTCTCGCTATTCCTGTTCATCTTCCGCAGAAATTCCAAACTGGGCCAAACAGGAGGTTAAAGGCACTGACTCTCCAAGTCGGGAGAGTGTTAGTAAAGCGTCTGGAATGTTGCACCCGAGTACCAGGGTAGGAAAACTGAGACATATTTGAACACGTCTCCCGTTCACATGGTTGATCATACGCTGGGTTCCACATGCATGTTTTAGCTGAAGGAAGAATACCTTAAACCTGGAGAGTTGAGACTCGTGTAATGCGTACCATGCAATATGACTTCAAAGGGTCTTCATTTGCTCACCGAACCTCTCCAATCCTATCACTGCTGCGTTTATGCCCCTGTACACATGTTTGATTCTCTTTCGGAGACATAGCAATCCATAGGTTTTAAGATACTTACTAGTCAGGTACATTCTTAGGCGTTTAATATGGGGTGTTGAGTCCATTTCGTTGAGCAAGGAGTAGCTCTTGTCTATTCCATATTTGGCTTAAGGAACTTTATCTGTGCTCATTTCAATCTCTGGTTTTATGCAGCACCCCAACTCACCTTTACCCTTAAGCAAGCATAAGTTGGTTTTCTAAATTTGAGACCCTGTTCTGTTCTGTAATTCAGTTCCTGTGTAGCCAAGTTTCCATTCCGTGTATTAGTGATATCTTATGATGTTTCTTTTTCTGTGTGACTTATTTCAGTTAGAATCATCATACCTGAATCCACTCATTGTGCTGCTAAGGGCCTGATGACATAGATTTCATTGCTGAGTGATACTGCATTGTACGTAAGTACCACAAGTTCTTTATCCATTTTTCACTTTCTTTGATATTGCACTTGTACGGTAAACGAAGTTCTTGTAAACGGAGGCGTCCCAAACTTTGGGGTGGCTGTGTCTTTTTGATTTTAATTTCCCTAAGCTATAGGACCATAAGTGGCAGTGCCCTAGGCTCTGTTGCTTTGTTTTTTAGATGTTTCAGGAAACACCATACACTTCTCCTGAGTGTCTGTTGGCAATTTACATCCCGCCCATCAGCATAACAAGGCTCCCAGTTCTCCATGGCCTGTCCTGCCTTTCTGGATTTTACACTTTTTTCAGATGGCCCTTTTGACCGGGGGGAAGTGAGACTTCATTGTAGTGCAGATTTCCTTTGCAAGTTTGCTTGGTTGGCCAAAAAGTGCGTATGCGTTTTTTCCTGAATATATTCAGGAAAAAACTCATACGCCCTTTTTGGCCAAGTGCATCATTGTGGACGTTCTGCCTCTTTTCCTATGCTTTCAATGCAATTCCAGTCTACCTCCTGAAATCGGTTTCCTGCAATTCTGCCCCACTTTCAAGTCCTCTTGGCAGCCTTACTTCAGTATATTTTTGGACGATAGCTGTCATTTATAACTCTGCAGGTTTGTGAATTAAAGTGCCCCTGAGCTCTTTCTTCAACTCGCTTTCTTGTGAGCTGGCCGCAACACCGCAGGATGGCTTCAGGCCCTAATCTGGTTCCGGCACGGCACGCTGAGCCTTTGGTTATTTCCTCTTCCTGGTGGGAAATGAGAGTTAAATTTGCCTGTCCAGACACCTCCAGCTAGTCTCTCATTGGTTCTCGCTATTCCTGTTCATCTTCCGCAGAAATTGCAAACTGGGCCAAACAAGAGGTTAAAGGCGCTGACTCTCCAAGTCGGGAGAGTGTTAATAAAGCGTCTGGAATGTTGCACCCGAGTACCAGGGGAAGAAAACTGAGACATATTTGAACACGTCTCCCGTTCACACGGATGATCATACTCTGGGTTCCACATGCATGTTTTAGCTGAAGGAAGAATACCTTAAACCTGGGTAGTTGAAACCCGTGGAATGGGTACCATGCAATATGACTTCAAAGGGTCTTCATTTGCTCACCGAACCTCTCCAATCCTATCACTGCTACGTTTATGCCCCTGTACACATGCTTGATTCTCTTTCAGAGACATAGCAATCCATAGGTTTTAAGATACTTACTAGTCAGGTACATTCTTAGGCGTTTAATATGCGGTGTTGAGTCCATTTCGTTGAGCAAGGAGTAGCTCTTGTCTATTCCATATTTGGCTTAAGGAACTTTATCTGTGCTCATTTCAATCTCTGGTTTTATGCAGCACCCCAACTCACCTTTACCCTTAAGCAAGCATAAGTTGGTTTTCTAAATTTGAGACCCTGTTCTGTTCTGTAATTCAATTCCTGTGTAGCCAAGTTTCCATTCCGTGTATTAGTGATATCTTATGATGTTTCTTTTTCTGTGTGACTTATTTCAGTTAGAATCATCATACCTGAATCCACTCATTGTGCTGCTAAGGGCCTGATGACATAGATTTCATTGCTGAGTGATATTGCTTTGTAAGTAAATACCACAGATTCTTTATCCATTTTTCATTTTCTGCGATGTTGAACTTGTACTGTAAAGGAGGTTCTTGTAAACAGAGGCGTCCCAAACTTTGGGGTGGCTGTGTCTTTTTGATTTTAATTTCCCTAAGCTATAGGACCATAAGTGGAAGTGCCCTAGGCTCTGTTGCTTTGTTTTTTAGATGTTTCAGGAAACACCATACACTTCTCCCGAGTGTCTGTTGGCAATTTACATCCCGCCCATCAGCATAACAAGGCTCCCAGTTCTCCATGGCCTGTCCTGCCTTTCTGGATTTTACACTTTTTTCAGATGGCCCTTTTGACCGGGGGGAAGTGAGACTTCATTGTAGTGCAGATTTCCTTTGCAAGCTTGCTTGGTTGGCCAAAAAGGGCGTATGCGTTTTTTCCTGAATATATTCAGGAAAAAACGCATACGCCCTTTTTGGCCAAGTGCATCATTGTGGACGTTCTGCCTCTTTTCCTATGCTTTCAATGCAATTCCAGTCTACCTCCTGAAATCGGTTTCCTGCAATTCTGCCCCGCTTTGAAGTCCTCTTGGCAGCCTTACTTCAGTATATTTTTGGACGATAGCTGTCATTTATAACTCTGCAGGTTTGTGAATTACAGTGCCCCTGAGCTCCTTTCTTCAACTCGCTGTCTTGTGACCTGGCCGCAACACCGCAGGATGTCTTCAGGCCCTAATCTGGTTCTGGCACGGCACGCTGAGCCTTTGGTTGATTCCTCTTCCTGGTGGGAAATGAGAGTTAAATTTGCCCATCCAGACACCTCCAGCTAGTCTCTCATTGGTTCTCGCTATTCCTGTTCATCTTCCACAGAAATTGCAAACTGGGCCAAACAGGAGGTTAAAGGGACTGACTCTCCAAGTGGGGAGAGTGTTAGTAAAGCGTCTGGAATGTTGCACCCGAGTACCAGGGGAGGAAAACTGAGACATATTTGAACACGTCTCCCGTTCGCATGGTTGATCATACTTGGGTTCCACATGCATGTTTTAGCTGAAGGAAGAATACCTTAAACCTGGAGAATTAAGACCCGTGTAATGGGTACCATGCAATATGACTTCAAAGGGTCTTCATTTGCTCACCGAACCTCTCCAATCCTATCACTGCTGCGTTTATGCCCCTGTACACATGCTTGATTCTCTTTCGGAGACATAGCAATCCATAGGTTTTAAGATACTTACTAGTCAGGTACATTCTTAGGCGTTTAATATGCGGTGTTGAGTCCATTTCGTTGAGCAAGGAGTAGCTCTTGTCTATTCCATATTTGACTTAAGGAACTTTATCTGTGCTCATTTCAATCTCTGGTTTTATGCAGCAGCGCAACTCACCTTTACCCTTAAGCAAGCATAAGTTGGTTTTCTAAATTTGAGACCCTGTTCTGTTCTGTAATTCAGTTCCTGTGTAGCCAAGTTTACATTCCGTGTATTACTGATATCTTATGATGTTTCTTTTTCTGTGTGACTTATTTCAGTTAGAATCATCATACCTGAATCCACTCATTGTGCTGCTAAGGGCCTTGTGACACAGATTTCATTGCTGAGTGATATTGCTTTGTAAGTAAGTACCAAAACTTCTTTATCCATTTTTCACTTTCTGCGATGTTGAACTTGTACTGTAAACGAGGTTCTTGTAAACAGAGCCGTTCCAAACTTTGGGGTGGCTGTGTCTTTTTGATTTTAATTTCCCAAAGCTATAGGACCATAAGTGGAAGTGCCCTAGGTTCTGTTGCTTTGTTTTTTAGATGTTTCAGGAAACACCATACACTTCTCCCGAGTGGTTGTTGGCAATTAACATCCCTCCCATCAGCATAACAAGGCTCCCAGTTCTCCATGGCCTGTCCTGCCTTTCTGGATTTTACACTTTTTTCAGATGGCCCTTTTGACCGGGGGGAAGTGAGACTTCATTGTAGTGCAGATTTCCTTTGCAAGTTTGCTTGGTTGGCCAAAAAGGGCGTATGCGTTTTTTCCTGAATATATTCAGGAAAAAACGCATACGCCCTTTTTGGCCAAGTGCATCATTGTGGAGGTTCTGCCTCTTTTCCTATGCTTTCAATGCAATTCCAGTCTACCTCCTGAAATCGGTTTCCTGCAATTCTGCCCCGCTTTCAAGTCCTCTTGGCAGCCTTACTTCAGTCTATTTTTGGACGATAGCTGTCATTTATAACTCTGCAGGTTTGTGAATTACAGTGCCCCTGAGCTCCTTTCTTCAACTCGCTTTCTTGTGACCTGGCCGCAACACCGCAGGATGGCTTCAGGCCCTAATCTGGTTCCGGCCCGGCATGCTGAGCCTTTGGTTAATTCCTCTTCCTGGTGGGAAATGAGAGTTAAATTTGCACGTCCAGACACCTCCAGCTAGCCTCTCATTGGTTCTCGCTATTCCTGTTCATCTTCCGCAGAAATTGCAAACTGGGCCAAACAGGAGGTTAAAGGGACTGACTCTCCAAGTGGGGAGAGTGTTAGTAAAGCGTCTGGAATGTTGCACCCGAGTACCAGGGGAGGAAAACTGAGACATATTTGAACACGTCTCCCGTTCACATGGTTGATCATACTCTGGGTTCCACATGCATGTTTTAGCTGAAGGAAGAATACCTTAAACCTGGAGAGTTGAGACCCGTGTAATGGGTAACATACAATATGACTTCAAAGGGTCTTCATTTGCTCACCGAACCTCTCCAATCATATCACTGCTGCGTTTATGCCCCTGTACACACGCTTGATTCTCTTTTGGAGACATAGCAATCCATAGGTTTTAAGATACTTACTAGTCAGGTACATTCTTAGGCATTTAATATGGGGTTTTGAGTCCATTTCGTTGAGCAAGGAGTAGCTCTTGTCTATTCCATATTTGGCTTAAGGAACTATATCTGTGCTCATTTCAATCTCTGGTTTTATGCAGCACCCCAACTCACCTTTCCCCTTAAGCAAGCATAAGTTGGTTTTCTAAATTTGAGACCCTGTTCTGTTTTGGAATGCAGTTCCTGTGTAGCCAAGTTTACATTCCGTGTATTAGTGATATCTTATGATGTTTCTTTTTCTGTGTGACTTATTTCAGTTAGAATCATCATACCTGAATCCACTCATTGTGCTGCTAAGGGCCTGATGACACAGATTTCATTGCTGAGTGATATTGCTTTGTAAGTAAATACCACAACTTCTTTATCCATTTTTCACTTTCTGCGATGTTGAACTTGTACTGTAAACGAGGTTCTTGTAAACAGAGCCGATCCAAACTTTGGGGTGGCTGTGTCTTTTTCATTTTAATTTCCCTAAGCTATAGGACCATAAGTGGAAGTGCCCTAGGTTCTGTTGCTTTGTTTTTTAGTTGTTTCAGGAAACACCATACACTTCTGCCAAGTGGTTCTTGGCAATTTACATCCCACCCATCAGCATAACAAGGCTCCCAGTTCTCCATGGCCTGTCCTGCCTTTCTGGATTTTACACTTTTTTCAGATGGCCCTTTTGACCGGGGGGAAGTGAGACTTCATTGTAGTGCAGATTTCCTTTGCAAGCTTGCTTGGTTGGCCAAAAAGGGCGTATGCGTTTTTTCCTGAATATATTCAGGAAAAAACGCATACGCCCTTTTTGGCCAAGTGCATCATTGTGGAGGTTCTGCCTCTTTTCCTATGCTTTCAATGCAATTCCAGTCTACCTCCTGAAATCGGTTTCCTGCAATTCTGCCCCGCTTTCAAGTCCTCTTGGCAGCCTTACTTCAGTCTATTTTTGGACGATAGCTCTCATTTATAACTCTGCAGGTTTGTGAATTACAGTGTTCCTGAGCTCCTTTCTTTAACTCGCTTTCTTGTGACCTGGCCGCAACACCGCAGGATGTCTTCAGGCCCTAATCTGGTTCTGGCATGGCACGCTGAGCCTTTGGTTAATTCCTCTTCCTGGTGGGAAATGAGAGTTAAATTTGCCCATCCAGACACCTCCAGCTAGTCTCTCATTGGTTCTCGCTATTCCTGTTCATCTTCCGCAGAAATTGCAAACTGGGCCAAACAGGAGGTTAAAGGGACTGACTCTCCAAGTGGGGAGAGTGTTAGTAAAGCGTCTGGAATGTTGCACCCGAGTACCAGGGTACGAAATCTGAGACATATTTGAACAGGTCTCCCGATCACATGGTTGATCATACTCTAGGTTCCACATGCATGTTTTAGCTGAAGGAAGAATACCTTAAACCTGGGTAGTTGAAACCCGTGGAATGGGTACAATGCAATATGACTTCAAAGGGTCTTCATTTGCTCACCGAACCTCTCCAATCCTATCACTGCTGTGTTTATGCCCCTGTACACACGCTTGATTCTCTTTTGGAGACATAGCAATCCATAGGTTTTAAGATACTTACTAGTCAGGTACATTCTTAGGCGTTTAATATGGGGTGTTGAGTCCATTTCGTTGAGCAAGGAGTAGCTCTTGTCTATTCCATATTTGGCTTAAGGAACTTTATCTGTGCTCATTTCAATCTCTGGTTTTATGCAGCACCCCAACTCACCTTTCCCCTTAAGCAAGCATAAGTTGGTTTTCTAAATTTGAGACCCTGTTCTGTTTTGGAATGCAGTTCCTGTGTAGCCAAGTTTACATTCCGTGTATTACTGATATCTTATGATGTTTCTTTTTCTGTGTGACTTATTTCAGTTAGAATCATCGTACCTGAATCCACTCATTATGCTGCTACGGGCCTGATGACATAGATTTCATTGCTGAGTGATACTGCATTGTACGTAAGTACCACAAGTTCTTTATCCATTTTTCACTTTCTGTGATATTGAACTTTTACGGTAAACGAGGTTCTTGTAAACGGAGGCGTCCCAGAATTGGGGTGACTGTGTCTTTTTGATTTTAATTTCCCTAAGCTATAGGACCATAAGTGGAAGTGCCCTAGGTTCTGTTGCTTTGTTTTTTAGATGTTTCAGGAAACACCATACACTTCTCCCGAGTGGTTGTTGGCTATTTACATCCCGCCCATCAGCATAACAAGGCTCCCAGTTCTCCATGGCCTGTCCTGCCTTTCTGGATTTTACACTTTTTTCAGATGGCCCTTTTGACCGGGGGGAAGTGAGACTTCATTGTAGTGCAGATTTCCTTTGCAAGCTTGCTTGGTTGGCCAAAAAGGGCGTATGCGTTTTTTCCTGAATATATTCAGGAAAAAACGCATACGCCCTTTTTGGCCAAGTGCATCATTGTGGACGTTCTGCCTCTTTTCCTATGCTTTCAATGCAATTCCAGTCTACCTCCTGAAATCGGTTTCCTGCAATTCTGCCCCGCTTTCAAGTCCTCTTGGCAGCCTTACTTCAGTCTATTTTTAGACGATAGCTGTCATTTATAACTCTGCAGGTTTGTGAATTACAGTGCCCCTGAGCTCCTTTCTTCAACTCGCTTTCTTGTGACCTGGCCGCAACACCGCAGGATGGCTTCAGGCCCTAATCTGGTTCCGGCACGGCATGCTTAGCCTTTGGTTATTTCCTCTTCCTGGTGGGAAATGAGAGTTAAATTTGCCCGTCCAGACACCTCCAGCTAGTCTCTCATTGGTTCTCGCTATTCCTGTTCATCTTCCGCAGAAATTGCAAACTGGGCCAAACAGGAGGTTAAAGGGACTGACTCTCCAAGTCGGGAGAGTGTTAGTAAATCATCTGGAATGTTGCACCCGAGTACCAGGGGAGGAAAACTGAGACATATATGAACACGTTTCCCGTTCACATGGTTGATCATACTTGGGTACCACATGCATGTTTTAGCTGAAGGAATAATACCTTAAACCTGGGTAGGTGAAACCCGTGGAATGGGTACCATGCAATATGACTTCAAAGGGTCTTCATTTGCTCACCGAACCTCTCCAATCCTATCACTGCTGCGTTTATGCCCCTGTACACATGCTTGATTCTCTTTCGGAGACATAGCAATCCATAGGTTTTAAGATACTTACTAGTCAGGTACATTCTAAGGCGTTTAATATGCGGTGTTGAGTCCATTTCGTTGAGCAAGGAGTAGCTCTTGTCTATTCCATATTTGGCTTAAGGAACTTTATCTGTGCTCATTTCAATCTCTGGTTTTATGCAGCACCCCAACTCACCTTTCCCCTTAAGCAAGCATAAGTTGGTTTTCTAAATTTGAGACCCTGTTCTGTTCTGTAATTCAGTTCCTGTGTAGCCAAGTTTACATTCCGTGTATTACTGATATCTTATGATGTTTCTTTTTCTGTGTGACTTATTTCAGTTAGAATCATCATACCTGAATCCACTCATTGTGCTGCTAAGGGCCTGATGACACAGATTTCATTGCTGAGTGATATTGCTTTGTAAGTAAATACCACAACTTCTTTATCCATTTTTCACTTTCTGCGATGTTGAACTTGTACTGTAAACGAGGTTCTTGTAAACAGAGCCGTTCCAAACTTTGGGGTGGCTGTGTCTTTTTGATTTTAATTTCCCTAAGCTATAGGACCATAAGTGGCAGTGCCCTAGGCTCTGTTGCTTTGTTTTTTAGATGTTTAAGGAAACACCATACACTTCTCCGGAGTGTCTGTTGGCAATTTACATCCCGCCCATCAGCATAACAAGGCTCCCAGTTCTCCATGGCTTGTCCTGCCTTTCTGGATTTTACCCTTTTTTCAGATGGCCCTTTTGACCGGGGGGAAGTGAGACTTCATTGTAGTGCAGATTTCCTTTGCAAGCTTGCTTGGTTGGCCAAAAAGGGCGTATGCGTTTTTTCCTGAATATATTCAGGAAAAAACGCATACGCCCTTTTTGGCCAAGTGCATCATTGTGGACGTTCTGCCTCTTTTCCTATGCTTTCAATGCAATTCCAGTCTACCTCCTGAAATCGGTTTCCTGCAATTCTGCCCTGCTTTCAAGTCCTCTCGGCAGCCTTACTTCAGTCTATTTTTGGACGATAGCTGTCATTTATACCTCTGCAGGTTTGTGAATTACAGTGCCCCTGAGCTCCTTTCTTCAACTCGCTTTCTTTTGAGCTGGCCGCAACACCGCAGGATGGCTTCAGGCCCTAATCTGGTTCCGGTACGGCACGCTGAGCCTTTGGTTATTTCCTCTTCCTGGTGGGAAATGAGAGTTAAATTTGCCCGTCCAGACACCTCCAGCTAGCCTCTCATTGGTTCTCGCTATTCCTTTTCATCTTCCGCAGAAATTGCAAACTGTGCCAAACAGGAGGTTAAAGGCGCTGACTCTCCAAGTGGGGAGAGTGTTAGTAAAGCGTCTGGAATGTTGCACCCGAGTACCAGGGTACGAAAACTGAGACATATTTGAACACGTCTCCCGATCACATGGTTGATCATACTCTGGGTTCCACATGCATGTTTTAGCTGAAGGAAGAATACCTAAAACCTGGAGAGTTGAAACCCGTGGAATGGGTACCATGCAATATGACTTCAAAGGGTCTTCATTTGCTCACCGAACCTCTCCAATCCTATCACTGCTGCGTTTATGCCCCTGTACACATGCTTGATTCTCTTTCGGAGACATAGCAATCCATAGGTTTTAAGATACTTACTAGTCAGGTACATTCTTAGGCGTTTAATATGGGGTGTTGAGTCCATTTCGTTGAGCAAGGAGTAGCTCTTGTCTATTCCATATTTGGCTTAAGGAACTTTATCTGTGCTCATTTCAATCTCTGGTTTTATGCAGCACCCCAACTCACCTTTCCCCTTAAGCAAGCATAAGTTGGTTTTCGAAATTTGAGACCCTGTTCTGTTTTGGAATGCAGTTCCTGTGTAGCCAAGTTTACATTCCGTGTATTACTGATATCTTATGATGTTTCTTTTTCTGTGTGACTTATTTCAGTTAGAATCATCGTACCTGAATCCACTCATTATGCTGCTACGGGCCTGATGACACAGATTTCATTGCTGAGTGATATTGCTTTGTAAGTAAATACCACAAGTTCTTTATCCATTTTTCACTTTCTGTGATATTGAACTTGTACGGTAAACGAGGTTCTTGTAAACGGAGGCGTCCGAAACTTTCGGGTGGCTGTGTCTTTTTGATTTTAATTTCCCTAAGCTATAGGACCATAAGTGGCAGTGCCCTAGGCTCTGTTGCTTTGTTTTTTAGATGTTTCAGGAAACACCATACACTTCTCCCAAGTGTCTGTTGGCAATTTATATCCCGCCCATCAGCATAACAAGACTCCCAGTTCTCCATGGCCTGTCCTGCCTTTCTGGATTTTACACTTTTTTCAGATGGCCCTTTTGACCGGGGGGCAGTGAGACTTCATTGTAGTGCAGATTTCCTTTGCAAGCTTGCTTGGTTGGCCAAAAAGGGCGTATGCGTTTTTTCCTGAATATATTCAGGAAAAAACGCATACGCCCTTTTTGGCCAAGTGCATCATTGTGGACGTTCTGCCTCTTTTCCTATGCTTTCAATGCAATTCCAGTCTACCTCCTGAAATCGGTTTCCTGCAATTCTGCCCCGCTTTCAAGTCCTCTTGGCAGGCTTACTTCAGTCTATTTTTGGACGATAGCTGTCATTTATAACTCTGCAGGTTTGTGAATTACAGTGCCCCTGAGCTCCTTTCTTCAACTCGCTTTCTTGTGACCTGGCCGCAACACCGCAGGATGGCTTCAGGCCCTAATCTGGTTCCGGCCAGGCATGCTGAGCCTTTGGTTAATTCCTCTTCCTGGTGGGAAATGAGAGTTAAATTTGCCCGTCAAGACACCTGCAGCTAGCCTCTCATTGGTTCTCGCTATTCCTGTTCATCTTCCACAGAAATTGCAAACTGGGCCAAACAGGAGGTTAAAGGGACTGACTCTCCAAGTCGGGAGAGTGTTAGTAAAGCGTCTGGAATGTTGCACCCGAGTACCAGGGGAGGAAAACTGAGACATATTTGAACACGTCTCCCGTTCACATGGTTGATCATACTTGGGTTCCACATGCATGTTTTAGCTGAAGGAAGAATACCTTAAACCTGTGTATTTGAAACCCGTGGAATGGGTACCATGCAATATGACTTCAAAGGGTCTTCATTTGCTCACCGAACCTCTCCAATCCTATCACTGCTGCGTTTATGCCCCTGTACACATGCTTGATTCTCTTTCGGAGACATAGCAATCCATAGGTTTTAAGATACTTACTAGTCAGGTACATTCTTAGGCGTTTAATATGCGGTGTTGAGTCCATTTCATTGAGCACGGAGTAGCTGTTGTCTATTCCATATTTGACTTAAGGAACTTTATCTGTGCTCATTTCAATCTCTGGTTTTATGCAGCACCCCAACTCACCTTTACCCTTAAGCAAGCATAAGTTGGTTTTCTAAATTTGAGACGCTGTTCTGTTCTGTAATTCAGTTCCTGTGTAGCCAAGTTTACATTCCGTGTATTACTGATATCTTATGATGTTTCTTTTTCTGTGTGACTTATTTCAGTTAGAATCATCATACCTGAATCCACTCATTGTGCTGCTAAGGGCCTGATGACACAGATTTCATTGCTGAGTGATATTGTTTTGTAAGTAAATACCACAACTTCTTTATCCGTTTTTCACTTTCTGCGATGTTGAACTTGTACTGTAAACGAGGTTCTTGTAAACAGAACCGTTCCAAACTTTGGGGTGGCTGTGTCTTTTTGATTTTAATTTCCCTAAGCTATAGGACCATAAGTGGAAGTGCCCTAGGTTCTGTTGCTTTGTTTTTTAGATATTTCAGGAAACACCATACACTTCTCCTGAGTGGTTGTTGGCAATTTACATCCCGCCCATCAGCATAACAAGGCTCCCAGTTCTCCATGGCCTGTCCTGCCTTTCTGGATTTTACACTTTTTTCAGATCCGTTTTGACCGGGGGGAAGTGAGACTTCATTGTACTGCAGATTTCCTTTGCAAGCTTGCTTGGTTGGCCAAAAAGGGCGTATGCGTTTTTTCCTGAATATATTCAGGAAAAAACGCATACGCCCTTTTTGGCCAAGTGCATCATTGTGGACGTTCTGCCTCTTTTCCTATGCTTTCAATGCAATTCCAGTCTACCTCCTGATATCGGTTTCCTGCAATTCTGCCCCGCATTCAAGTCCTCTTGGCAGCCTTACTTCAGTCTATTATTGGACGATAGCTGTCATTTATAACTCTGCAGGTTTGTGAATTACAGTGCCCCTGAGCTCCTTTCTTCAACTCGCTTTGTTTTGAGCTGGCCGCAACACCGCAGGATGGCTTCAGGCCCTAATCTGGTTCCGGTACGGCACACTGAGCCTTTGGTTATTTCCTCTTCCTGGTGGGAAATGAGAGTTAAATTTGCCCGTTCAGACACCTCCAGCTAGCCTCTCATTGGTTCTCGCTATTCCTGTTCATCTTCCGCAGAAATTGCAAACTGTGCCAAACAGGAGGTTAAAGGCGCTGACTCTCCAAGTGGGGAGAGTGTTAGTAAAGCATCTGGAATGTTGCACCCTGGTACCAGGGTAGGAAAACTGAGACATATTTGAACACGTCTCCCGTTCACATGGTTGATCATACTCTGGGTTCCACATGCATGTTTTAGCTGAAGGAAGAATACCTTAAACCTGGAGAGTTGAGACCGTGGAATGGGTACCGTGCAATATGACTTCAAAGGGTCTTCATTTGCTCACGAACCTCTCCAATCCTATCACTGCTGCATTTATGCCCCTGTACACACGCTTCATTCTCTTTTGGAGACATAGCAATCCATAGGTTTTAAGATACTTACTAGTCAGGTACATTCTTAGGCATTTAATATGCGGTGTTGAGTCCATTTCGTTGAGCAAGGAGTAGCTCTTGTCTATTCCATATTTGGCTTAAGGAACTTTATCTGTGCTCATTTCAATCTCTGGTTTTATGCAGCACCCCAACTCACCTTTACCCTTAAGCAAGCATAAGTTGGTTTTCTAAATTTGAGACCCTGTTCTGTTCTGTAATTCAGTTCCTCTGTAGCCAAGTTTAAATTCCACGTATTAGTGATATTTTTTGATGTTTCTTTTTCTGTTAGACTTATTTCAGTTAGAATCGCCATACCCGAATCCACTCATTATGCTGCTACGGGCCTGGTGACATAGATTTCATTGCTGAGTGATATTGCTTTGTACATGAGTACCACAACTTCTTTATCCATTTTTCACTTTCTGTGACATTGAACTTGTACGGTAAACGAGGTTCTTGTAAACAGAGCCGTTCCAAACTTTGGGGTGGCTGTGTCTTTTTGATTTTAAATTCCCTAATCTATAGGACCATAAGTGTAAGTGCCCTAGGCTCTGTTGCTTTGTTTTTTAGATGTTTCAGGAAACACCATACACTTCTCCCGAGTGGTTGTTGGTAATTTACATCCCGCCCTTCAGCATAACAAGGCTCCCAGTTCTCCATGGCCTGTCCTGCCTTTCTGGATTTCACACTTTTTTCAGATGGCCCTTTTGACCGGGGGGAAGTGAGACTTCATTGTAGTGCAGATTTCCTTTGCAAGCTTGCTTGGTTGGCCAAAAAGGGCGTATGCGTTTTTTCCTGAATATATTCAGGAAAAAACGCATACGCCCTTTTTGGCCAAGTGCATCATTGTGGACGTTCTGCCTCTTTTCCTATGCTTTCAATGCAATTCCAGTCTACCTCCTGAAATCGGTTTCCTGCAGTGCTGCCCCGCTTTCAAGTCCTCTTGGCAGCCTTACCTCAGTGTATTTTTGGACGATAGCTGTCATTTATAACTCTGCAGGTTTGTGAATTACAGTGCCCCTGAGCTCCTTTCTTCAACTCGCTTTCTTGTGACCTGGCTGCAACACCGCAGGATGGCTTCAGGCCCTAATCTGGTTCCGGCACGGCACGCTGAGCCTTTGGTTAATTCCTCTTCCTGGTGGGAAATGATAGTTAAATTTGCCCGTCCAGACACGTCCAGCTAGTCTCTCATTGGTTCTCACTATTCCTGTTCATCTTCCGCAGAAATTGCAAACTGGGCCAAACAGGAGTTTAAAGGGACTGACTCTCCAATTCGGGAGAGTGTTAGTAAAGCGTCTGGAATGTTGCACCCGAGTACCAGGGGAGGAAAACTGAGACATATTTGAACACGTCTCCCGATCACATGGTTGATCATACTCTGGGTTCCACATGCATGTTTTAGCTGAAGGAAGAATACCTAACCTGGGTAATTGAAACCCGTGGAATGGGTACCATGCAATATGACTTCAAAGGGTCTTCATTGGCTCACCGAACCTCTCCAATCCTATCACTGCTGTGTTTATGCCCCTGTACACATGCTTGATTCTCTTTCGGAGACATAGCAATCCATAGGTTTTAAGATACTTACTAGTCAGGTACATTCTTAGGCGTTTAATATGCGGTGTTGAGTCCATTTCGTTGAGCAAGGAGTAGCTCTTGTCTATTCCATATTTGGCTTAAGGAACTTTATCTGTGCTCATTTCAATCTCTGGTTTTATGCAGCACCCCAACTCACCTTTCCCCTTAAGCAAGCATAAGTTGGTTTTCTAAATTTGAGACCCTGTTCTGTTCTGTAATTCAGTTCCTGTGTAGAAAAGTTTACATTCCGTGTATTACTGATATCTTATGATGTTTCTTTTTCTGTGTGACTTATTTCAGTTAGAATCATCATACCTGAATCCACTCATTGTGATGCTAAGGGCCTGATGACACAGATTTCATTGCTGAGTGATATTGCTTTGTAAGTGAATACCACAACTTCTTTATCCATTTTTCACTTTCTGCGATGTTGAACTTGTACTGTAAACGAGGTTCTTGTAAACAGAGGCGTCCCAAACTTTGGGGTGGCTGTGTCTTTTTGATTTTAATTTCCCTAAGCTATAGGACCATAAGTGGAAGTGCCCTAGGCTCTGTTGCTTTGTTTTTTAGATGTTTCAGGAAACACCATACACTTCTCCCGAGTGTCTGTTGGCAATTTACATCCCGCCCATCAGCATAACAAGGCTCCCAGTTCTCAATGGCCTGTTGCCTTTCTGGATTTTACACTTTTTTCAGATGGCCCTTTTGACCGGGGGGAAGTGAGACTTCATTGTAGTGCAGATTTCCTTTGCAAGCTTGCTTGGTTGGCCAAAAAGGGCGTATGCGTTTTTTCCTGAATATATTCAGGAAAAAACGCATACGCCCTTTTTGGCCAAGTGCATCATTGTGGACGTTCTGCCTCTTTTCCTATGCTTTCAATGCAATTCCAGTCTACCTCCTGAAATCGGTTTCCTGCAATTCTGCCCCGCTTTCAAGTCCTCTTCGCAGCCTTACTTCAGTCTATTTTTGGACGATAGCTGTCATTTATAACTCTGCTGGTTTGTCAGTTGCAGTGCCCCTGAGCTCCTATCTTCAACTCGCTTTCTTGTGACCTGGCCGCAACACCGCAGGATGGCTTCAGGCCCTAATCTGGTTCCGGCCCGGCATGCTGAGCCTTTGGTTAATTCCTCTTCCTGGTGGGAAATGAGAGTTAAATTTGCCCGTCCAGACACCTCCAGCTAGCCTCTCATTGGTTCTCGCTATTCCTGTTCATCTTCCGCAGAAATTGCAAACTGGGCCAAACAGGAGGTTAAAGGGACTGACTTTCCAAGTGGGGAGAGTGTTAGTAAAGGGTCTGGAATGTTGCACCCGAGTACCAGGGGAGGAAAACTGAGACATATTTGAACACGTCTCCCGTTCACATGGTTGATCATACTCTGGGTTCCACATGCATGTTTTAGCTGAAGGAAGAATACCTTAAAACTGGAGAGTTGAGACCCGTGGAATGGGTACCATGCAATATGACTTCAAAGGGTCTTCATTTGCTCACCGAACCTCTCCAATCCTATCACTGCTGCGTTTATGCCCCTGTACACATGCTTCATTCTCTTTCGGAGACATAGCAATCCATAGGTTTTAAGATACTTACTAGTCAGGTACGTTCTTAGGCGTTTAATATGCGGTGTTGAGTCCATTTCGTTGAGCAAGGAGTAGCTCTTGTCTATTCCATATTTGGCTTAAGGAACTTTATCTGTGCTCATTTCAATCTCTGGTTTTATGCAGCACCCCAACTCACCTTTCCCCTTAAGCAAGCATAAGTTGGTTTTCTAAATTTGAGACCCTGTTCTGTTCTGTAATTCAGTTCCTGTCTAGCCAAGTTTACATTCCGTGTATTACTGATATCTTATGATGTTTCTTTTTCTGTGTGACTTATTTCAGTTAGAATCATCATACCTGAATCCACTCATTGTGCTGCTAAGGGCCTGATGACACAGATTTCATTGCTGAGTGATATTGCTTTGTAAGTAAATACTACAACTTCTTTATCCATTTTTCACTTTCTGCGATGTTGAACTTGTACTGTAAACGAGGTTCTTGTAAACAGAGCCGTTCCAAACTTTGGGGTGGCTGTGTCTTTTTGATTTTAATTTCCCTAAGCTATAGGACCATAAGTGGCAGTGCCCTAGGCTCTGTTGCTTTGTTTTTTAGATGTTTCAGGAAACACCATACACTTCTCCCGAGTGTTTGTTGGCAATTTACATCCCGCCCATCAGCATAACAAGGCTCCCAGTTCTCCATGGCCTGTCCTGCCTTTCTGGATTTTACACTTTTTTCAGATGGCCCTTTTGACCAGGGGGAAGTGAGACTTCATTGTAGTGCAGATTTCCTTTGCAAGCTTGCTTGGTTGGCCAAAAAGGGCGTATGCGTTTTTTCCTGAATATATTCAGGAAAAAACGCATACGCCCTTTTTGGCCAAGTGCATCATTGTGGACGTTCTGCCTCTTTTCCTATGCTTTCAGTGCAATTCCAGTCTACCTCCTGAAATCGGTTTCCTGCAATTCTGCCCCGCTTTCAAGTCCTCTTGGCAGCCTTACTTCAGTCTATTTTTGGACGATAGCTGTCATTTATAACTCTGCAGGTTTGTGAATTACAGTGCCCCTGAGCTCCTTTCTTCAACTCGCTTTCTTGTGACCTGGCCGCAACACCGCAGGATGGCTTCAGGCCCTAATCTGGTCCGGCACGGCACACTGAGCCTTTGGTTATTTCCTCTTCCTGGTGGGAAATGAGAGTTAAATTTGCCCGTCCAGACACCTCCAGCTAGCCTCTCATTGGTTCTCGCTATTCCTGTTCATCTTCCGCAGAAATTGCAAACTGGGCCAAACAGGAGGTTAAAGGCGCTGACTTTCCAAGTGGGGAGAGTGTTAGTAAAGCGTCTGGAATGTTGCACCCGAGTACCAGGGGAGGAAAACTGAGACATATTTGAACACGTCTCCTATTCACATGGTTGATCATACTTGGGTTCCACATGCATGTTTTAGCTGAGGAAGAATACCTAAAACCTGGGTAGTTGAAACCCGTGGAATGGGTACCATGCAATATGACTTCAAAGGGTCTTCATTTGCTCACCGAACCTCTCCAATCCTATCACTGCTGCGTTTATGCCCCTGTACACATGCTTGATTCTCTTTCGGAGACATAGCAATCCATAGGTTTTAAGATACTTACTAGTCAGGTACATTCTTAGGCGTTTAATATGCGGTGTTGAGTCCATTTCGTTGAGCAAGGAGTAGCTCTTGTCTATTCCATATTTGGCTTAAGGAACTTTATCTGTGCTCATTTCAATCTCTGGTTTTATGCAGCACCCCAACTCACCTTTCCCCTTAAGCAAGCATAAGTTGGTTTTCTAAATTTGAGACCCTGTTCTGTTCTGTAATTCAGTTCCTGTGTAGCCAACTTTCCATTCCGTGTATTACTGATATCTTATGATGTTTCTTTTTCTGTGTGACTTATTTCAGTTAGAATCATCATACCTGAATCCACTCATTGTGCTGCTAAGGGCCTGATGACACAGATTTCATTGCTGAGTGATATTGCTTTGTAAGTAAATACCACAACTTCTTTATCCATTTTTCAATTTCTGCGATGTTGAACTTGTACTGTAAAGGAGGTTCTTGTAAACAGAGGCATCCCAAACTTTGGGGTGGCTGTGTCTTTTTGATTTTAATTTCCCTAAGCTATAGGACCATAAGTGGCAATGCCCTAGGCTCTGTTGCTTTGTTTTTTAGATGTTTCAGGAAACACCATACACTTCTCCTGAGTGTCTGTTGGTAATTTACATCCCGCCCATCAGCATAACAAGGCTCCCAGTTCTCCATGGCCTGTCCTGCCTTTCTGGATTTTACACTTTTTTCAGATGGCCCTTTTGACCGGGGGGAAGTGAGACTTCATTGTAGTGCAGATTTCCTTTGCAAGCTTGCTTGGTTGGCCAAAAAGGGCGTTTGCGTTTTTTCCTGAATATATTCAGGAAAAAACGCATACGCCCTTTTTGGCCAAGTGCATCATTGTGGACGTTCTGCCTCTTTTCCTATGCTTTCAATGCAATTCCAGTCTACCTCCTGAAATCGGTTTCCTGCAATTCTGCCCCGCTTTCAAGTCCTCTTGGCAGCCTTACTTCAGTCTATTTTTGGACGATAGCTGTCATTTATAACTCTGCAGGTTTGTGAATTACAGTGCTCCTGAGCTCCTTTCTTTAACTCGCTTTCTTGTGACCTGGCCGCAACACCGCAGGATGTCTTCAGGCCCTAATCTGGTTCTGGCACGGCACGCTGAGCCTTTGGTTATTTCCTCTTCCTGGTGGGAAATGAGAGTTAAATTTGCCCGTCCAGACACCTCCAGCTAGCCTCTCATTGGTTCTCGCTATTCCTATTCATCTTCCGCAGAAATTGCAAACTGGGCCAAACAGGAGGTTAAAGGCGCTGACTTTCCAAGTGGGGAGAGTGTTAGTAAAGCGTCTGGAATGTTGCACCCGAGTACCAGGGGAGGAAAACTGAGACATATTTGAACACGTCTCCCATTCACATGGTTGATCATACTTGGGTTCCACATGCATGTTTTAGCTGAAGGAAGAATACCTAAAACCTGGGTAGTTGAAACCCGTGGAATGGGTACCATGCAATATGACTTCAAAGGGTCTTCATTTGCTCACCGAACCTCTCCAATCCTATCACTGCTGCGTTTATGCCCCTGTACACATGCTTGATTTCCTTCGGAGACATAGCAATCCATAGGTTTTAAGATACTTACTAGTCAGGTACATTCTTAGGCGTTGAATATGGGGTTTTGAGTCCATTTCGTTGAGCAAGGAGTAGCTCTTGTCTATTCCATATTTGGCTTAAGGAACTTTATCTGTGCTCATTTCAATCTCTGGTTTTATGCAGCACCCCAACTCACCTTTCCCCTTAAGCAAGCATAAGTTGGTTTTCTAAATTTGAGACCCTGTTCTGTTCTGTAATTCAGTTCCTGTGTAGCCAAGTTTACATTCCGTGTATTAGTGATATCTTATGATGTTTCTTTTTCTGTGTGACTTATTTCAGTTAGAATCATCGTACCTGAATCCAGTCATTATGCTGCTACGGGCCTGATGACATAGATTTCATTGCTGAGTGATACTGCATTGTAAGTAAGTACCACAAGTTCTTTATCCATTTTTCACTTTCTGCGATGTTGAACTTGTACTGTAAACGAGGTTCTTGTAAACAGAGCCGTTCCAAACTTTGGGGTGGCTGTGTCTTTTTGATTTTAATTTCCCTAAGCTATAGGACCATAAGTGGAAGTGCCCTAGGTTCTGTTGCTTTGTTTTTTAGATGATTTAGGAAACACCATACACTTCTCCCGAGTGGTTGTTGGCAATTTACATCCCGCCCATCAGCATAACAAGGCTCCCAGTTCTCCATGGCCTGTCCTGCCTTTCTGGATTTTACACTTTTTTCAGATGGCCCTTTTGACTGGGGGGAAGTGAGACTTCATTGTAGTGCAGATTTCCTTTGCAAGCTTGCTTGGTTGGCCAAAAAGGGCGTATGCGTTTTTTCCTGAATATATTCAGGAAAAAACGCATACGCCCTTTTTGGCCAAGTGCATCATTGTGGACGTTCTGCCTCTTTTCCTATGCTTTCAATGCAATTCCAGTCTACCTCCTGAAATCGGTTTCCTGCAATTCTGCCCCGCTTTCAAGTCCTCTTGGCAGCCTTACTTCAGTCTATTTTTGGACGATAGCTGTCATTTATAACTCTGCAGGTTTGTGAATTACAGTGCCCCTGAGCTCCTTTCTTCAACTCGCTTTCTTGTGACCTGGCCGCAACACCGCAGGATGGCTTCAGGCCCTAATATGGTTCCGGCACGGCACGCTGAGCCTTTGGTTATTTCCTCTTCCTGGTGGGAAATGAGAGTTAAATTTGCCCGTCCAGACACCTCCAGCTAGTCTCTCATTGGTTCTCGCTATTCCTGTTCATCTTCCGCAGAAATTGCAAACTGGGCCAAACAGGAGGTTAAAGGCGCTGACTCTCCAAGTGGGGAGAGTGTTAGTAAAGCGTCTGGAATGTTGCACCCGAGTACCAGGGGAGGAAAACTGAGACATATTTGAACACGTCTCCCGTTCACATAGTTGATCATACTTGGGTTCCACATGCATCTTTTAGCTGAAGGAAGAATACCTTAAACCTGTGTATTTGAAACCCGTGGAATGGGTACCATGCAATATGACTTCAAAGGGTCTTCATTTGCTCACCGAACCTCTCCAATCCTATCACTGCTGCGTTTATGCCCCTGTACACATGCTTGATTCTCTTTTGGAGACATAGCAATCCATAGGTTTTAAGATACTTACTAGTCAGGTACATTCTTAGGCGTTTAATATGCGGTGTTGAGTCCATTTCGTTGAGCAAGGAGTAGCTCTTGTCTATTCCATATTTGACTTAAGGAACTTTATCTGTGCTCATTTCAATCTCTGGTTTTATGCAGCACCCCAACTCACCTTTCCCCTTAAGCAAGCATAAGTTGGTTTTCTAAATTTGAGACCCTGTTCTGTTCTGTAATTCAGTTCCTGTGTAGCCAAGTTTACATTCCGTGTATTACTGATATCTTATGATGTTTCTTTTTCTGTGTGACTTATTTCAGTTAGAATCATCATACCTGAATCCACTCATTGTGCTGCTAAGGGCCTGATGACACAGATTTCATTGCTGAGTGATATTGTTTTGTAAGTAAATACCACAACTTCTTTATCCATTTTTCAATTTCTGCGATGTTGAACTTGTACTGTAAACGAGGTTCTTGTAAACAGAGGCGTCCCAAACTTTGGGGTGGCTGTGTCTTTTTGATTTTAATTTCCCTAAGCTATAGGACCATAAGTGGCAGTGCCCTAGGCTCTGTTGCTTTGTTTTTTAGATGTTTCAGGAAACACCATACACTTCTCCTGAGTGTCTGTTGGTAATTTACATCCCGCCCATCAGCATAACAAGGCTCCCAGTTCTCCATGGCCTGTCCTGCCTTTCTGGATTTTACACTTTTTTCAGATGGCCCTTTTGACCGGGGGGAAGTGAGACTTCATTGTAGTGCAGATTTCCTTTGCAAGCTTGCTTGGTTGGCCAAAAAGGGCGTATGCGTTTTTTCCTGAATATATTCAGGAAAAAACGCATATGCCCTTTTTGGCCAAGTGCATCATTGTGGACGTTCTGCCTCTTTTCCTATGCTTTCAATGCAATTCCAGTCTACCTCCTGAAATCGGTTTCCTGCAATTCTGCCCCGCTTTCAAGTCCTCTTGGCAGCCTTACTTCAGTCTATTTTTGGACAATAGCTGTCATTTATAACTCTGCAGGTTTGTGAATTACAGTGCCCCTGAGCTCCTTTCTTCAACTCGCTTTCTTGTGAGCTGGCCGCAACACCGCAGGATATCTTCAGGCCCTAATGTGGTTCCGGCATGGCACGCTGAGCCTTTGGTTAATTCCTCTTCCTGGTGGGAAATGAGAGTTAAATTTGCCCATCCAGACACCTCCAGCTAGTCTTTCATTGGTTCTCGCTATTCCTGTTCATCTTCCACAGAAATTGCAAACTGGGCCAAACAGGTGGTTAAAGGCGCTGACTCTCCAAGTGGGGAGAGTGTTAGTAAAGCGTCTGGAATGTTGCACCCGAGTACGAGGGTACGAAAACTGAGACATATTTGAACACGTCTCCCGATCACATGGTTGATCATACTCTAGGTTCCACATGCATGTTTTAGATGAAGGAAGAATACCTTAAACCTGGGTAGTTGAAACCCGTGTAATGGGTACCATGCAATATGACTTCAAAGGGCCTTCATTTGCTCACCGAACCTCTCCAATCCTATCACTGCTGCATTTATGCCCCTGTACACATGCTTGATTTCCTTCGGAGACATAGCAATCCATAGGTTTTAAGATACTTACTAGTCAGGTACATTCTTAGGCGTTTAATATGGGGTGTTGTGTCCATTTCGTTGAGCAAGGAGTAGCTCTTGTCTATTCCATATTTGGCTTAAGGAACTTTATCTGTGCTCATTTCAATCTCTGGTTTTATGCAGCACCCCAACTCACCTTTCCCCTTAAGCAAGCATAAGTTGGTTTTCTAAATTTGAGACCCTGTTCTGTTCTGTAATTCAGTTCCTGTGTAGCCAAGTTTACATTCCGTGTATTACTGATATCTTATGATGTTTCTTTTTCTGTGTGACTTATTTCAGTTAGAATCATCATACCTGAATCCACTCATTGTGCTGCTAAGGGCCTGATGACATAGATTTCATTGCTGAGTGATATTGCTTTGTAAGTGAATACCACAAGTTCTTTATCCATTTTTCACTTTCTGCGATGTTGAACTTGTACTGTAAACGAGGTTCTTGTAAACAGAGCCGTTCCAAACTTTGGGGTGGCTGTGTCTTTTTGATTTTAATTTCCCTAAGCTATAGGACCATAAGTGGAAGTGCCCTAGGTTCTGTTGCTTTGTTTTTTAGATGTTTCAGGAAACACCATACACTTCTCCCCAGTGGTTGTTGGCAATTTACATCCCGCCCATCAGCATAACAAGGCTCCCAGTTCTCCATGGCCTGTCCTGCCTTTCTGGATTTTACACTTTTTTCAGATGGCCCTTTTGACCGGGGGGAAGTGAGACTTCATTGTAGTGCAGATTTCCTTTGCAAGCTTGCTTGGTTGGCCAAAAAGGGCGTATGCGTTTTTTCCTGAATATATTCAGGAAAAAACGCATACGCCTTTTTGGCCAAGTGCATCATTGTGGACGTTCTGCCTCTTTTCCTATGCTTTCAATGCAATTCCAGTCTACCTCCTGAAATCGGTTTCCTGCAATTCTGCCCCGCTTTCAAGTCCTCTTGGCAGCCTTACTTCAGTCTATTTTTGGACGATAGCTGTCATTTATAACTCTGCAGGTTTGTGAATTACAGTGCCCCTGAGCTCCTTTCTTCAACTCGCTTTCTTGTGACCTGGCCGCAACACCGCAGGATGGCTTCAGGCCCTAATCTGGTTCCGGCACGGCACGATGAGCCTTTGGTTAATTCCTCTTCCTGGTGGGAAATGAGAGTTAAATTTGCCCGTCCAGACACCTCCAGCTAGTCTCTCATTGGTTCTCGCTATTCCTGTTCATCTTCCGCAGAAATTGCAAACTGGGCCAAACAGGGGGTTAAAGAGACTGACTCTCCAACTCGGGAGAGTGTTAGTAAAGCGTCTGGAATGTTGCACCCGAGTACCAGGGTACGAAAACTGAGACATATTTGAACACGTCTCCCGATCACATGGTTGATCATACTCTAGGTTCCACATGCATGTTTTAGCTGAAGGAAGAATACCTTAAACCTGTGTATTTGAAACCCGTGGAATGGGTACCATGCAATATGACTTCCAAGGGTCTTCATTTGCTCACCGAACCTCTCCAATCCTATCACTGCTGCGTTTATGCCCCTGTACACATGCTTGATTCTCTTTCGTAGACATAGCAATCCATAGGTTTTAAGATACTTACTAGTCAGGTACATTCTTAGGCATTTAATATGCGGTGTTGAGTCCATTTCGTTGAGCAAGGAGTAGCTCTTGTCTATTCCATATTTGGCTTAAGGAACTTTATCTGTGCTCATTTCAATCTCTGGTTTTATGCAGCACCCCAACTCACCTTTCCCCTTAAGCAAGCATAAGTTGGTTTTCTAAATTTGAGACCCTGTTCTGTTCTGTAATTCAGTTCCTGTGTAGCCAAGTTTACATTCCGTGTATTACTGATATCTTATGATGTTTCTTTTTCTGTGTGACTTATTTCAGTTAGAATCATCATACCTGAATCCACTCATTGTGCTGCTAAGGGCCTGATGACACAGATTTCATTGCTGAGTGATATTGCTTTGTAAGTAAATACCACAACTTCTTTATCCATTTTTCAATTTCTGCGATGTTGAACTTGTACTGTAAACGAGGTTCTTGTAAACAGAGGCGTCCCAAACTTTGGGGTGGCTGTGTCTTTTTGATTTTAATTTCCCTAAGCTATAGGACCATAAGTGGCAGTGCCCTAGGCTCTGTTGCTTTGTTTTTTAGATGTTTCAGGAAACACCATACACTTCTCCTGAGTGTCTGTTGGTAATTTACATCCCGCCCATCAGCATAACAAGGCTCCCAGTTCTCCATGGCCTGTCCTGCCTTTCTGGATTTTACACTTTTTTCAGATGGCCCTTTTGACCGGGGGGAAGTGAGACTTCATTGTAGTGCAGATTTCCTTTGCAAGCTTGCTTGGTTGGCCAAAAAGGGCGTATGCGTTTTTTCCTGAATATATTCAGGAAAAAACGCATATGCCCTTTTTGGCCAAGTGCATCATTGTGGACGTTCTGCCTCTTTTCCTATGCTTTCAATGCAATTCCAGTCTACCTCCTGAAATCGGTTTCCTGCAATTCTGCCCCGCTTTCAAGTCCTCTTGGCAGCCTTACTTCAGTCTATTTTTGGACAATAGCTGTCATTTATAACTCTGCAGGTTTGTGAATTACAGTGCCCCTGAGCTCCTTTCTTCAACTCGCTTTCTTGTGAGCTGGCCGCAACACCGCAGGATATCTTCAGGCCCTAATGTGGTTCCGGCATGGCACGCTGAGCCTTTGGTTAATTCCTCTTCCTGGTGGGAAATGAGAGTTAAATTTGCCCATCCAGACACCTCCAGCTAGTCTTTCATTGGTTCTCACTATTCCTGTTCATCTTCCACAGAAATTGCAAACTGGGCCAAACAGGTGGTTAAAGGCGCTGACTCTCCAAGTGGGGAGAGTGTTAGTAAAGCGTCTGGAATGTTGCACCCGAGTACGAGGGTACGAAAACTGAGACATATTTGAACACGTCTCCCGATCACATGGTTGATCATACTCTAGGTTCCACATGCATGTTTTAGATGAAGGAAGAATACCTTAAACCTGGGTAGTTGAAACCCGTGTAATGGGTACCATGCAATATGACTTCAAAGGGCCTTCATTTGCTCACCGAACCTCTCCAATCCTATCACTGCTGCATTTATGCCCCTGTACACATGCTTGATTTCCTTCGGAGACATAGCAATCCATAGGTTTTAAGATACTTACTAGTCAGGTACATTCTTAGGCGTTTAATATGGGGTGTTGTGTCCATTTCGTTGAGCAAGGAGTAGCTCTTGTCTATTCCATATTTGGCTTAAGGAACTTTATCTGTGCTCATTTCAATCTCTGGTTTTATGCAGCACCCCAACTCACCTTTCCCCTTAAGCAAGCATAAGTTGGTTTTCTAAATTTGAGACCCTGTTCTGTTCTGTAATTCAGTTCCTGTGTAGCCAAGTTTACATTCCGTGTATTACTGATATCTTATGATGTTTCTTTTTCTGTGTGACTTATTTCAGTTAGAATCATCATACCTGAATCCACTCATTGTGCTGCTAAGGGCCTGATGACATAGATTTCATTGCTGAGTGATATTGCTTTGTAAGTGAATACCACAAGTTCTTTATCCATTTTTCACTTTCTGCGATGTTGAACTTGTACTGTAAACGAGGTTCTTGTAAACAGAGCCGTTCCAAACTTTGGGGTGGCTGTGTCTTTTTGATTTTAATTTCCCTAAGCTATAGGACCATAAGTGGAAGTGCCCTAGGTTCTGTTGCTTTGTTTTTTAGATGTTTCAGGAAACACCATACACTTCTCCCCAGTGGTTGTTGGCAATTTACATCCCGCCCATCAGCATAACAAGGCTCCCAGTTCTCCATGGCCTGTCCTGCCTTTCTGGATTTTACACTTTTTTCAGATGGCCCTTTTGACCGGGGGGAAGTGAGACTTCATTGTAGTGCAGATTTCCTTTGCAAGCTTGCTTGGTTGGCCAAAAAGGGCGTATGCGTTTTTTCCTGAATATATTCAGGAAAAAACGCATACGCCTTTTTGGCCAAGTGCATCATTGTGGACGTTCTGCCTCTTTTCCTATGCTTTCAATGCAATTCCAGTCTACCTCCTGAAATCGGTTTCCTGCAATTCTGCCCCGCTTTCAAGTCCTCTTGGCAGCCTTACTTCAGTCTATTTTTGGACGATAGCTGTCATTTATAACTCTGCAGGTTTGTGAATTACAGTGCCCCTGAGCTCCTTTCTTCAACTCGCTTTCTTGTGACCTGGCCGCAACACCGCAGGATGGCTTCAGGCCCTAATCTGGTTCCGGCACGGCACGATGAGCCTTTGGTTAATTCCTCTTCCTGGTGGGAAATGAGAGTTAAATTTGCCCGTCCAGACACCTCCAGCTAGTCTCTCATTGGTTCTCGCTATTCCTGTTCATCTTCCGCAGAAATTGCAAACTGGGCCAAACAGGGGGTTAAAGAGACTGACTCTCCAACTCGGGAGAGTGTTAGTAAAGCGTCTGGAATGTTGCACCCGAGTACCAGGGTACGAAAACTGAGACATATTTGAACACGTCTCCCGATCACATGGTTGATCATACTCTAGGTTCCACATGCATGTTTTAGCTGAAGGAAGAATACCTTAAACCTGTGTATTTGAAACCCGTGGAATGGGTACCATGCAATATGACTTCCAAGGGTCTTCATTTGCTCACCGAACCTCTCCAATCCTATCACTGCTGCGTTTATGCCCCTGTACACATGCTTGATTCTCTTTCGTAGACATAGCAATCCATAGGTTTTAAGATACTTACTAGTCAGGTACATTCTTAGGCATTTAATATGCGGTGTTGAGTCCATTTCGTTGAGCAAGGAGTAGCTCTTGTCTATTCCATATTTGGCTTAAGGAACTTTATCTGTGCTCATTTCAATCTCTGGTTTTATGCAGCACCCCAACTCACCTTTCCCCTTAAGCAAGCATAAGTTGGTTTTCTAAATTTGAGACCCTGTTCTGTTCTGTAATTCAGTTCCTGTGTAGCCAAGTTTACATTCCGTGTATTACTGATATCTTATGATGTTTCTTTTTCTGTGTGACTTATTTCAGTTAGAATCATCATACCTGAATCCACTCATTGTGCTGCTAAGGGCCTGATGACACAGATTTCATTGCTGAGTGATATTGCTTTGTAAGTAAATACCACAACTTCTTTATCCATTTTTCAATTTCTGCGATGTTGAACTTGTACTGTAAACGAGGTTCTTGTAAACAGAGCCGTTCCAAACTTTGGGGTGGCTGTGTCTTTTTGATTTTAAATTCCCTAAGCTATAGGACCATAAGTGGAAGTGCCCTAGGCTCTGTTGCTTTGTATTTTAGATGTTTCAGGAAACACCATACACTTCTCCCGAGTGGTTGTTGGCAATTTACATCCCGCCCATCAGCATAACAAGGCTCCCAGTTCTCCATGGCCTGTCCTGCCTTTCTGGATTTTACACTTTTTTCAGATGGCCCTTTTGACCGGGGGGAAGTGAGACTTCATTGTAGTGCAGATTTCCTTTGCAAGCTTGCTTGGTTGGCCAAAAAGGGCGTATGCGTTTTTTCCTGAATATATTCAGGAAAAAACGCATACACCCTTTTTGGCCAAGTGCATCATTGTGGACGTTCTGCCTCTTTTCCTATGCTTTCAATGCAATTCCAGTCTACCTCCTGAAATCGGTTTCCTGCAATTCTGCCCCGCTTTCAAGTCCTCTTGGCAGCCTTACTTCAGTCTATTTTTGGACGATAGCTGTCATTTATAACTCTGCAGGTTTGTGAATTACAGTGCCCCTGAGCTCCTTTCTTCAACAAGCTTTCTTGTGACCTGGCCGCAACACCGCAGGATGGCTTCAGGCCCTAATCTGGTTCCGGCACGGCACGCTGAGCCTTTGGTTAATTCCTCTTCCTGGTGGGAAATGAGAGTTAAATTTGCCCGTCCAGACACCTCCAGCTAGTCTCTCATTGGTTCTCGCTATTCCTGTTCATCTTCCACAGAAATTGCAAACTGGGCCAAACAGGAGGTTAAAGGCGCTGACTCTCCAAGTCGGGAGAGTGTTAGTAAAGCGTCTGGAATGTTGCACCCGAGTACCAGGGTACGAAAACTGAGACATATTTAAACACGTCTCCCGATCACATGGTTGATCATACTCTAGGTTCCACATGCATGTTTTAGCTGAAGGAAGAATACCTTAAACCTGGGTAGTTGAAACCCGTGGAATGGGAACCATGCAATATGACTTCAAAGGGTCTTCATTTGCTCACCGAACCTCTCCAATCCTATCACTG
The DNA here is from genome assembly GCF_949987515.2 of Delphinus delphis. Lineage (NCBI taxonomy): Eukaryota > Metazoa > Chordata > Mammalia > Artiodactyla > Delphinidae > Delphinus > Delphinus delphis. The sequence continues at coordinate 116,438,389 of NC_082688.1, forward strand.
CTGCGTTTATGCCCCTGTACACATGCTTGATTCTCTTTCGGAGACATAGCAATCCATAGGTTTTAAGATACTTACTAGTCAGGTACATTGTTAGGCGTTTAATATGCGGTGTTGAGTCCATTTCGTTGAGCAAGGAGTAGCTCTTGTCTATTCCATATTTGGCTTAAGGAACTTTATCTGTGCTCATTTCAATCTCTGGTTTTATGCAGCACCCCAACTCACCTTTCCCCTTAAGCAAGCATAAGTTGGTTTTCTAAATTTGAGACCCTGTTCTGTTCTGTAATTCAGTTCCTGTGTAGCCAAGTTTACATTCCGTGTATTAGTGATATCTTATGATGTTTCTTTTTCTGTGTGACTTATTTCAGTTAGAATCATCGTACCTGAATCCAGTCATTATGCTGCTACGGGCCTGATGACATAGATTTCATTGCTGAGTGATACTGCATTGTAAGTAAGTACCACAAGTTCTTTATCCATTTTTCACTTTCTGCGATGTTGAACTTGTACTGTAAACGAGGTTCTTGTAAACAGAGCCGTTCCAAACTTTGGGGTGGCTGTGTCTTTTTGATTTTAATTTCCCTAAGCTATAGGACCATAAGTGGAAGTGCCCTAGGTTCTGTTGCTTTGTTTTTTAGATGTTTCAGGAAACACCATACACTTCTCCGGAGTGGTTGTTGGCAATTTACATCCTGCCCATCAGCATAACAAGGCTCCCAGTTCTCCATGGCCTGTCCTGCCTTTCTGGATTTTACACTTTTTTCAGATGGCCCTTTTGACTGGGGGGAAGTGAGACTTCATTGTAGTGCAGATTTCCTTTGCAAGCTTGCTTGGTTGGCCAAAAAGGGCGTATGCGTTTTTTCCTGAATATATTCAGGAAAAAACGCATACGCCCTTTTTGGCCAAGTGCATCATTGTGGACGTTCTGCCTCTTTTCCTATGCTTTCAATGCAATTCCAGTCTACCTCCTGAAATCGGTTTCCTGCAATTCTGCCCCGCTTTCAAGTCCTCTTGGCAGCCTTACTTCAGTCTATTTTTGGACGATAGCTGTCATTTATAACTCTGCAGGTTTGTGAATTACAGTGCCCCTGAGCTCCTTTCTTCAACTCGCTTTCTTGTGACCTGGCCGCAACACCGCAGGATGGCTTCAGGCCCTAATCTGGTTCCGGCACGGCACGCTGAGCCTTTGGTTATTTCCTCTTCCTGGTGGGAAATGAGAGTTAAATTTGCCCGTCCAGACACCTCCAGCTAGTCTCTCATTGGTTCTCGCTATTCCTGTTCATCTTCCGCAGAAATTGCAAACTGGGCCAAACAGGAGGTTAAAGGCGCTGACTCTCCAAGTGGGGAGAGTGTTAGTAAAGCGTCTGGAATGTTGCACCCGAGTACCAGGGGAGGAAAACTGAGACATATTTGAACACGTCTCCCGTTCACATAGTTGATCATACTTGGGTTCCACATGCATCTTTTAGCTGAAGGAAGAATACCTTAAACCTGTGTATTTGAAACCCGTGGAATGGGTACCATGCAATATGACTTCAAAGGGTCTTCATTCGCTCACCGAACCTCTCCAATCCTATCACTGCTGCGTTTATGCCCCTGTACACATGCTTGATTCTCTTTCGGAGACTTAGCAATCCATAGGTTTTAAGATACTTACTAGTCAGGTACATTCTTAGGCGTTTAATATGCGGTGTTGAGTCCATTTCGTTGAGCAAGGAGTAGCTCTTGTCTATTCCATATTTGACTTAAGGAACTTTATCTGTGCTCATTTCAATCTCTGGTTTTATGCAGCACCCCAACTCACCTTTCCCCTTAAGCAAGCATAAGTTGGTTTTCTAAATTTGAGACCCTGTTCTGTTCTGTAATTCAGTTCCTGTGTAGCCAAGTTTACATTCCGTGTATTACTGATATCTTATGATGTTTCTTTTTCTGTGTGACTTATTTCAGTTAGAATCATCATACCTGAATCCACTCATTGTGCTGCTAAGGGCCTGATGACACAGATTTCATTGCTGAGTGATATTGCTTTGTAAGTAAATACCACAACTTCTTTATCCATTTTTCAATTTCTGCGATGTTGAACTTGTACTGTAAACGAGGTTCTTGTAAACAGAGGCGTCCCAAACTTTGGGGTGGCTGTGTCTTTTTGATTTTAATTTCCCTAAGCTATAGGACCATAAGTGGCAGTGCCCTAGGCTCTGTTGCTTTGTTTTTTAGATGTTTCAGGAAACACCATACACTTCTCCTGAGTGTCTGTTGGTAATTTACATCCCGCCCATCAGCATAACAAGGCTCCCAGTTCTCCATGGCCTGTCCTGCCTTTCTGGATTTTACACTTTTTTCAGATGGCCCTTTTGACCGGGGGGAAGTGAGACTTCATTGTAGTGCAGATTTCCTTTGCAAGCTTGCTTGGTTGGCCAAAAAGGGCGTATGCGTTTTTTCCTGAATATATTCAGGAAAAAACGCATACGCCCTTTTTGGCCAAGTGCATCATTGTGGACGTTCTGCCTCTTTTCCTATGCTTTCAATGCAATTCCAGTCTACCTCCTGAAATCGGTTTCCTGCAATTCTGCCCCGCTTTCAAGTCCTCTTGGCAGCCTTACTTCAGTCTATTTTTGGACAATAGCTGTCATTTATAACTCTGCAGGTTTGTGAATTACAGTGCCCCTGAGCTCCTTTCTTCAACTCGCTTTCTTGTGACCTGGCCGCAACACCGCAGGATGTCTTCAGGCCCTAATGTGGTTCCGGCATGGCACGCTGAGCCTTTGGTTAATTCCTCTTCCTGGTGGGAAATGAGAGTTAAATTTGCCCATCCAGACACCTCCAGCTAGTCTTTCATTGGTTCTCGCTATTCCTGTTCATCTTCCACAGAAATTGCAAACTGGGCCAAACAGGTGGTTAAAGGCGCTGACTCTCCAAGTGGGGAGAGTGTTAGTAAAGCGTCTGGAATGTTGCACCCGAGTACCAGGGGACGAAAACTGAGACATATTTGAACACGTCTCCCGATCACATGGTTGATCATACTCTAGGTTCCACATGCATGTTTTAGATGAAGGAAGAATACCTTAAACCTGGGTAGTTGAAACCCGTGTAATGGGTACCATGCAATATGACTTCAAAGGGCCTACATTTGCTCACCGAACCTCTCCAATCCTATCACTGCTGCATTTATGCCCCTGTACACATGCTTGATTTCCTTCGGAGACATAGCAATCCATAGGTTTTAAGATACTTACTAGTCAGGTACATTCTTAGGCGTTTAATATGCGGTGTTGAGTCCATTTCGTTGAGCAAGGAGTAGCTCTTGTCTATTCCATATTTGGCTTAAGGAACTTTATCTGTGCTCATTTCAATCTCTGGTTTTATGCAGCACCCCAACTCACCTTTCCCCTTAAGCAAGCATAAGTTGGTTTTCTAAATTTGAGACCCTGTTCTGTTCTGTAATTCAGTTCCTGTGTAGCCAAGTTTACATTCCGTGTATTACTGATATCTTATGATGTTTCTTTTTCTGTGTGACTTATTTCAGTTAGAATCATCATACCTGAATCCACTCATTGTGCTGCTAAGGGCCTGATGACACAGATTTCATTGCTGAGTGATATTGCTTTGTAAGTAAATACCACAACTTCTTTCTCCATTTTTCACTTTCTGCGATGTTGAACTTGTACTGTAAACGAGGTTCTTGTAAACAGAGCCGTTCCAAACTTTGGGGTGGCTGTGTCTTTTTCATTTTAATTTCCCTAAGCTATAGGACCATAAGTGGAAGTGCCCTAGGTTCTGTTGCTTTGTTTTTTAGTTGTTTCAGGAAACACCATACACTTCTCCCGAGTGGTTCTTGGCAATTTACATCCCGCCCATCAGCATAACAAGGCTCCCAGTTCTCCATGGCCTGTCCTGCCTTTCTGGATTTTACACTTTTTTCAGATGGCCCTTTTGACCGGGGGGAAGTGAGACTTCATTGTAGTGCAGATTTCCTTTGCAAGCTTGCTTGGTTGGCCAAAAAGGGCGTATGCGTTTTTTCCTGAATATATTCAGGAAAAAACGCATACGCCCTTTTTGGCCAAGTGCATCATTGTGGACGTTCTGCCTCTTTTCCTATGCTTTCAATGCAATTCCAGTCTACCTCCTGAAATCGGTTTCCTGCAATTCTGCCCCGCTTTCAAGTCCTCTTGGCAGCCTTACTTCAGTCTATTTTTGGACGATAGCTGTCATTTATAACTCTGCAGGTTTGTGAATTACAGTGCCCCTGAGCTCCTTTCTTCAACTCGCTTTCTTTTGAGCTGGCCGCAACACCGCAGGATGGCTTCAGGCCCTAATCTGGTTCTGGCATGGCACGCTGAGCCTTTGGTTATTTCCTCTTCCTGGTGGGAAATGAGAGTTAAATTTGCCCATCCAGACACCTCCAGCTATTCTTTCATTGGTTCTCACTATTCCTGTTCATCTTCCACAGAAATTGCAAACTGGGCCAAACAGGAGGTTAAAGGGACTGACTCTCCAAGTCGCGAGAGTGTTAGTAAAGTGTCTGGAATGTTGCACCCGAGTACCAGGGTACGAAAACTGAGACATATTTGAACACGTCTCCCGATCACATGGTTGATCATACTCTAGGTTCCACATGCATGTTTTAGCTGAAGGAAGAATACCTAAAACCTGGGTAGTTGAAACCCGTGGAATGGGTACCATGCAATATGACTTCAAAGGGTCTTCATTTGCTCACCGAACCTCTCCAATCCTATCACTGCTGCGTTTATGCCCCTGTACACACGCTTGATTCTCTTTTGGAGACATAGCAATCCATAGGTTTTAAGATACTTACTAGTCAGGTACATTCTTAGGCGTTTAATATGGGGTGTTGAGTCCATTTCGTTGAGCAAGGAGTAGCTCTTGTCTATTCCATATTTGGCTTAAGGAACTTTATCTGTGCTCATTTCAATCTCTGGTTTTATGCAGCACCCCAACTCACCTTTCCCCTTAAGCAAGCATAAGTTGGTTTTCTAAATTTGAGACCCTGTTCTGTTTTGGAATGCAGTTCCTGTGTAGCCAAGTTTACATTCCGTGTATTAGTGATATCTTATGATGTTTCTTTTTCTGTGTGACTTATTTCAGTTAGAATCATCGTACCTGAATCCACTCATTATGCTGCTACGGGCCTGATGACATAGATTTCATTGCTGAGTGATACTGCATTGTACGTAAGTACCACAAGTTCTTTATCCATTTTTCACTTTCTGTGATATTAAACTTGTACGGTAAACGAGGTTCTTGTAAACGGAGGCGTCCCAAAATTTGGGGTGGCTGTGTCTTTTTGATTTTAATTTCCCTAAGCTATAGGACCATAAGTGGAAGTGCCCTAGGTTCTGTTGCTTTGTTTTTTAGATGTTTCAGGAAACACCATACACTTCTCCCGAGTGGTTGTTGGCAATTTACAACCCGCTCATCAGCATAACAAGGCTCCCAGTTCTCCATGGCCTGTCCTGCCTTTCTGGATTTTACACTTTTTTCAGATGGCCCTTTTGACCGGGGGGAAGTGAGACTTCATTGTAGTGCAGATTTCCTTTGCAAGCTTGCTTGGTTGGCCAAAAAGGGCGTATGCGTTTTTTCCTGAATATATTCAGGAAAAAACGCATAGCCCTTTTTGGCCAAGTGCATCATTGTGGACGTTCTGCCTCTTTTCCTATGCTTTCAATGCAATTCCAGTGTACCTCCTGAAATCGGTTTCCTGCAATTCTGCCCCGCTTTCAAGTCCTCTTGGCAGCCTTCCTTCAGTCTATTTTTGGACGATAGCTGTCATTTATAACTCTGCAGGTTTGTGAATTACAGTGCCCCTGAGCTCCTTTCTTCAACTCGCTTTCTTGTGACCTGGCCGCAACACCGCAGGATGTCTTCAGGCCCTAATCTGGTTCTGGCACGGCACGCTGAGCCTTTGGTTAATTCCTCTTCCTGGTGGGAAATGAGAGTTAAATTTGCCCATCCAGACACCTCCAGCTAGTCTCTCATTGGTTCTCGCTATTCCTGTTCATCTTCCGCAGAAATTGCAAACTGGGCCAAACAGGAGGTTAAAGGGACTGACTCTCCAAGTGGGGCGAGTGTTAGTAAAGCGTCTGGAATGTTGCACCCGAGTACCAGGGGAGGAAAACTGAGACATATTTGAACACGTCTCCCGTTCGCATGGTTGATCATACTTGGGTTCCACATGCATGTTTTAGCTGAAGGAAGAATACCTTAAACCTGGAGAGTTAAGACCCGTGTAATGGGTACCATGCAATATGACTTCAAAGGGCCTTCATTTGCTCACCGAACCTCTCCAATCCTATCACTGCTACGTTTATGCCCCTGTACACACGCTTGATTCTCTTTTGGAGACATAGCAATCCATAGGTTTTAAGATACTTACTAGTCAGGTACATTCTTAGGCGTTTAATATGGGGTTTTGAGTCCATTTCGTTGAGCAAGGAGTAGCTCTTGTCTATTCCATATTTGGCTTAAGGAACTTTATCTGTGCTCATTTCAATCTCTGGTTTTATGCAGCATCCCAACTCACCTTTCCCCTTAAGCAAGCATAAGTTGGTTTTCTAAATTTGAGACCCTGTTCTGTTTTGGAATGCAGTTCCTGTGTAGCCAAGTTTACATTCCGTGTATTAGTGATATCTTATGATGTTTCTTTTTCTGTGTGACTTATTTCAGTTAGAATCATCATACCTGAATCCACTCATTGTGCTTCTAAGGGCCTGATGACACAGATTTCATTGCTGAGTGATATTGCTTTGTAAGTAAATACCACAACTTTTTTATCCATTTTTCACTTTCTGCGATGTTGAAGTTGTACTGTAAATGAGGTTCTTGTAAACAGAGCCGTTCGAAACTTTGGGGTGGCTGTGTCTTTTTGATTTTAAATTCCCTAAGCTATAGGACCATAAGTGGAAGTGCCCTAGGCTCTGTTGCTTTGTTTTTTAGATGTTTCAGGAAACACCATACACTTCTCCCTAGTGTTTGTTGGCAATTTACATCCCGCCCTTCAGCATAACAAGGCTCCCAGTTCTCCATGGCCTGTCCTGCCTTTCTGGATTTTACACGTTTTTCAGATGGCGCTTTTGACCGGGGGAAGTGAGACTTCATTGTAGTGCAGATTTCCTTTGCAAGCTTGCTTCCTTGGCCAAAAAGGGCGTATGCGTTTTTTCCTGAATATATTCAGGAAAAAACGCATACGCCCTTTTTGGCCAAGTGCATCATTGTGTACGTTCTGCCTCTTTTCCTATGCTTTCAATGCAATTCCAGTGTACCTCCTGAAATCGGTTTCCTGCAATTCTGCCCCGCTTTCAAGTCCTCTTGGCAGCCTTACTTGAGTCTATTTTTGGACGATAGCTCTCATTTATAACTCTGCAGGTTTGTGAATTACAGTGCCCCTGAGCTCCTTTCTTCAACTCGCTTTCTTTTGAGCTGGCCGCAACACCGCAGGATGGCTTCAGTCCCTAATCTGGTTCTGGTACGGCACGCTGAGCCTTTGGTTATTTCCTCTTCCTGGTGGGAAATGAGAGTTAAATTTGCCCGTCCAGACACCTCCAGCTAGCCTCTCATTGGTTCTCGCTATTCCTGTTCATCTTCCGCAGAAATTGCAAACTGGGCCAAACAGGAGGTTAAAGGCACTGACTCTCCAAGTGGGGAGAGTGTTAGTAAAGCGTCTGGAATGTTGCACCCGAGTACCAGGGGAGGAAAACTGAGACATATTTGAACACGTCTCCCATTCACATGGTTGATCATACTCTGGGTTCCACATGCATGTTTTAGCTGAAGGAAGAATACCTTAAACCTGGAGAGTTGAGACCCGTGTAATGGGTACCATGCAATATGACTTCAAAGGGTCTTCATTTGCTCACCGAACCTCTCCAATCCTATCACTGCTGCGTTTATGCCCCTGTACACACGCTTGATTCTCTTTTGGAGACATAGCAATCCATAGGTTTTAAGATACTTACTAGTCAGGTACATTCTTAGGCGTTTAATATGGGGTGTTGAGTCCATTTCGTTGAGCAAGGAGTAGCTCTTGTCTATTCCATATTTGGCTTAAGGAACTTTATCTGTGCTCATTTCAATCTCTGGTTTTATGCAGTGCCCCAACTCACCTTTCCCCTTAAGCAAGCATAAGTTGGTTTTCTAAATTTGAGACACTGTTCTGTTTTGGAATGCAGTTCCTTTGTAGCCAAGTTTACATTCCGTGTATTAGTGATATCTTATGATGTTTCTTTTTCTGTGTGACTTATTTCAGTTAGAATCATCGTACCTGAATCCACTCATTATGCTGCTACGGGCCTGATGACATAGATTTCATTGCTGAGTGATACTGCATTGTACGTAAGTACCACAAGTTCTTTATCCATTTTTCACTTTCTGTGATATTGAACTTGTACGGTAAACGAGGTTCTTGTAAACGGAGGCGTCCCAAACTTTGGGGTGGCTGTGTCTTTTTGATTTTAATTTCCCTAAGCTATAGGACCATAAGTGGAAGTGCCCTAGGCTCTGTTGCTTTGTTTTTTAGATGTTTCAGGAAACACCATACACTTCTCCTGAGTGTCTGTTGGCAATTTACATCCCGCCCATCAGCATAACAAGGCTCCCAGTTCTCAATGGCCTGTTGCCTTTCTGGATTTTACACTTTTTTCAGATGGCCCTTTTGACCGGGGGGAAGTGAGACTTCATTGTAGTGCAGATTTCCTTTGCAAGCCTGCTTGGTTGGCCAAAAAGGGCGTATGCGTTTTTTCCTGAATATATTCAGGAAAAAACGCATACGCCCTTTTTGGCCAAGTGCATCATTGTGGACGTTCTGCCTCTTTTCCTATGCTTTCAATGTAATTCCAGTCTACCTCCTGAAATCGGTTTCCTGCAATTCTGCCCCGCTTTCAAGTCCTCTTGGCAGCCTTACTTCAGTCTATTTTTGGACGATAGCTGTCATTTATAACTCTGCAGGTTTGTGAATTACAGTGCCCCTGAGCTCCTTTCTTCAACTCGCTTTCTTGTGACCTGGCCGCAACACCGCAGGATGGCTTCAGGCCCTAATCTGGTTCCGGCCCGGCATGCTGAGCGTTTGGTTAATTCCTCTTCCTGGTGGGAAATGAGAGTTAAATTTGCCCGTCCAGACACCTCCAGCTAGCCTCTCATTGGTTCTCGCTATTCCTGTTCATCTTCCACAGAAATTGCAAACTGGGCCAAACAGGAGGTTAAAGGGACTGACTCTCCAAGTCGGGAGAGTGTTAGTAAAGCGTCTGGAATGTTGCACCCGAGTACCAGGGGAGGAAAACTGAGACATATTTGAATACGTCTCCCGTTCACATGGTTGATCATACTCTGGGTTCCACATGCATGTTTTAGCTGAAGGAAGAATACCTTAAACCTGGTGAGTTGAGACCCGTGGAATGGGTACCATGCAATATGACTTCAAAGGGTCTTCATTTGCTCACCGAACCTCTCCAATCCTATCACTGCTGCGTTTATGCCCCTGTACACATGCTTGATTCTCTTTCGGAGACATAGCAATCCATAGGTTTTAAGATACTTACTAGTCAGGAACATTCTTAGGCGTTTAATATGGGGTGTTGAGTCCATTTCGTTGAGCAAGGAGTAGCTCTTGTCTATTCCATATTTGGCTTAAGGAACTTTATCTGTGCTCATTTCAATCTCTGGTTTTATGCAGCACCCCAACTCACCTTTCCCCTTAAGCAAGCATAAGTTGGTTTTCTAAATTTGAGACCCTGTTCTGTTCTGTAATTCAATTCCTGTGTAGCCAAGTTTACATTCCGTGTATTAGTGATATCTTATGATGTTTCTTTTTCTGTGTCACTTATTTCAGTTAGAATCATCGTACCTGAATCCACTCATTATGCTGCTAAGGGCCTGATGACATAGATTTCATTGCTGAGTGATATTGCTTTGTAAGTGAATACCACAACTTCTTTATCCATTTTTCACTTTCTGCGATGTTGAACTTGTACAGTAAACGAGGTTCTTGTAAACGGAGGCGTCTCAAACTTTGGGGTGGCTGTGTCTTTTTGATTTAAATTTCCCTAAGCTTTAGGACCATAAGTGGAAGTGCCCTAGGCTCTGTTGCTTTGTTTTTTAGATGTTTCAGGAAACACCATACACTTCTCCCGAGTGTCTGTTGGCAATTTACATCCCGCCCATCAGCATAACAAGGCTCCCAGTTCTCCATGGCCTGTCCTGCCTTTCTGGATTTTACACTTTTTTCAGATGGCCCTTTTGACCGGGGGGAAGTGAGACTTCATTGTAGTGCAGATTTCCTTTGCAAGCTTGCTTGGTTGGCCAAAAAGGGCGTATGCGTTTTTTCCTGAATATATTCATGAAAAAACGCATACGCCCTTTTTGGCCAAGTGCATCATTGTGGACGTTCTGCCTCTTTTCCTATGCTTTCAATGCAATTCCAGTCTACCTCCTGAAATCGGTTTCCTGCAATTCTGCCCCGCTTTCAAGTCCTCTTGGCAGCCTTACTTCAGTCTATTTTTGGACGATAGCTGTCATTTATAACTCTGCAGGTTTGTGAATTACAGTGCCCCTGAGCTCCTTTCTTCAACTCGCTTTCTTGTGAGCTGGCCACAACACCGCAGGATATCTTCAGGCCCTAATCTGGTTCTGGCATGGCACGCAGAGCCTTTGGTTAATTCCTCTTCCTGGTGGGAAATGAGAGTTAAATTTGCCCATCCAGACACCTCCAGCTAGTCTCTCATTGGTTCTCGCTATTCCTGTTCATCTTCCACAGAAATTGCAAACTGGGCCAAACAGGAGGTTAAAGGGACTGACTCTCCAAGTCGAGAGAGTGTTAGTAAAGCGTCTGGAATGTTGCACCCGAGTACCAGGGTACGAAACCTGAGACATATTTGAACACGTCTCCCGATCACATGGTTGATCATACTCTGGGTTCCACATGCATGTTTTAGCTGAAGGAAGTATACCTAAAACCTGGGTAGTTGAAACCCGTGGAATGGGTACCATGCAGTATGACTTCAAAGGGTCTTCATTTGCTCACGAACCTCTCCAATCCTATCACTGCTCCATTTATGCCCCTGTACACATGCTTGCTTCTCTTTCGGAGACATAGCAATCCATAGGTTTTAAGATACTTACTAATCAGGTACATTCTTAGGCGTTTAATATGCGGTGTTGAGTCCATTTCGTTGAGCAAGGAGTAGCTCTTGTCTATTCCATATTTGGCTTAAGGAACTTTATCTGTGCTCATTTCAATCTCTGGTTTTATGCAGCACCCCAACTCACCTTTCCCCTTAAGCAAGCATAAGTTGGTTTTCTAAATTTGAGACCCTGTTCTGTTCTGTAATTCAGTTCCTGTGTAGCCAAGTTTACATTCCGTGTATTACTGATATCTTATGATGTTTCTTTTTCTGTGTGACTTATTTCAGTTAGAATCATCATACCTGAATCCACTCATTGTGCTGCTAAGGGCCTGATGACACAGATTTCATTGCTTGGTGATATTGCTTTGTAAGTAAATACCACAACTTCTTTATCCATTTTTCACTTTCTGCGATGTTGAACTTGTACTGTAAACGAGGTTCTTGTAAACAGAGCCGTTCCAAACTTTGGGGTGGCTGTGTCTTTTTGATTTTAATTTCGCTAAGCTATAGGACCATAAGTGGAAGTGCCCTAGGTTCTGTTGCTTTGTTTTTTAGATGTTTCAGGAAACACCATACACTTCTCCCGAGTGGTTGTTGGCAATTTACATCCCGCCCATCAGCATAACAAGGCTCCCAGTTCTCCATGGCCTGTCCTGCCTTTCTGGATTTTACACTTTTTTCAGATGGCCCTTTTGACCGGGGGGAAGTGAGACTTCATTGTAGTGCAGATTTCCTTTGCAAGCTTGCTTGGTTGGCCAAAAAGGGCGTATGCGTTTTTTCCTGAATATATTCAGGAAAAAACGCATACGCCCTTTTTGGCCAAGTGCATCATTGTGGACGTTCTGCCTCTTTTCCTATGCTTTCAATGCAATTCCAGTGTACCTCCTGAAATCGGTTTCCTGCAATTCTGCCCCGCTTTCAAGTCCTCTTGGCAGCCTTACTTCAGTCTATTTTTGGACGATAGCTGTCATTTATAACTCTGCAGGTTTGTGAATTACAGTGCCCCTGAGCTCCTTTCTTCAACTCGCTTTCTTGTGACCTGGCCGCAACACCGCAGGATGGCTTCAGGCCCTAATCTGGTTCTGGCACGGCACGCTGAGCCTCTGGTTATTTCCTCTTCCTGGTGGGAAATGAGAGTTAAATTTGCCTGTCCAGACACCTCCAGCTAGCCTCTCATTGGTTCTCGCTATTCCTGTTCATCTTCCGCAGAAATTGCAAACTGGGCCAAACAGGAGGTTAAAGGCGCTGACTCTCCAAGTGGGGAGAGTGTTAGTAAAGCGTCTGGAATGTTGCACCCGAGTACCAGGGGAGGAAAACTGAGACATATTTGAACACGTCTCCCGATCACATGGTTGATCATACTCTGGGTTCCACATGCATGTTTTAGCTGAAGGAAGAATACCTAAAATTTGGGTAGTTGAAACCCGTGGAATGGGTACCATGCAATATGACTTCAAAGGGTCTTCATTTGCTCACCGAACCTCTCCAATCCTATCACTGCTGCGTTTATGCCCCTGTACACATGCTTGATTCTCTTTCGGAGACATAGCAATCCATAGGTTTTAAGATACTTACTAGTCAGGTACATTCTTAGGCGTTTAATATGCGGTGTTGAGTCCATTTCGTTGAGCAAGGAGTAGCTCTTGTCTATTCCATATTTGACTTAAGGAACTTTATCTGTGCTCATTTCAATCTCTGGTTTTATGCAGCACCCCAACTCACCTTTACCCTTAAGCAAGCATAAGTTGGTTTTCTAAATTTGAGACCCTGTTCTGTTCTGTAATTCAGTTCCTGTGTAGCCAAGTTTACATTCCATGTATTACTGATATCTTATGATGTTTCTTTTTCTGTGTGACTTATTTCAGTTACAATCATCATACCTGAATCCACTCATTGTGCTGCTAAGGGCCTGATGACACAGATTTCATTGCTGAGTGATATTGCTTTGTAAGTAAATACCACAACTTCTTTATCCGTTTTTCACTTTCTGCGATGTTGAACTTGTACTGTAAACGAGGTTCTTGTAAACAGAGCCGTTCCAAACTTTGGGGTGGCTGTGTCTTTTTGATTGTAATTTCCCTAAGCTATAGGACCATAAGTGGAAGTGCCCTAGGTTCTGTTGCTTTGTTTTTTAGATGTTTCAGGAAACACCATACACTTCTCCCGAGTGGTTGTTGGCAATTTACATCCCGCCCATCAGCATAACAAGGCTCCCAGTTCTCCATGGCCTGTCCTGCCTTTCTGGATTTTACACTTTTTTCAGATGGCCCTTTTGACCGGGGGGAAGTGAGACTTCATTGTAGTGCAGATTTCCTTTGCAAGCTTGCTTGGTTGGCCAAAAAGGGCGTATGCGTTTTTTCCTGAATATATTCAGGAAAAAACGCATACGCCCTTTTTGGCCAAGTGCATCATTGTGGACGTTCTGCCTCTTTTCCTATGCTTTCAATGCAATTCCAGTCTACCTCCTGAAATCGGTTTCCTGCAATTCTGCCCCGCTTTCAAGTCCTCTTGGCAGCCTTACTTCAGTCTATTTTTGGACGATAGCTGTCATTTATAACTCTGCAGGTTTGTGAATTACAGTGCCCCTGAGCTCCTTTCTTCAACTCGCTTTCTTTTGAGCTGGCCGCAACACCGCAGGATGGCTTCAGGCCCTAATCTGGTTCCGGCACAGCACGCTGAGCCTTTGGTTAATTCCTCTTCCTGGTGGGAAATGAGAGTTAAATTTGCCCGTCCAGACACCTCCAGCTAGTCTCTCATTGGTTCTCCCTATTCCTGTTCATCTTCCGCAGAAATTGCAAACTGGGCCAAACAGGAGGTTAAAGGCGCTGACTCTCCAAGTGGGGAGAGTGTTAGTACAGCGTGTGGCATGTTGCACCCGAGTACCAGGGGAGGAAAACTGAGACATATTTGAACACGTCTCCCGTTCACACGGTTGATCATACTCTAGGTTCCACATGCATGTTTTAGCTGAAGGAAGAATACCTTAAACCTGGGTAGTTGAAACCCGTGGAATGGGTACCATGCAATATGACTTCAAAGGGTCTTCATTTGCTCACGAACCTCTCCAATCCTATCACTGCTGCGTTTATGCCCCTGTACACATGCTTGATTCTCTTTCGGAGACATAGCAATCCATAGGTTTTAAGATACTTACTAGTCAGGTACATTCTTAGGCGTTTAATATGCGGTGTTGAGTCCATTTCGTTGAGCAAGGAGTAGCTCTTGTCTATTCCATATTTGGCTTAAGGAAATTTATCTGTGCTCATTTCAATCTCTGGTTTTATGCAGCACCCCAACTCACCTTTCCCCTTAAGCAAGCATAAGTTGGTTTTCTAAATTTGAGACCCTGTTCTGTTCTGTAATTCAGTTCCTGTGTAGCCAAGTTTACATTCCGTGTATTACTGATATCTTATGATGTTTCTTTTTCTGTGTGACTTATTTCAGTTAGAATCATCATACCTGAATCCACTCATTGTGCTGCTAAGGGCCTGCTGACATAGATTTCATTGCTGAGTGATATTGCTTTGTAAGTAAATACCACAAATTCTTTATCCATTTTTCACTTTCTGCGATGTTGAACTTGTACTGTAAACGAGGTTCTTGTAAACAGAGCCGTCCCAAACATTGGGGTGGCTGTGTCTTTTCGATTTTAATTTCCCTAAGCTATAGGACCATAAGTGGCAGTGCCCTAGGCTCTGTTGCTTTGTTTTTTAGATGTTTCAGGAAACACCATACACTTCTCCCGAGTGGTTGTTGGCAATTTACATCCCGCCCATCAGCATAACAAGGCTCTCAGTTCTCCATGGCCTGTCCTGCCTTTCTGGATTTTACACTTTTTTCAGATGGCCCTTTTGACAGGGGGGAAGTGAGACTTCATTGTAGTGCAGATTTCCTTTGCAAGCTTGCTTGGTTGGCCAAAAAGGGCGTATGCGTTTTTTCCTGAATATATTCAGGAAAAAACGCATACGCCCTTTTTGGCCAAGTGCATCATTGTGGACGTTCTGCCTCTTTTCCTATGCTTGAAATGCAATTCCAGTCTACCTCCTGAAATCGGTTTCCTGCAATTCTGCCCCGCTTTCAAGTCCTCTTGGCAGCCTTACTTCAGTCTATTTTTGGACGATAGCTGTCATTTATAACTCTGCAGGTTTGTGAATTACAGTGCCCCTGAGCTCCTTTCTTCAACTCGCGTTCTTGTGACCTGGCCGCAACACCGCAGCATGGCTTCAGGCCCTAATCTGGTTCCGGCACGGCACACTGAGCCTTTGGTTATTTCCTCTTCCTGGTGGGAAATGAGAGTTAAATTTGCCCGTCCAGACACCTCCAGCTAGTCTCTCATTGGTTCTCCCTATTCCTGTTCATCTTCCGCAGAAATTGCAAACTGGGCCAAACAGGAGGTTAAAGGCGCTGACTCTCCAAGTGGGGAGAGTGTTAGTAAAGCGTCTGGCATGTTGCACCCGAGTACCAGGGGAGGAAAACTGAGACATATTTGAACACGTCTCCCGTTCACACGGTTGATCATACTCTAGGTTCCACATGCATGTTTTAGCTGAAGGAAGAATACCTTAAACCTGGGTAGTTGAAACCCGTGGAATGGGTACCATGCAATATGACTTCAAAGGGTCTTCATTTGCTCACGAACCTCTCCAATCCTATCACTGCTGCGTTTATGCCCCTGTACACATGCTTGCTTCTCTTTCGGAGACATAGCAATCCATAGGTTTTAAGATACTTACTAGTCAGGTACATTCTTAGGCGTTTAATATGCGGTGTTGAGTCCATTTCGTTGAGCAAGGAGTAGCTCTTGTCTATTCCATATTTGGCTTAAGGAAATTTATCTGTGCTCATTTCAATCTCTGGTTTTATGCAGCACCCCAACTCACCTTTCCCCTTAAGCAAGCATAAGTTGGTTTTCTAAATTTGAGACCCTGTTCTGTTCTGTAATTCAGTTCCTGTGTAGCCAAGTTTACATTCCGTGTATTACTGATATCTTATGATGTTTCTTTTTCTGTGTGACTTATTTCAGTTAGAATCATCATACCTGAATCCACTCATTGTGCTGCTAAGGGCCTGATGACATAGATTTCATTGCTGAGTGATATTGCTTTGTAAGTAAATACCACAAATTCTTTATCCATTTTTCACTTTCTGCGATGTTGAACTTGTACTGTAAACGAGGTTCTTGTAAACAGAGCCGTCCCAAACATTGGGGTGGCTGTGTCTTTTCGATTTTAATTTCCCTAAGCTATAGGACCATAAGTGGCAGTGCCCTAGGCTCTGTTGCTTTGTTTTTTAGATGTTTCAGGAAACACCATACACTTCTCCCGAGTGGTTGTTGGCAATTTACATCCCGCCCATCAGCATAACAAGGCTCTCAGTTCTCCATGGCCTGTCCTGCCTTTCTGGATTTTACACTTTTTTCAGATGGCCCTTTTGACCGGGGGGAAGTGAGACTTCATTGTAGTGCAGATTTCCTTTGCAAGCTTGCTTGGTTGGCCAAAAAGGGCGTATGCGTTTTTTCCTGAATATATTCAGGAAAAAACGCATACGCCCTTTTTGGCCAAGTGCATCATTGTGGACGTTCTGCCTCTTTTCCTATGCTTGAAATGCAATTCCAGTCTACCTCCTGAAATCGGTTTCCTGCAATTCTGCCCCGCTTTCAAGTCCTCTTGGCAGCCTTACTTCAGTCTATTTTTGGACGATAGCTGTCATTTATAACTCTGCAGGTTTGTGAATTACAGTGCCCCTGAGCTCCTTTCTTCAACTCGCTTTCTTGTGACCTGGCCGCAACACCGCAGCATGGCTTCAGGCCCTAATCTGGTTCCGGCACGGCACACTGAGCCTTTGGTTATTTCCTCTTCCTGGTGGGAAATGAGAGTTAAATTTGCCCGTCCAGACACCTCCAGCTAGTCTCTCATTGGTTCTCGCTATTCCTGTTCATCTTCCGCAGAAATTGCAAACTGGGCCAAACAGGAGGTTAAAAGCGCTGACTCTCCAAGTGGGGAGAGTGTTAGTAAAGCGTCTGGCATGTTGCACCCGAGTACCAGGGGAGGAAAACTGAGACATATTTGAACACGTCTCCCGTTCACACGGTTGATCATACTCTAGGTTCCACATGCATGTTTTAGCTGAAGGAAGAATAACTTAAACCTGGAGAGTTGAGACCCGTGGAATGGGTACCATGCAATATGTCTTCAAAGGGTCTTCATTTGCTCACCGAACCTCTCCAATCCTATCACTGCTGCGTTTATGCCCCTGTACACACGCTTGATTCTCTTTTGGAGACATAGCAACCCATAGGTTTTAAGATACTTACTAGTCAGGTACATTCTTAGGCGTTGAATATGGGGTGTTGAGTCCATTTCGTTGAGCAAGGAGTAGCTCTTGTCTATTCCATATTTGGCTTAAGGAACTTTATCTGTGCTCATTTCAATCTCTGGTTTTATGCAGCACCCCAACTCACCTTTCCCCTTAAGCAAGCATAAGTTGGTTTTCTAAATTTGAGACCCTGTTCTGTTTTGGAATTCAGTTCCTGTGAAGCCAAGTTTACATTCCGTGTATTAGTGATATCTTATGATGTTTCTTTTTCTGTGTGACTTATTTCAGTTAGAATCATCATACCTGAATCCACTCATTGTGCTGCTAAGGGCCTGATGACATAGATTTCATTGCTGAGTGATATTGCTTTGTAAGTGAATACCACAACTTCTTTATCCATTATTCACTTTCTGTGATGTTGAACTTGTACTGTAAACGAGGTTCTTGTAAACAGAGCCATTCCAAACTTTGGGGTGGCTGTGTCTTTTTGATTTTAATTTCCCTAAGCTAGAGGACCATAAGTGGAAGTGCCCTAGGCTCTGTTGCTTTGTTTTTTAGATGTTTCAGGAAACACCATACACTTCTCCCAAGTGTCTGTTGGCAATTTACATCCCGCCCATCAGCATAACAAGGCTCCCAGTTCTCAATGGCCTGTTGCCTTTCTGGATTTTACACTTATTTCAGATGGCCCTTTTCACCGGGGGAAAGTGAGACTTCATTGTAGTGCAGATTTCCTTTGCAAGCTTGCTTGGTTGGCCAAAAAGGGCGTATGCGTTTTTTCCTGAATATATTCAGGAAAAAACGCATACGCCCTTTTTGGCCAAGTGCATCATTGTGGACGTTCTGCCTCTTTTCCTATGCTTTCAATGCAATTCCAGTCTACCTCCTGAAATCGGTTTCCTGCAATTCTGCCCCGCTTTCAAGTCCTCTTGGCAGCCTTACTTCAGTCTATTTTTGGACGATAGCTGTCATTTATAACTCTGCAGGTTTGTGAATTACAGTGCCCCTGAGCTCCTTTCTTCAACTCGCTTTCTTGTGACCTGGCCGCAACACCGCAGGATGGCTTCAGGCCCTAATCTTGTTGCGGCCCGGCACGCTGAGCCTTTGGTTATTTCCTCTTCCTGGTGGGAAATGAGAGTTAAATTTGCCCGTCCAGACACCTGCAGCTAGCCTCTCATTGGTTCTCGCTATTCCTGTTCATCTTCCGCAGAAATTGCAAACTGGGCCAAACAGGAGGTTAAAGGGACTGACTCTCCAAGTGGGGAGAGTGTTCGTAAAGCGTCTGGATAGTTGCACCCGAGTACCAGGGTACGAAAACTGAGACATATTTGAACACGTCTCCTGATCACATGGTTGATCATACTCTAGGTTCCACATGCATGTTTTAGCTGAAGGAAGAATACCTTAAACCTGGGTAGTTGAAACCCGTGGAATGGGTACCATGCAATATGACTTCAAAGGGTCTTCATTTGCTCACCGAACCTCTCCAATCCTATCACTGCTGCGTTTATGCCCCTGTACACATGCTTGATTCTCTTTCGGAGACATAGCAATCCATAGGTTTTAAGATACTTACTAGTCAGGTACATTCTTAGGCGTTTAATATGGGGTGTTGAGTCCATTTCGTTGAGCAAGGAGTAGCTCTTGTCTATTCCATATTTGGCTTAAGGAATTTTATCTGTGCTCATTTCAATCTCTGGTTTTATGCAGCACCCCAACTCACCTTTACCCTTAAGCATGAATAAGTTGGTTTTCTAAATTTGAGACCCTGTTCTGTTCTGTAATTCAGTTCCTGTGTAGCCAAGTTTACATTCCGTGTATTACTGATATCTTATGATGTTTCTTTTTCTGTGTGACTTATTTCAGTTAGAATCATCATACCTGAATCCACTCATTGTGCTGCTAAGGGCCTGATAACACAGATTTCATTGCTGAGTGATATTGCTTTGTAAGTAAATACCACAACTTCTTTATCCATTTTTCACTTTCTGCGATGTTGAACTTGTACTGTAAACGAGGTTCTTGTAAACAGAGCCGTTCCAAACTTTGGGGTGGCTGTGTCTTTTTGATTTTAATTTCCCTAAGCTATAGGACCATAAGTGGAAGTGCCCTAGGTTCTGTTGCTTTGTTTTTTAGATGTTTCAGGAAACACCATACACTTCTCCCGAGTGGTTGTTGGCAATTTACATCCCGCCCATCAGCATAACAAGGCTCCCAGTTCTCCATGGCCTGTCCTGCCTTTCTGGATTTTACACTTTTTTCAGATGTCCCTTTTAACCGGGGGGAAGTGAGACTTCATTGTAGTGCAGATTTCCTTTGCAAGCTTGCTTGGTTGGCCAAAAAGGGCGTATGCGTTTTTTCCTGAATATATTCAGGAAAAAACGCATACGCCCTTTTTGGCCAAGTGCATCATTGTGGACGTTCTGCCTCTTTTCCTATGCTTTCAATGCAATTCCAGTCTACCTCCTGAAATCGGTTTCCTGCAATTCTGCCCCGCTTTCAAGTCCTCTTGGCAGCCTTACTTCAGTCTATTTTTGGACGATAGCTGTCATTTATAACTCTGCAGGTTTGTGAATTACAGTGCCCCTGAGCTCCTTTCTTCAACTCGCTTTCTTTTGAGCTGGCCGCAACACCGCAGGATGGCTTCAGGCCCTAATCTGGTTCCGGTACGGCACGCTGAGCCTTTGGTTATTTCCTCTTCCTGTTGGGAAATGAGAGTTAAATTTGCCCGTCCAGACACCTCCAGCTAGCCTCTCATTGGTTCTCGCTATTCCTGTTCATCTTCCGCAGAAATTGCAAACTGTGCCAAACAGGAGGTTAAAGGCGCTGACTCTCCAAGTGGGGAGAGTGTTAGTAAAGCGTCTGGAATGTTGCACCCGAGTACCAGGGGAGGAAAACTGAGACATATTTGAACACGTCTCCCGATCACATGGTTGATCATACTCTGGGTTCCACATGCATGTTTTAGCTGAAGGAAGAATACCTAAAACCTGGGTAGTTGAAACCCGTGGAATGGGTACCATGCAATATGACTTCAAAGGGTCTTCATTTGCTCACCGAACCTCTCCAATCCTATCACTGCTGCGTTTATGCCCCTGTACACATGCTTGATTCTCTTTCGGAGACATAGCAATCCATAGGTTTTAAGATACTTACTAGTCAGGTACATTCTTAGGCGTTTAATATGCAGTGTTGAGTCCATTTCGTTGAGCAAGGAGTAGCTCTTGTCTATTCCATATTTGGCTTAAGGAACTTTATCTGTGCTCATTTCAATCTCTGGTTTTATGCAGCAACCCAACTCACCTTTCCCCTTAAGCAAGCATAAGTTGGTTTTCTAAATTTGAGAACCTGTTCTGTTTTGGAATTCAGTTCCTGTGTAGCCAAGTTTACATTCCGTGTATTAGTGATATCTTATGATGTTTCTTTTTCTGTGTGACTTATTTCAGTTAGAATCATCGTACCTGAATCTACTCATTATGCTGCTACGGGCCTGATGACATAGATTTCATTGCTGAGTGATACTGCATTGTTCGTAAGTACCACAATTTCTTTATCCATTTTTCACTTTCTGCGATGTTGAACTTGTACTATAAACGAGGTTCTTGTAAACAGAGCCGTTCCAAACTTTGGGGTGGCTGTGTCTTTTTGATTTTAATTTCCCTAAGCTATAGGACCATAAGTGGAAGTGCCCTAGGCTCTGTTGCTTTGTTTTTTAGATGTTTCAGGAAACACCATACACTTCTCCCGAGTGTCTGTTGGCAATTTACATCCCGCCCATCAGCATAACAAGGCTCCCAGTTCTCCATGGCCTGTCCTGCCTTTCTGGATTTTACACTTTTTTCAGATGGCCCTTTTGACCGGGGGGAAGTGAGACTTCATTGTAGTGCAGATTTCCTTTGCAAGCTTGCTTGGTTGGCCAAAAAGGGCGTATGCGTTTTTTCCTGAATATATTCAGGAAAAAACGCATACGCCCTTTTTGGCCAAGTGCATCATTGTGGACGTTCTGCCTCTTTTCCTATGCTTTCAATGCAATTCCAGTCTACCTCCTGAAATCGGTTTCCTGCAATTCTGCCCCGCTTTCAAGTCCTCTTGGCAGCCTTACTTCAGTCTATTTTTGGATGATAGCTGTCATTTATAACTCTGCAGGTTTGTGAATTACAGTGCCCCTGAGCTCCTTTCTTCAACTCGCTTTCTTTTGAGCTGGCCGCAACACCGCAGGATGGCTTCAAGCCCTAATCTGGTTCCGGCACGGCACGCTGAGCCTTTGGTTAATTCCTCTTCCTGGTGGGAAATGAGAGTTAAATTTGCCCGTCCAGACACCTCCAGCTAGCCTCTCATTGGTTCTCGCTATTCCTGTTCATCTTCCGCAGAAATTGCAAACTGGGCCAAACAGGAGGTTAAAGGGACTGACTCTCCAAGTCGGGAGAGTGTTAGTAAGGCGTCTGGAATGTTGCACCCGAGTACCAGGGTACGAAAACTGAGACATATTTGAACACGTCTCCCGAACACATGGTTGATCATACTCTAGGTTCCACATGCATGTTTTAGCTGAAGGAAGAATACCTTAAACCTGGGTAGTTGAAACCCGTGGAATGGGTACCATGCAATATGACTTCAAAGGTTCTTCATTTGCTCACCGAACCTCTCCAATCCTATCACTGCTGCGTTTATGCCCCTGTACACATGCTTGATTCTCTTTCGGAGACATAGCAATCCATAGGTTTTAAGATACTTACTAGTCAGGTACATTCTTAGGCGTTTAATATGCGGTGTTGAGTCCATTTCGTTGAGCAAGGAGTAGCTCTTGTCTATTCCATATTTGACTTAAGGTACTTTATCTGTGCTCATTTCAATCTCTGGTTTTATGCAGCACCCCAACTCACCTTTACCCTTAAGCAAGCATAAGTTGGTTTTCTAAATTTGAGACCCTGTTCTGTTCTGTAATTCAGTTCCTGTGTAGACAAGTTTACATTCCGTGTATTACTGATATCTTATGATGTTTCTTTTTCTGTGTGACTTACTTCAGTTAGAATCATCATACCTGAATCCACTCATTGTGCTGCTAAGGGCCTGATGACACAGATTTCATTGCTGAGTGATATTGCTTTGTAAGTAAATACCACAACTTCTTTATCCATTTTTCACTTTCTGCGATGTTGAACTTGTACTGTAAACGAGGTTCTTGTAAACAGAGGCGTCCCAAACTTTGGGGTGGCTGTGTCTTTTTGATTTTAATTTCCCTAAGCTATAGGACCATAAGTGGAAGTGCCCTAGGTTCTGTTGCTTTGTTTTTTAGATGTTTCAGGAAACACCATACACTTCTCCCGAGTGGTTGTTGGCAATTTACATCCCGCCCATCAGCATAACAAGGCTCCCAGTTCTCCATGGCCTCTCCTGCCTTTCTGGATTTTACACTTTTTTCAGATGGCCCTTTTGACCGGGGGGAAGTGAGACTTCATTGTAGTGCAGATTTCCTTTGCAAGCTTGCTTGGTTGGCCAAAAAGGGCGTATGCGTTTTTTCCTGAATATATTCAGGAAAAAACGCATACGCCCTTTTTGGCCAAGTGCATCATTGTGGACGTTCTGCCTCTTTTCCTATGCTTTCAATGCAATTGCAGTCTACCTCCTAAAATCGGTTTCCTGCAATTCTGCCCCGCTTTTAAGTCCTCTTGGCAGCCTTACTTCAGTCTATTTTTGGACGATAGCTGTCATTTATAACTCTGCAGGTTTGTGAATTACAGTGCCCCTGAGCTCCTTTCTTCAACTCGCTTTCTTGTGACCTGGCCGCAACACCGCAAGATGGCTTCAGGCCATAATCTGGTTCCGGTACGGCACGCTGAGCCTTTGGTTATTTCCTCTTCCTGGTGGGAAATGAGAGTTAAATTTGCCCGTCCAGACACCTCCAGCTAGCCTCTCATTGGTTCTCGCTATTCCTGTTCATCTTCCGCAGAAATTGCAAACTGGGCCAAACAGGAGGTTAAAGGTGCTGACTCTCCAAGTGGGGAGAGTGTTAGTAAAGCATCTGGAATGTTGCACCCGAGTACCAGGGGAGGAAAACTGAGACATATTTGAACACGTCTCCCGTTCACATGGTTGATCATACTTGGGTTCCACATGCATGTTTTAGCTGAAGGAAGAATACCTTAAACCTGGAGAGTTGAGATCCGTGTAACGGGTACCATGCAATATGACTTCAAAGGGTCTTCATTTGCTCACCGAACCTCTCCAATCCTATCACTGCTGCGTTTATGACCCTGTACACATGCTTGATTCTCTTTCGGAGACATAGCAATCCATAGGTTTTAAGATACTTACTAGTCAGGTACATTCTTAGGCGTTTAATATGCGGCGTTGAGTCCATTTCGTTGAGCAAGGAGTAGCTCTTGTCTATTCCATATTTGACTTAAGGAACTTTATCTGTGCTTATTTCAATCTCTGGTTTTATGCAGCACCCCAAATCACCTTTACCCTTAAGCAAGCATAAGTTGGTTTTCTAAATTTGAGACCCTGTTCTGTTTTGGAAATCAGTTCCTGTGTAGCCAAGTTTACATTCCGTGTATTAGTGATATCTTATGATGTTTCTTTTTCTGTGTGACTTATTTCAGTTAGAATCATCGTACCTGAATCCACTCATTATGCTGCTACGGGCCTGATGACATAGATTTCATTGCTGAGTGATACTGCATTGTACGTAAGTACCACAAGTTCTTTATCCATTTTACACTTTCTGTGATATTGAACTTGTACTGTAAACGAGGTTCTTGTAAACAGAGGCGTCCCAAACTTTGGGGTGGCTGTGTCTTTTTGATTTTAATTTCCCTAAGCTATAGGACCATAAGTGGCAGTGCCCTAGGCTCTGTTGCTTTGTTTTTTAGATGTTTCAGGAAACACCATACACTTCTCCCTAGTGGTTGTTGGCAATTTACATCCTGCCCATCAGCATAACAAGGCTCCCAGTTCTCCATGGCTTGTCCTGCCTTTCTGGATTTTACACTTTTTTCATATGGCCCTTTTGACCGGGGGGAAGTGAGACTTCATTGTAGTGCAGATTTCCTTTGCAAGCTTGCTTGGTTGGCCAAAAAGGGCGTATGCGTTTTTTCCTGAATATATTCAGGAAAAAACGCATACGCCCTTTTTGGCCAAGTGCATCATTGTGGACGTTCTGCCTCTTTTCCTATGCTTTCAATGCAATTCCAGTCTACCTCCTGAAATCGGTTTCCTGCAATTCTGCCCTGCTTTCAAGTCCTCTTGGCAGCCTTACTTCAGTCTATTTTTGGACGATAGCTGTCATTTATAACTCTGCAGGTTTGTGAATTACAGTGTCCCTGAGCTCCTTTCTTCAACTCGCTTTCTTGTGAGCTGGCCGCAACACCGCAGGATGGCTTCAGGCCCTAATCTGTTTCCGGCACGGCATGCTGAGCCTTTGGTTATTTCCTCTTCCTGTTGGGAAATGAGAGTTAAATTTGCCTGTCCAGACACCTCCAGCTAGTCTCTCATTGGTTCTCGCTATTCCTGTTCATCTTCCGCAGAAATTGCAAACTGGGCCAAACAGGAGGTTAAAGGCGCTGACTCTCCAAGTGAGGAGAGTGTTAGTAAAGCGTCTGGAATGTTGCACCCGAGTACCAGGGGAGGAAAACTGAGACATATTTGAACACGTCTCCCGTTCACACGGTTGATCATACTCTGGGTTACACATGCATGTTTAGCTGAAGGAAGAATACCTTAAACCTGGAGAGTAGAGACCCGTGGAATGGGTACCATGCAATATGACTTCAAACGGTCTTCATTTGCTCACCGAACCTCTCCAACCCTATCACTGCTGCGTTTATGCCCCTGTACACACGCTTGATTCTCTTTTGGAGACATAGCAATCCATAGGTTTTAAGATACTTACTAGCCAGGTACATTCTTAGGGGTTTAATATGGGGTGTTGAGTCCATTTCGTTTAGCAAGGAGTAGCTCTTGTCTATTCCATATTTGGCTTAAGGAACTTTATCTGTGCTCATTTCAATCTCTGGTTTTATGCAGCACCCCAACTCACCTTTCCCCTTAAGCAAGCATAAGTTGGTTTTCTAAATTTGAGACCCTGTTCTGTTTTGGAATTCAGTTCCTGTGTAGCCAAGTTTACATTCCATGTATTAGTGATATCTTATGATGTTTCTTTTTCTGTGTGACTTATTTCAGTTAGAATCATCGTACCTGAATCCACCCATTGTGCTGCTAAGGGCCTGATGACACAGATTTCATTGCCTAGTGATATTGCTTTGTAAGTAAATACCACAACTTCTTTATCCATTTTTCACTTTCTGCGATGTTGAACTTGTACTGTAAACGAGGTTCTTGTAAACAGAGCCGTTCCAAATTTTGGGGTGGCTGTGTCTTTTTGATTTTAATTTCCCTAAGCTATAGGACCATAAGTGGAAGTGCCCTAGGTTCTGTTGCTTTGTTTTTTAGATGTTTCAGGAAACACCATACACTTCTCCCGAGTGGTTGTTGGCAATTTACATCCCGCCCATCAGCATAACAAGGCTCCCAGTTCTCCATGGCCTGTCCTGCCTTTCTGGATTTTACACTTTTTTCAGATGGCCCTTTTGACCGGGGGGAAGTGAGACTTCATTGTAGTGCAGATTTCCTTTGCAAGCTTGCTTGGTTGGCCTAAAAGGGCGTATGCGTTTTTTCCTGAATATATTCAGGAAAAAACGCATACGCCCTTTTTGGCCAAGTGCATCATTGTGGACGTTCTGCCTCTTTTCCTATGCTTTCAATGCAATTCCAGTCTACCTCCTGAAATCGGTTTCCTGCAATTCTGCCCTGCTTTCAAGTCCTCTTGGCAGCCTTACTTCAGTCTATTTTTGGACGATAGCTGTCATTTATTACTCTGCAGGTTTGTGAATTACAGTGTCCCTGAGCTCCTTTCTTCAACTCGCTTTCTTGTGAGCTGGCCGCAACACCGCAGGATGGCTTCAGGCCCTAATCTGGTTCCGGCACGGCATGCTGAGCCTTTGGTTATTTCCTCTTCCTGTTGGGAAATGAGAGTTAAATTTGCCCGTCCAGACACCTCCAGCTAGTCTCTCATTGGTTCTCGCTATTCCTGTTCATCTTCCGCAGAAATTGCAAACTGGGCCAAATAGGAGGTTAAAGGCGCTGACTCTCCAAGTGAAGAGAGTGTTAGTAAAGCGTCTGGAATGTTGCACCCGAGTACCAGGGTACGAAAACTGAGACATATTTGAACACGTCTCCCGATCACATGGTTGATCATACTCTGGGTTCCACATGCATGTTTTAGCTGAAGGAAGAATACCTAAAACCTGGGTAGTTGAAACCCGTGGATGGGTACCAGGCAATATGACTTCAAAGGGTCTTCATTTGCTGACCGAACCTCTCCAATCCTATCACTGCTGCGTTTATGCCCCTGTACACATGCTTGATTCTCTTTCGGAGACATAGCAATCCATAGGTTTTAAGATACTTACTAGTCAGGTACATTCTTAGGCGTTTAATATGCGGTGTTGAGTCCATTTCGTTGAGCAAGGAGTAGCTCTTGTCTATTCCATATTTGGCTTAAGGAACTTTATCTGTGCTCATTTCAATCTCTGGTTTTATGCAGCACCCCAACTCACCTTTCCCCTTAAGCAAGCATAAGTTGGTTTTCTAAATTTGAGACCCTGTTCTGTTCTGTAATTCAGTTCCTGTGTAGCGAAGTTTACATTCCTTGTATTACTGATATCTTATGATGTTTCATTTTCTGTTTGACTTATTTCAGTTAGAATCATCATACATGAATCCACTCATAGTGCTCCTAAGGGCCTGATGACACAGATTTCATTGCTGAGTGATATTGCTTTGTAAGTAAATACCACAACTTCTTTATCCATTTTTCACTTTCTGCGATGTTGAACTTGTACTGTAAACGAGGTTCTTGTAAACAGAGCCGTTCCAAACTTTGGGGTGGCTGTGTCTTTTTGATTTTAAATTCCCTAAGCCTTAGGACCATAAGTGGCAGTGCCCTAGGCTCTGTTGCTTTGTTTTTTAGATGTTTCAGGAAACACCATACACTTCTCCCGAGTGGTTGTTGGCAATTTACATCCCGCCCATCAGCATAACAAGGCTCCCACTTCTCCATGGCCTGTCCTGCCTTTCTGGATTTTACACTTTTTTCAGATGGCCCTTTTGACCGGGGGGAAGTGAGACTTCATTGTAGTGCAGATTTCCTTTGCAAGCTTGCTTGGTTGGCCAAAAAGGGCGTATGCGTTTTTTCCTGAATATATTCAGGAGAAAACGCATACGCCCTTTTTGGCCAAGTGCATCATTGTGGACGTTCTGCCTCTTTTCCTATGCTTTCAATGCAATTCCAGTCTACCTCCTGAAATCGGTTTCCTGCAATTCTGCCCCGCTTTCAAGTCCTCTTGGCAGCCTTACTTCAGTCTATTTTTGGACGATAGCTGTCATTTATAACTCTGCAGGTTTGTGAATTACAGTGCCCCTGAGCTCCTTTCTTCAACTCGCTTTCTTGTGACCTGGCCGCAACACCGCAGGATGGCTTCAGGCCCTAATCTGGTTCTGGCATGGCACGCTGAGCCTTTGGTTAATTCCTCTTCCTGGTGGGAAATGAGAGTTAAATTTGCCCGTTCAGACACCTCCAGCTAGTCTCTCATTGGTTCTCGCTATTCCTGTTCATCTTCCGCAGAAATTGCAAACTGGGCCAAACAGGAGGTTAAAGGGACTGCCTCTCCAAGTCGGGAGAGTGTTAGTAAAGCGTCTGGAATGTTGCACCCGAGTACCAGGGGAGGAAAACTGAGACATATTTGAACACATCTCCCGATCACATGGTTGATCATACTCTAGGTTCCACATGCATGTTTTAGCTGAAGGAAGAATACCTTAAACCTGGGTAGTTGAAACCCGTGGAAATGGTACCATGCAATATGACCTCAAAGGGTCTTCATTTGCTCTCCGAACCTCTCCAATCCTATCACTGCTGCGTTTATGCCCCTGTACACACGCTTGATTCTCTTTTGGAGACATAGCAATCCATAGGTTTTAAGATACTTACTAGTCAGGTACATACTTAGGCGTTTAATATGGGGTGTTGAGTCCATTTCGTTGAGCAAGGAGTAGCTCCTGTCTATTCCATATTTGGCTTAAGGAACTTTATCTGTGCTCATTTCAATCTCTGGTTTTATGCAGCACCCCAACTCACCTTTCCCCTTAAGCAAACATAAGTTGGTTTTCTAAATTTGAGACCCTGTTCTGTTTTGGAATTCAGTTCCTGTGTAGCCAAGTTTCCATTCCGTGTATTAGTGATATCTTATGATGTTTCTTTTTCTGTGTGACTTATTTCAGTTAGAATCATCGTACCTGAATCAACTCATTATGCTGCTACGGGCCTGATGACATAGATTTCATTGCTGAGTGATACTGCATTGTACGTAAGTACCACAAGTTCTTTATCCATTTTTCACTTTCTGTGATATTGAACTTGTACGGTAAACGAGATTCTTGTAAACAGAGGGGTCCCAAACTTTGGGGTGGCTGTGTCTTTTTGATTTTAATTTCCCTAAGCTATAGGACCATAAGTGGAAGTGCCCTAGGCTCTGTTGCTTTGTTTTTTAGATGTTTCAGGAGACACCATACAGTTCTCCAGAGTGTCTGTTGGCAATTTACATCCCGCCCATCAGCATAACAAGGCTCCCAGTTCTCCATGGCCTGTCCTGCCTTTCTGGATTTTACACCTTTTTCAGATGGCCCTTTTGACCGGGGGGAAGTGAGACTTCATTGTAGTGCAGATTTCCTTTGCAAGCTTGCTTGGTTGGCCAAAAAGGGCGTATGCGTTTTTTCCTGAATATATTCAGGAAAAAACGCATACGCCCTTTTTGGCCAAGTGCATCATTGTGGACGTTCTGCCTCTTTTCCTATGCTTTCAATGCAATTCCAGTCTACCTCCTGAAATCGGTTTCCTGCAATTCTGCCCCACTTTCAAGTCCTCTTGGCAGCCTTACTTCAGTCTATTTTTGGACGATAGCTGTCATTTATAACTCTGCAGGTTTGTGAATTACAGTGCCCCTGAGCTCCTTTCTTCAACTCGCTTTCTTGTGACCTGGCCGCAACACCGCAGGATGGCTTCAGGCCCTAATCTGGTTCCGGCACGGCACGCTGAGCCTTTGGTTATTTCCTCTTCCTGGTGGGAAATGAGAGTTAAATTTGCCCGTCCAGACACCTCCAGCTAGTCTCTCATTGGTTCTCCCTATTCCTGTTCATCTTCCGCAGAAATTGCAAACTGGGCCAAACAGGAGGTTAAAGGCACTGACTCTCCAAGTGGGGAGAGTGTTAGTAAAGCGTCTGGAATGTTGCACCCGAGTACCAGGGTACGAAAACTGAGACATATTTGAACACGTCTCCCAATCACATGGTTGATCATACTCTGGGTTCCACATGCATGTTTTAGCTGAAGGAAGAATACCTAAAACCTGGGTAGTTGAAACCCGTGGAATGGGTACCATGCAATATGACTTCAAAGGGTCTTCATTTGCTCACCGAACCTCTGCAATCCTATCATTGCTGCGTTTATGCCCCTGTACACATGCTTGATTCTCTTTCGGAGACATAGCAATCCATAGGTTTTAAGATACTTACTAGTCAGGTACATTCTTAGGCGTTTAATATGGGGTGTTGAGTCCATTTCGTTCAGCAAGGAGTAGCTCTTGTCTATTCCATATTTGGCTTAAGGAACTTTATCTGTGCTCATTTCAATCTCTGGTTTTATGCAGCACCCCTACTCACCTTTCCCCTTAAGCAAGCATAAGTTGGTTTTCTAAATTTGAGTCCCTGTTCTGTTCTGTAATTCAGTTCCTGGGTAGCCAAGTTTACATTCTGTGTATTACTGATATCTTATGATGTTTCTTTTTCTGTGTGACTTATTTCAGTTAGAATCATCATACCTGAATCCACTCATTGTGCTGCTAAGGGCCGGGTGACACAGATATCATTGCTGAGTGATATTGCTTTGTAAGTAAATACCACAACTTCTTTATCCATTTTTCACTTTCTGAGATGTTGAACTTGTACTGAAAACGAGGTTCTTGTAAACAGAGCCGTTCCAAACTTTGGGGTGGCTGTGTCTTTTTGTATTTAAATTCCCTAAGCCTTAGGACCATAAGTGGCAGTGCCCTAGGCTCTGTTGCTTTGTTTTTTAGATGTTTCAGGAAACACCATACACTTCTCCCAAGTGGTTGTTGGCAATTTACATCCTGCCCATCAGCATAACAAGGCTCCCAGTTCTCCATGGCCTGTCCTGCCTTTCTGGATTTTACACTTTTTTCAGATGGCCCTTTTGACCGGGGGGAAGTGAGACTTCATTGTAGTGCAGATTTCCTTTGCAAGCTTGCTTGGTTGGCCAAAAAGGGCGTATGCGTTTTTTCCTGAATATATTCAGGAAAAAACGCATACGCCCTTTTTGGCCAAGTGCATCATTGTTGACGTTCTGCCTCTTTTCCTATGCTTTCAATGCAATTCCAGTCTAGCTCCTGAAATCGGTTTCCTGCACTTCTGCCCCGCTTTCAAGTCCTCTTGGCAGCCTTCCTTCAGTCTATTTTTGGACGATAACTGTCATTTATAACTCTGCAGGTTTGTGAATTACAGTGCCCCTGAGCTCCTTTCTTCAACTCGCTTTCTTGTGACCTGGCCGCAACACCGCAGGATGGCTTCAGGCCCTAATCTGGTTCTGGCATGGCACGCTGAGCCTTTGGTTAATTCCTCTTCCTGGTGGGAAATGAGAGTTAAATTTGCCCGTTCAGACACCTCCAGCTAGTATCTCATTGGTTCTCGCTATTCCTGTTCATCTTCCGCAGAAATTACAAACTGGGCCAAACAGGAGGTTAAAGGGACTGACTCTCCAAGTCGGGAGAGTGTTAGTAAAGCGTCTGGAATGTTGCACCCGAGTACCAGGGGAGGAAAACTGAGACATATTTGAACACATCTCCCGATCACATGGTTGATCATACTCTAGGTTCCACATGCATGTTTTAGCTGAAGGAAGAATACCTTAAACCTGGGTAGTTGAAACCCGTGGAATGGGTACCATGCAATATGACCTCAAAGGGTCTTCATTTGCTCTCCGAACCTCTCCAATCCTATCACTGCTGCGTTTATGCCCCTGTACACACGCTTGATTCTCTTTTGGAGACATAGCAATCCATAGGTTTTAAGATACTTACTAGTCAGGTACATTCTTAGGCATTTAATATGGGGTGTTGAGTCCATTTCGTTGAGCAAGGAGTAGCTCTTGTCTATTCCATATTTGGCTTAAGGAACTTTATCTGTGCTCATTTCAATCTCTGGTTTTATGCAGCACCCCAACTCACCTTTCCCCTTAAGCAAGCATAAGTTGGTTTTCTAAATTTGAGACCCTGTTCTGTTTTGTAATTCAGTTCCTGTGTAGCCAAGTTTCCATTCCGTGTATTAGTGATATCTTATGATGTTTCTTTTTCTGTGTGACTTATTTCAGTTAGAATCATCGTACCTGAATCCACTCATTATGCTGCTACGGGCCTGATGACATAGATTTCATTGCTGAGTGATACTGCATTGTACGTAAGTACCACAAGTTCTTTATCCATTTTTCACTTTCTGTGATCTTGAACTTGTATGGTAAATGAGGTTCTTGTAAACAGAGGCGTCCCAAACTTTGGGGTGGCTGTGTCTTTTTGATTTTAATTTCCCTAAGCTATAGGACCATAAGTGGAAGTGCCCTAGGCTCTGTTGCTTTGTTTTTTAGATGTTTCAGGAAACACCATACACTTCTCCTGAGTGTCTGTTGGCAATTTACATCCCGCCCATCAGCATAACAAGGCTCCCAGTTCTCCATGGCCTGTCCTGCCTTTCTGGATTTTACACTTTTTTCAGATGGCCCTTTTGACCGGGGGGAAGTGAGACTTCATTGTAGTGCAGATTTCCTTTGCAATTTTGCTTGGTTGGTCAAAAAGGGCGTATGCATTTTTTCCTGAATATATTCAGGAAAAAACGCATACGCCCTTTTTGGCCAAGTGCATCATTGTGGACGTTCTGCCTCTTTTCCTATGCTTTCAATGCATTTCCAGTCTACCTCCTGAAATCGGTTTCCTGCAATTCTGCCCCGCTTTCTAGTTCTCTTGGCAGCCTTACTTCAGTCTATTTTTGGACGATAGCTGTCATTTATAACTCTGCAGGTTTGAGAATTACAGTGCCCCTGAGCTCCTTTCTTCAACTCGCTTTCTTGTGACCTGGCCGCAACACCGCAGGATGGCTTCAGGCCCTAATCTGGTTCCAGCACGGTACGCTGAGCCTTTGGTTAATTCCTCTTCCTGGTGGGAAATGAGAGTTAAATTTGCCCGTCCAGACACCTCCAGCTAGTCTCTCATTGGTTCTCGCTATTCCTGTTCACCTTCCGCAGAAATTGCAAACTGGGCCAAACAGGAGGTTAAAGGGACTGACTCTCCAAGTTGGGAGACTGTTAGTAAAGCGTCTGGAATGTTGCACCCGAGTACCAGGGTACGAAAACTGAGACATATTTGAACACGTCTCCCGTTCACATGGTTGATCATACTCTGGGTTCCACATGCATGTTTTAGCTGAAGGAAGAATACCTTAAACCTGGGTACTTGAAACCCGTGGAATGGGTACCATGCAATATGACTTCAAAGGGTCTTCATTTGCTCACCGAACCTCTGCAATCCTATCACTGCTGCGTTTATGCCCCTGTACACATGCTTGATTCTCTTTCGGAGACATAGCAATCCATAGGTTTTAAGATACTTACTAGTCAGGTACATTCTTAGGCGTTTAATATGCGGTGTTGAGTCCATTTCGTTGAGCAAGGAGTAGCTCTTGTCTATTCCATATTTGGCTTAAGGAACTTTATCTGTGCTCATTTCAATCTCTGGTTTTATGCAGCACCCCTACTCACCTTTACCCTTAAGCAAGCATAAGTTGGTTTTCTAAATTTGAGTCCCTGTTCTGTTCTGTAATTCAGTTCCTGTGTAGCCAAGTTTACATTCCGTGTATTACTGATATCTTATGATGTTTCTTTTTCTGTGTGACTTATTTCAGTTAGAATCATCATACCTGAATCCACTCATTGTGCTGCTAAGGGCCTGGTGACATAGATTTCATTGCTGAGTGATATTGCTTTGTAAGTAAATACCGCAACTTCTTTATCCATTTTTCACTTTCTGAGATGTTGAACTTGTACTGAAAACGAGGTTCTTGTAAACAGAGCCGTTCCAAACTTTGGGGTGGCTGTGTCTTTTTGATTTTAATTTCCCTAAGCTATAGGACCATAAGTGGAAGTGCCCTAGGCTCTGTTGCTTTGTTTTTTAGATGTTTCAGGAAACACCATACACTTCTCCTGAGTGTCTGTTGGCAATTTACATCCCGCCCATCAGCATAACAAGGCTCCCAGTTCTCCATGGCCTGTCCTGCCTTTCTGGATTTTACACTTTTTTCAGATGGCCCTTTTGACCGGGGGGAAGTGAGACTTCATTGTAGTGCAGATATCCTTTGCATGCTTGCCTGGTTGGCCAAAAAGGGCGTATGCTTTTTTTCCTTAATATATTCAGGAAAAAACGCATACGCCCTTTTTGGCCAAGTGCATCACTGTGGACGTTCTGCCTCTTTTCCTATGCTTTCAATGCAATTCCAGTCTACCTCCTGAAATCGGTTTCCTGCAATACTGCCCCGCTTTCAAGTCCTCTTGGCAGCCTTACTTCAGTGTATTTTTGGACGATAGCTGTCATTTACAACTCTACAGGTTTGTGAATTACAGTGCCCCTGAGTTTCTTTCTTCAACTCGCTTTCTTTTGAGCTGGCCGCAACACCGCAGGATGGCTTCAGGCCCTAATCTGGTTCCGGCACGGCACGCTGAGCCTTTGGTTAATTCCTCTTCCTGGTGGGAAATGAGAGTTAAATTTGCCCGTCCAGACACCTCCAGCTAGTCTCTCATTGGTTCTCGCTATTCCTGTTCACCTTCCGCAGAAATTGCAAACTGGGCCAAACAGGAGGTTAAAGGGACTGACTCTCCAAGTCGGGAGAGTGTTAGTAAAGCGTCTGGAATGTTGCACCCGAGTACCAGGGGAGGAAAACTGAGACATATTTGAACACGTCTCCCGTTCACACGGTTGATCATACTCTAGGTTCCACATGCATGTTTTAGCTGAAGGAAGAATACCTTAAACCTGGGTACTTGAAACCCGTGGAATGGGTACCATGCAATATGACTTCAAAGGGTCTTCATTTGCTCACCGAACCTCTGCAATCCTATCACTGCTGCGTTTATGCCCCTGTACACATGCTTGATTCTCTTTCGGAGACATAGCAATCCATAGGTTTTAAGATACTTACTAGTCAGGTACATTCTTAGGCGTTTAATATGCGGTGTTGAGTCCATTTCGTTGAGCAAGGAGTAGCTCTTGTCTATTCCATATTTGGCTTAAGGAACTTTATCTGTGCTCATTTCAATCTCTGGTTTTATGCAGCACCCCTACTCACCTTTACCCTTAAGCAAGCATAAGTTGGTTTTCTAAATTTGAGTCCCTGTTCTCTTCTGTAATTCAGTTCCTGTGTAGCCAAGTTTACATTCCGTGTATTACTGATATCTTATGATGTTTCTTTTTCTGTGTGACTTATTTCAGTTAGAATCATCATACCTGAATCCACTCATTGTGCTGCTAAGGGCCTGGTGACATAGATTTCATTGCTGAGTGATATTGCTTTGTAAGTAAATACCGCAACTTCTTTATCCATTTTTCACTTTCTGAGATGTTGAACTTGTACTGAAAACGAGGTTCTTGTAAACAGAGCCGTTCCAAACTTTGGGGTGGCTGTGTCTTTTTGATTTTAATTTCCCTAAGCTATAGGACCATAAGTGGAAGTGCCCTAGGCTCTGTTGCTTTGTTTTTTAGATGTTTCAGGAAACACCATACACTTCTCCTGAGTGTCTGTTGGCAATTTACATCCCGCCCATCAGCATAACAAGGCTCCCAGTTCTCCATGGCCTGTCCTGCCTTTCTCGATTTTACACTTTTTTCAGATGGCCCTTTTGACCGGGGGGAAGTGAGACTTCATTGTAGTGCAGATTTCCTTTGCATGCTTGCTTGGTTGGCCAAAAAGGGCGTATGCGTTTTTTCCTTAATATATTCAGGAAAAAACGCATACGCCCTTTTTGGCCAAGTGCATCACTGTGGACGTTCTGCCTCTTTTCCTATGCTTTCAATGCAATTCCAGTCTACCTCCTGAAATCGGTTTCCTGCAATTCTGCCCCGCTTTCAAGTCCTCTTGGCCGCCTTACTTCAGTGTATTTTTGGACGATAGCTGTCATTTATAACTCTACATGTTTGTGAATTACAGTGCCCCTGAGCTTCTTTCTTCAACTCGCTTTCTTTTGAGCTGGCCGCAACACCGCAGGATGGCTTCAGGCCCTAATCTGGTTCCGGCACGGCACGCTGAGCCTTTGGTTATTTCCTCTTCCTGGTGGGAAATGAGAGTTAAATTTGCCCGTCCAGAAACCTCCAGCTAGTCTCTCATTGGTTCTCCCTATTCCTGTTCATCTTCCGCAGAAATTGCAAACTGGGCCAAACAGGAGGTTAAAGGCACTGACTCTCCAAGTGGGGAGAGTGTTCGTTAAGCATCTGGAATGTTGCACCCGAGTACCAGGGGACGAAAACTGAGACATATTTGAACAAGTCTCCCGATCACATGGTTGATCATACTCTAGGTTCCCCATGCATGTTTTAGCTGAAGGAAGAATACCTTAAACCTGGGTAGTTGAAACCCGTGGAATGGGTACCATGCAATATGACCTCAAAGGGTCTTCATTTGCTCACCGAACCTCTCCAATCCTATCACTGCTGTGTTTATGCCCCGGTACATACGCTTGATTCTCTTTCGGAGACATAGCAATCCATAGGTTTTAAGATACTTACTAGTCACGTACATTCTTAGGCGTTTAATATGGGGTGTTGGGTCCATTTCGTTGAGCAAGGAGTAGCTCTTGTCTATTCCATATTTGGCTTAAGGAACGTTATCTGTGCTCATTTCAATCTCTGGTTTTATGCAGCACCCCAACTCACCTTTACCCTTAAGCAAGCATAAGTTGGTTTTCTAAATTTGAGACCCTGTTCTGTTTTGGAATTCAGTTCCTGTGTAGCCAAGTTTACATTGCGTGTATTAGTGATATCTTATGATGTTTCTTTTTCTGTGTGACTTATTTCAGTTAGAATCATCGTACCTGAATCCACTCATTATACTGCTACGGGCCTGATGACATAGATTTCATTGCTGAGTGATACTGCATTGTACGTAAATACCACAAGTTGTTTATCCATTTTTCACTTTCTGTGATATTGAACTTGTACAGTAAACGATGTTCTTGTAAACAGAGGCGTCCCAAACTTTGGGGTGGCTGTGTCTTTTTTATTTTAATTTCCCTAAGTTATAGGACCATAAGTGGAAGTGCCCTAGGCTCTGTTGCTTTGTTTTTTAGATGTTTCAGGAAACACCATACACTTCTCCCCAGTGTCTTTTGGCAATTTACATCCCGCCCATCAGCATAACAAGGCTCCCAATTCTCCATGGCCTGTCCTGCCTTTCTGGATTTTACACTTTTTTCAGATGGCCCTTTTGACCAGGGGGAAGTGAGACTTCATTGTAGTGCAGATTTCCTTTGCAAGTTTGCTTGGTTGACCAAAAAGGGCGTATGCGTTTTTTCCTGAATATATTCAGGAAAAAACGCATACGCCCTTTTTGGCCAAGTGCATCATTGTGGACGTTCTGCCTCTTTTCCTATGCTTTCAATGCAATTCCAGTCTACCTCCTGAAATCGGTTTCCTGCAATTCTGCCCCGCTTTCAAGTCCTCTTGGCAGCCTTACTTCAGTCTATTTTTGGACGATAGCTGTCATTTATAACTGCAGGTTTGTGAATTACAGTGCCCCTGAACTCCTTTCCTCAACTCGCTTTCTTTTGAGCTGGCCGCAACACCACAGGATGGCTTCAGGCCCTAATCTGGTTCCGGCCCGGCATGCTGAGCCTTTGGTTATTTCCTCTTCCTGGTGGGAAATGAGAGTTAAATTTGCCCGTCCAGACACCTCCAGCTACTCTCTCATTGGTTCTCCCTATTCCTGTTCATTTACTGCAGAAATTGCAAACTGGGCCAAACAGGAGGTTAAAGGCGCTGACTCTCCAAGTGGGGAGAGTGTTAGTAAAGCGTCTGGAATGTTGCACCCGAGTACCAGGGGAGGAAAACTGAGACATATTTGAACACGTCTCCCGATCACACGGTTGATCATACTCTGGGTTCCACATGCATGTTTTAGCTGAAGGAAGAATACCTTAAACATGGAGAGTTGAGACCCGTGTAATGGGTACCATGCAATATGACTTCAAAGGGTCTTCATTTGCTCACCGAACCTCTCCAGTCCTATCACTGCTGCGTTTATGCCCCTGTACACATGCTTGATTCTCTTTCGGAGACATAGCAATCCATAGGTTTTAAGATACTTACTAGTCAGGTACATTCTTAGGCGTTTAATAGGCGGTGTTGAGTCCATTTCGTTGAGCAAGGAGTAGCTCTTGTCTATTCCATATTTGGCTTAAGGAACTTTATCTGTGCTCATTTCAATCTCTGGTTTTATGCAGCACCCCAACTCACCTTTACCCTTAAGCAAGCATAAGTTGGTTTTCTAAATTTGAGACCCTGTTCTGTTTTGGAATTCAGTTCCTGTGTAGCCAAGTTTACATTCCGTGTATTACTGATATCTTATGATGTTTCTTTTTCTGTGTGACTTATTTCAGTTAGAATCATCATACCTGAATCCACTCATTGTGCTGCTAAGGGCCTGATGACATAGATTTCATTGCTGAGTGATATTGCTTTGTAAGTAAATACCACAACTTTTTTATCCATTTTTCACTTTCTGCGATGTTGAACTTGTACTGTAAATGAGGTTCTTGTAAACAGAGCCGTTCCAAACTTTGGGGTGGCTGTGTCTTTTTGATTTTAAATTCCCTAAGCTATAGGACCATAAGTGGAAGTGCCCTAGGCTCTCTTGCTTTGTTTTTTAGATGTTTCAGGAAACACCATACACTTCTCCCGATTGGTTGTTGGCAATTTACATCCCGCCCTTCAGCATAACAAGGCTCCCAGTTCTCCATGGCCTGTCCTGCCTTTCTGGATTTTACACTTTTTTCAGATGGCCCTTTTGACCGGGGGGAAGTGAGACTTCATTGTAGTGCAGATTTCCTTTGCAAGCTTGCTTGGTTGGCCAAAAAGGGCGTATGCGTTTTTTCCTGAATATATTCAGGAAAAAACGCATATGCCCTTTTTGGCCAAGTGCATCATTGTGGACGTTCTGCCTCTTTTCCTATGCTTTCAATGCAATTCCAGTCTACCTCCTGAAATCGGTTTCCTGCAATTCTGCCCCGCTTTCAAGTCCTCTTGGCAGCCTTACTTCAGTCTATTTTTGGACGATAGCTGTCATTTATAAGTCTGCAGGTTTGTGAATTACAGTGCCCCTGAGCTCCTTTGTTCAACTCGCTTTCTTGTGAGCTAGCTGCAACACCACAGGATGGCTTCAGGCCCTAATCTGGTTCTGGCACGGCACGCTGAGCCTTTGGTTAATTCCTCTTCCTGGTGGGAAATGAGAGTTAAATTTGCCCGTCCAGACACCTCCAGCTAGTCTCTCATTGGTTCTCGCTATTCCTGTTCATTTTCCGCAGAAATTGCAAACTGGGCCAAACAGGAGGTTAAAGGGACTGACTCTCCAAGTTGGGAGAGTGTTAGTAAAGCGTCTGGAATGTTGCACCCGAGTACCAGGGGAGGAAAACTGAGACATATTTGAACACGTCTCCCTATCACATGGTTGATCATACTCTAGGTTCCACAGGCATGTTTTAGCTGAAGGAAGAATACCTTAAACCTGGGTAGTTGAAACCCGTGGAATGGGTACCATGCAATATGACTTCAAAGGGTCTTCATTTGCTCACCGAACCTCTCCAATCCTATCACTGCTGCGTTTATGCCCCTGTACACATGCTTGATTCTCTTTCGGAGACGTAGCAATCCATAGGTTTTAAGATACTTACTAGTCAGGTACATTCTTAGGCGTTTAATATGGGGTGTTGAGTCCATTTCGTTGAGCAAGGAGTAGCTCTTGTCTATTCCATATTTGCCTTAAGGAACTTTATCTGTGCTCATTTCAATCTCTGGTTTTATGCAGCACCCCAACTCACCTTTACCCTTAAGCAAGAATAAGTTGGTTTTCTAAATTTGAGACCCTGTTCTGTTCTGTAATTCAGTTCCTGTGTAGCCAAGTTTACATTCCGTGTATTACTGATATCTTATGATGTTTCTTTTTCTGTGTGACTTATTTCAGTTAGAATCATCATACCTGAATCCACTCATTGTGCTGCTAAGGGCCTGATGACACAGATTTCATTGCTGAGTGATATTGCTTTGTAAGTAAATACCACAAGTTCTTTATCCATTTTTCACTTTCTGCGATGTTGAACTTGTACTGTAAACGAGGTTCTTGTAAACAGAGCCGTTCCAAACTTTGGGATGGCTGTGTCTTTTTGATTTTAATTTCCCTAAGCTATAGGACCATAAGTGGAAGTGCCCTAGGCTCTGTTGCTTTGTTTTTTAGATGTTTCAGGAAACACCATACACTTCTCCCGAGTGTCTGTTGGCAATTTACATCCCACCCATCAGCATAACAAGGCTCCCAGTTCTCAATGGCCTGTTGCCTTTCTGGATTTTACACTTTTTTCAGATGGCCCTTTTGGCCGGGGGGAAGTGAGACTTCATTGTAGTGCAGATTTCCTTTGCAAGCTTGCTTGGTTGGCCAAAAAGGGCGTATGCGTTTTTTCCTGAATATATTCAGGAGAAAACGCATACGCCCTTTTTGGCCAAGTGCATCATTGTGGACGTTCTGCCTCTTTTCCTATGCTTTCAATGCAATTCCAGTCTACCTCCTGAAATCGGTTT
The DNA here is from genome assembly GCF_949987515.2 of Delphinus delphis. NCBI lineage: Eukaryota > Metazoa > Chordata > Mammalia > Artiodactyla > Delphinidae > Delphinus > Delphinus delphis. The sequence goes on from NC_082688.1 coordinate 116,478,848, forward strand.
CCTGCAATTCTGCCCCGCTTTCAAGTCCTCTTGGCAGCCTTACTTCAGTCTATTTTTGGACGATAGCTGTCATTTATAACTCTGCAGGTTTGTGAATTACAGTGCCCATGAGCTCCTTTCTTCAACTCGCTTTCTTGTGACCTGGCCGCAACACCGCAGGATGGCTTCAGGCCCTAATCTGGTTCCGGCCCGGCATGCTGAGCCTTTGGTTAATTCCTCTTCCTGGTGGGAAATGAGAGTTAAATTTGCCCGTCCAGACACCTCCAGCTAGCCTCTCATTGGTTCTCGCTATTCCTGTTCATCTTCCGCAGAAATTGCAAACTGGGCCAAACAGGAGGTTAAAGGGACTGACTCTCCAAGTCGGGAGAGTGTTAGTAAAGCGTCTGGAATGTTGCACCCGAGTACCAGGGTACGAAAACTGAGACATATTTGAACACGTCTCCCGATCACATGGTTGATCATACTCTAGGTTCCACATGCATGTTTTAGCTGAAGGAAGAATACCTTAACCCTGGAGAGTTGAGACCCGTGTAATGGGTACCATGCAATATGACTTCAAAGGGTCTTCATTTGCTCACCGAACCTCTCCAATCCTATCACTGCTGCGTTTATGCCCCTGTACACATGCTTGATTCTCTTTTGGAGACATAGCAATCCATAGGTTTTACGATACTTACTAGTCAGGTACATTCTTAGGCATTTAATATGCGGTGTTGAGTCCATTTCGTTGAGCAAGGAGTAGCTCTTGTCTATTCCATATTTGACTTAAGGAACTTTATCTGTGCTCATTTCAATCTCTGGTTTTATGCAGCACCCCAACTCACCTTTCCCCTTAAGCAAGCATAAGTTGGTTTTCTAAATTTGAGACCCTGTTCTGTTCTGTAATTCAGTTCCTGTGTAGCCAAGTTTACATTCCGTGTATTACTGATATCTTATGATGTTTCTTTTTCTGTGTGACTTATTTCAGTTAGAATCATCATACCTGAATCCACTCATTGTGCTGCTAAGGGCCTGATGACACAGATTTCATTGCTGAGTGATATTGCTTTGTAAGTAAATACCACAACTTCTTTATCCATTTTTCACTTTCTGCGATGTTGAACTTGTACTGTAAATGAGGTTCTTGTAAACAGAGGCGTCCCAAACTTTGGGGTGGCTGTGTCTTTTTGATTTTAATTTCCCTAAGCTATAGGACCATAAGTGGCAGTGCCCTAGGCTCTGTTGCTTTGTTTTTTAGATGTTTCAGGAAACACCATACACTTCTCCTGAGTGTCTGTTGGCAATTTACATCCCGCCCATCAGCATAACAAGGCTCCCAGTTCTCCATGGCCTGTCCTGCCTTTCTGGATTTTACACTTTTTTCAGATGGCCCTTTTGACTGGGGGGAAGTGAGACTTCATTGTAGTGCAGATTTCCTTTGCAAGCTTGCTTGGTTGGCCAAAAAGGGCGTATGCGTGTTTTCCTGAATATATTCAGGAAAACACGCATATGCCCTTTTTGGCCAAGTGCATCATTGTGGACGTTCTGCCTCTTTTCCTATGCTTTCAATGCAATTCCAGTCTACCTCCTGAAATCGGTTTCCTGCAATTCTGCCCCGCTTTCAAGTCCTCTTGGCAGCCTTACTTCAGTCTATTTTTGGACGATAGCTGTCATTTATAACTCTGCAGGTTTGTGAATTACAGTGCCCCTGAGCTCCTTTCTTCAACTCGCTTTCTTTTGAGCTGGCCGCAACACCGCAGGATGGCTTCAGGCCCTAATCTGGTTCCGGCACGGCACGCTGAGCCTCTGGTTAATTCCTCTTCCTGGTGGGAAATGAGAGTTAAATTTGCCCGTCCAGACACCTCCAGCTAGCCTCTCATTGGTTCTCGCTATTCCAGTTCATCTTCCGCAGAAATTGCAAACTGGGCCAAACAGGAGGTTAAAGGGACTGACTCTCCAAGTGGGGAGAGTGTTAGTAAAGCGTTTGGAATGTTGCACCCGAGTACCAGGGGAGGAAAACTGAGACATATTTGAACACGTCTCCCGATCACATGGTTGATCATACTCTAGGTTCCACATGCATGTTTTAGCTGAAGGAAGAATACCTTAAAACTGAGTAGTTGAAACCCGTGGAATGGGTACCATGCAATATGACTTCAAAGGGTCTTCATTTGCTCACCGAACCTCTCCAATCCTATCACTGCTGCGTTTATGCCCCTGTACACATGCTTGATTCTCTTTCGGAGACATAGCAATCCATAGGTTTTAAGACACTTACTAGTCAGGTACATTCTTAGGCGTTTAATATGCGGTGTTGAGTCCATTTCGTTGAGCAAGGAGTAGCTCTTGTCTATTCCATATTTGGCTTAAGGAACTTTATCTGTGCTCATTTCAATCTCTGGTTTTATGCAGCAACCCAACTCACCTTTACCCTTAAGCAAGCATAAGTTGGTTTTCTAAATTTGAGACCCTGTTCTGTTCTGTAATTCAGTTCCTGTGTAGCCAAGTTTACATTCCGTGTATTACTGATATCTTATGATGTTTCTTTTTCTGTGTGACTTATTTCAGTTAGAATCATCATACCTGAATCCACTCATTGTGCTGCTAAGGGCCTGATGACACAGATTTCATTGCTGAGTGATATTGCTTTGTAAGTAAATACCACAACTTCTTTATCCATTTTTCACTTTCTGCGATGTTGAACTTGTACTGTAAACGAGGTTCTTGTAAACAGAGGCGTCCCAAACTTTGGGGTGGCTGTGTCTTTTTGATTTTAGTTTCCCTAAGCTATAGGACCATAAGTGGCAGTGCCCTAGGCTCTGTTGCTTTGTTTTTTAGATGTTTCAGGAAACACCATACACTTCTCCCGAGTGTCTGTTGGCAATTTACATCCCGCCCATCAGCATAACAAGGCTCCCAGTTCTCCATGGCCTGTCCTGCCTTTCTGGATTTTACACTTTTTTCAGATGGCCCTTTTGACCGGGGGGAAGTGAGACTTCATTGTAGTGCAGATTTCCTTTGCAAGCTTGCTTGGTTGGCCAAAAAGGGCGTATGCGTTTTTTCCTGAATATATTCAGGAAAAAACGCATACGCCCTTTTTGGCCAAGTGCATCATTGTGGACGTTCTGCCTCTTTTCCTATGCTTTCAATGCAATTCCAGTCTAGCTCCTGAAATCGGTTTCCTGCAATTCTGCCCCGCTTTCAAGTCCTCTTGGCAGCCTTACTTCAGTGTATTTTTGGACGATAGCTGTCATTTATAACTCTGCAGGTTTGTGAATTACAGTGCCCCTGAGCTCCTTTCTTCAACTCGCTTTCTTGTGACCTGGCCGCAACACCGCAGGATGGCTTCAGGCCCTAATCTGGTTCCGGTACGGCACGCTGAGCCTTTGGTTATTTCCTCTTCCTGGTGGGAAATGAGAGTTAAATTTGCCCGTCCAGACACCTCCAGCTAGCCTCTCATTGGTTCTCGCTTTTCCTGTTCATCTTCCGCAGAAATTGCAAACTGGGCCAAACAGGAGGTTAAAGGCGCTGACTCTCCAAGTGGGGAGAGTGTTAGTAAAGCGTCTGGAATGTTGCACCCGAGTACCAGGGGAGGAAAACTGAGACATATTTGAACACGTCTCCCGTTCACATGGTTGATCATACTCTAGGTTCCACATGCATGTTTTAGCTGAAGGAAGAATACCTTAAACCTGGAGAGTTGAGACCCGTGTAATGGGTACCATGCAATATGACTTCAAAGGGTCTTCATTTGCTCACCGAACCTCTCCAATCCTATCACTGCTGCGTTTATGCCCCTGTACACATGCTTGATTCTCTTTCGGAGACATAGCAATCCATAGGTTTTCCGATACTTACTAGTCAGGTACATTCTTAGGCGTTTAATATGCGGTGTTGAGTCCATTTCGTTGAGCAAGGAGTAGCTCTTGTCTATTCCATATTTGACTTAAGGAACTTTATCTGTGCTCATTTCAATCTCTGGTTTTATGCAGCACCCCAACTCACCTTTAACCTTAAGCAAGCATAAGTTGGTTTTCTAAATTTGAGACCCTGTTCTGTTCTGTAATTCAGTTCCTGTGTAGCCAAGTTTACATTCCGTGTATTACTGATATCTTATGATGTTTCTTTTTCTGTGTGACTTATTTCAGTTAGAATCATCATACCTGAATCCACTCATTGTGATGCTAAGGGCCTGATGACATAGATTTCATTGCTGAGTGATATTGCTTTGTAAGTAAATACCACAACTTCTTTATCAATTTTTCACTTTCTGCGATGTTGAACTTGTACTGTAAACGAGGTTCTTGTAAACAGAGGCGTCCCAAACTTTGGGGTGGCTGTGTCTTTTTGATTTTAATTTCCCTAAGCTATAGGACCATAAGTGGCAGTGCCCTAGGCTCTGTTGCTTTGTTTTTTAGATGTTTCAGGAAACAACATACACTTCTCCCGAGTGTCTGTTGGCAATTTACATCCCGCCCATCAGCATAACAAGGCTCCCAGTTCTCCATGGCCTGTCCTGCCTTTCTGGATTTTACACTTTTTTCAGATGGCCCTTTTGACCGGGGGGAAGTGAGACTTCATTGTAGTGCAGATTTCCTTTGCAAGCTTGCTTGGTTGGCCAAAAAGGGCGTATGCGTTTTTTCCTGAATATATTCAGGAAAAAACGCATACGCCCTTTTTGGCCAAGTGCATCATTGTGGACGTTCTGCCTCTTTTCCTATGCTTTCAATGCAATTCCAGTCTAGCTCCTGAAATCGGTTTCCTGCAATTCTGCCCCGCTTTCAAGTCCTCTTGGCAGCCTTACTTCAGTGTATTTTTGGACGATAGCTGTCATTTATAACTCTGCAGGTTTGTGAATTACAGTGCCCCTGAGCTCCTTTCTTCAACTCGCTTTCTTGTGACCTGGCCGCAACACCGGAGGATGGCTTCAGACCCTAATCTGGTTCCGGCCCGGCATGCTGAGCCTTTGGTTAATTCCTCTTCCTGGTGGGAAATGAGAGTTAAATTTGCCCGTCCAGACACCTCCAGCTAGCCTCTCATTGGTTCTCGCTGTTCCTGTTCATCTTCCGCAGAAATTGCAAACTGGGCCAAACAGGAGGTTAAAGGCACTGACTCTCCAAGTGGGGAGAGTGTTAGTAAAGCGTCTGGAATGTTGCACCCGAGTACCAGGGGAGGAAAACTGAGACATATTTGAACACGTCTCCCGATCACATGGTTGATCATACTGTAGGTTCCACATGCCTGTTTTAGCTGAAGGAAGAATACCTTAAACCTGGGTAGTTGAAACCCGTGGAATGGGTACCATGCAATATGACTTCAAAGGGTCTTCATTTGCTCACCGAACCTCTCCAATCCTATCACTGCTGCGTTTATGCCCCTGTACACATGCTTGATTCTCTTTCGGAGACATAGCAATCCATAGGTTTTAAGATACTTACTAGTCAGGTACATTCTTAGGCGTTTAATATGCGGTGTTGAGTCCATTTCGTTGAGCTAGGAGTAGCTCTTGTTTATTCCATATTTGGCTTAAGGAACTTTATCTGTGCTCATTTCAATCTCTGGTTTTATGCAGCACCCCAACTCACCTTTACCCTTAAGCAAGCATAAGTTGTCTTTCTAAATTTGAGACCCTGTTCTGTTCTGTAATTCAGTTCCTGTGTAGCCAAGTTTCCATTCCGTGTATTACTGATATCTTATGATGTTTCTTTTTCTGTGTGACTTACTTCAGTTAGAATCATCATACCTGAATCCACTCATTGTGCTGCTAAGGGCCTGATGACATAGATTTCATTGCTGAGTGATATTGCTTTGTAAGTGAATACCACAACTTCTTTATCCATTTTTCACTTTCTGCGATGTTGAACTTGTACTGTAAACGAGGTTCTTGTAAACAGAGCCGTTCCAAACTTTGGGGTGGCTGTGTCTTTTTGATTTTAATTTCCCTAAGCTATAGGACCATAAGTGGAAGTGCCCTAGGCTCTGTTGCTTTGTTTTTTAGATGTTTCAGGAAACACCATACACTTCTCCCAAGTGTCTGTTGGCAATTTACATCCCGCCCATCAGCATAACAAGGCTCCCAGTTCTCAATGGCCTGTTGCCTTTCTGGATTTTACACTTTTTTCAGATGGCCCTTTTGACCGGGGGGAAGTGAGACTTCATTGTAGTGCAGATTTCCTTTGCAAGCTTGCTTGGTTGGCCAAAAAGGGCGTATGCGTTTTCTCCTGAATATATTCAGGAAAAAACGCATACGCCCTTTTTGGCCAAGTGCATCATTGTGGACGTTCTGCCTCTTTTCCTATGCTTTCAATGCAATTCCAGTCTACCTCCTGAAATCAGTTTCCTGCAATTCTGCCCCGCTTTCAAGTCCTCTTGGCAGCCTTACTTCAGTCTATTTTTGGACGATAGCTGTCATTTATAACTCTGCAGGTTTGTGAATTACAGTGCCCCTGAGCTCCTTTCTTCAACTCGCTTTCTTTTGAGCTGGCCGCAACACCGCAGGATGGCTTCAGGCCCTAATCTGGTTCCGGTACGGCACGCTGAGCCTTTGGTTATTTCCTCTTCCTGGTGGGAAATGAGAGTTAAATTTGCCCGTCCAGACACCTCCAGCTAGCCTCTCATTGGTTCTCGCTATTCCTGTTCATCTTCCGCAGAAATTGCAAACTGGGCCAAACAGGAGGTTAAAGGCGCTGACTCTCCAAGTGGGGAGAGTGTTAGTAAAGCGTCTGGAATGTTGCACCCGAGTACCAGGGGAGGAAAACTGAGACATATTTGAACACGTCTCCCGTTCACATGGTTGATCATACTCTAGGTTCCACATGCATGTTTTAGCTGAAGGAAGAATACCTTAAACCTGGAGAGTTGAGACCCGTGAAATGGGTACCATGCAATATGACTTCAAAGGGTCTTCATTTGCTCACCGAACCTCTCCAATCCTATCACTGCTGCGTTTATGCCCCTGTACACATGCTTGATTCTCTTTCGGAGACATAGCAATCCATAGGTTTTCCGATACTTACTAGTCAGGTACATTCTTAGGCGTTTAATATGCGGTGTTGAGTCCATTTCGTTGAGCAAGGAGTAGCTCTTGTCTATTCCATATTTGACTTAAGGAACTTTATCTGTGCTCATTTCAATCTCTGGTTTTATGCAGCACCCCAACTCACCTTTAACCTTAAGCAAGCATAAGTTGGTTTTCTAAATTTGAGACCCTGTTCTGTTCTGTAATTCAGTTCCTGTGTAGCCAAGTTTCCATTCCGTGTATTACTGATATCTTATGATGTTTCTTTTTCTGTGTGACTTACTTCAGTTAGAATCATCATACCTGAATCCACTCATTGTGCTGCTAAGGGCCTGATGACATAGATTTCATTGCTGAGTGATATTGCTTTGTAAGTGAATATCACAACTTCTTTATCCATTTTTCACTTTCTGCGATGTTGAACTTGTACTGTAAACGAGGTTCTTGTAAACAGAGCCGTTCCAAACTTTGGGGTGGCTGTGTCTTTTTGATTTTAATTTCCCTAAGCTATAGGACCATAAGTGGAAGTGCCCTAGGCTCTGTTGCTTTGTTTTTTAGATGTTTCAGGAAACACCATACACTTCTCCCGAGTGTCTGTTGGCAATTTACATCCCGCCCATCAGCATAACAAGGCTCCCAGTTCTCAATGGCCTGTTGCCTTTCTGGATTTTACACTTTTTTCAGATGGCCCTTTTGACCGGGGGGAAGTGAGACTTCATTGTAGTGCAGATTTCCTTTGCAAGCTTGCTTGGTTGGCCAAAAAGTGCGTATGCGTTTTTTCCTGAATATATTCAGGAAAAAACGCATACGCCCTTTTTGGCCAAGTGCATCATTGTGGACGTTCTGCCTCTTTTCCTATGCTTTCAATGCAATTCCAGTCTACCTCCTGAAATCGGTTTCCTGCAATTCTGCCCCGCTTTCAAGTCCTCTTGGCAGCCTTACTTCAGTCTATTTTTGGACGATAGCTGTCATTTATAACTCTGCAGGTTTGTGAATTACAGTGCCCCTGAGCTCCTTTCTTCAACTCGCTTTCTTTTGAGCTGGCCGCAACACCGCAGGATGGCTTCAGGCCCTAATCTGGTTCCGGCACGGCACGCTGAGCCTTTGGTTATTTCCTCTTCCTGGTGGGAAATGAGAGTTAAATTTGCCCGTCCAGAAACCTCCAGCTAACCTCTCATTGGTTCTCGCTATTCCTGTTCATCTTCCACAGAAATTGCAAACTGGGCCAAACAGGAGGTTAAAGGCACTGACTCTCCAAGTGGGGAGAGTGTTCGTTAAGCGTCTAGAATGTTGCACCCGAGTACCAGGGGACCAAAAGTGAGACATATTTGAACATGTCTCCCGATCACACAGTTGATCATACTCTGGGTTCCACATGCATGTTTTAGCTGAAGGAAGAATACCTTAAACCTGGAGAGTTGAGACCCGTGGAATGGGTACCATGCAATATGACTTCAAAGGGTCTTCATTTGCTCACCGAACCTCTCCAATCCTATCACTGCTGTGTTTATGCCCCGGTGCATACGCTTGATTCTCTTTCGGAGACATAGCAATCCATAGGTTTTAAGATACTTACTAGTCAGGTACATTCTTAGGCGTTTAATATGGGGTGTTGGGTCCATTTCGTTGAGCAAGGAGTAGCTCTTGTCTATTCCATATTTGGCTTAAGGAACGTTATCTGTGCTCATTTGAATCTCTGGTTTTATGCAGCACCCCAACTCACCTTTCCCCTTAAGCAAGCATAAGTTGGTTTTCTAAATTTGAGACCCTGTTCTGTTTTGGAATTCAGTTCCTGTGTAGCCAAGTTTACATTCCGTGTATTAGTGATATCTTATGATGTTTCTTTTTCTGTGTGACTTATTTCAGTTAGAATCATCGTACCTGAATCCACTCATTATGCTGCTACGGGCCTGATGACATAGATTTCATTGCTGAGTGATACTGCATTGTACGTAAGTACCACAAGTTCTTTATCCATTTTTCACTTTCTGTGATATTGAACTTGTACGGTAAACGAGGTTCTTGTAAACAGAGGCGTCCCAAACTTTGGGGTGCCTGTGTCTTTTTGATTTTAATTTCCCTAAGCTATAGGACCATAAGTGGAAGAGCCCTAGGCTCTGTTGCTTTGTTTTTTAGATGTTTCAGGAAACACCATACACTTCTCCGGAGTGTCTGTTGACAAATTACATCCCGCCCATCAGCATAACAAGGCTCCCAGTTCTCCATGGCCTGTCCTGCCTTTCTGGATTTTACACCTTTTTCAGATGGCCCTTTTGACCGGGGGGAAGTGAGACTTCTTTGTAGTGCAGATTACCTTTGCAAGCTTGCTTGGTTGGCCAAAAAGGGCGTATGCGTTTTTTCCTGAATATATTCAGGAAAAAACGCATACGCCCTTTTTGGCCAAGTGCATCATTGTGGACGTTCTGCCTCTTTTCCTATGCTTTCAATGCAATTCCAGTCTACCTCCTGAAATCGGTTTCCTGCAATTCTGCCCTGCTTTCAAGTCCTCTTGGCAGCCTTACTTCAGTCTATTTTTGGACGATAGCTGTCATTTATAACTCTGCAGGTTTGTGAATTACAGTGCCCCTGAGCTCCTTTCTTCAACTCGCTTTCTTGTGACCTGGCCGCAACACCGCAGGATGGCTTTAGGCCCTATTCTGGTTCCGGCACGGCACGCTGAGCCCTTGGTTAATTCCTCTTCCTGGTGGCAAATGATAGTTAAATTTGCCCGTCCAGACACCTCCAGCTAGTCTCTCATTGGTTCTCGCTATTCCTGTTCATTTTCCGCAGAAATTGCAAACTGGGCCAAACAGGAGGTTAAAGGGACTGACTCTCCAAGTGGGGAGAGTGTTAGTAAAGCGTCTGGAATGTTGCACCCGAGTACCAGGGTACGAAAACTGAGACATATTTGAACACGTCTCCCGATCACATGGTTGATCATACTCTGGGTTCCACATGCATGTTTTAGCTGAAGGAAGAATACCTTTAACCTGGAGAGCTGAGACCCGTGGAATGGGTACCATGCAATATGACTTCAAAGGGTCTTCATTTGCTCACCGAACCTCTCCAGTCCTATCATTGCTGCGTTTATGTCCCTGTACACATGCTTGATTCTCTTTCGGAGACATAGCAATCCATAGGTTTTAAGATACTTACTAGTCAGGTACATCCTTAGGCATTTAATATGCGGTGTTGAGTCCATTTCATTGAGCAAGGAGTAGCACTTGTCTATTCCATATTTGGCTTAAGAAACTTTATCTGTGCTCATTTCGATCTCTGGTTTTATGCAGCACCCCTACTCACCTTTACCCTTAAGCAAGCATAAGTTGGTTTTCTAAATTTGAGTCCCTGTTCTGTTCTGTAATTCAGTTCCTGTGTAGCCAAGTTTACATTCCGTGTATTACTGATATCTTATGATGTTTCTTTTTCTGTGTGACTTATTTCAGTTAGAATCATCATACCTGAATCCACTCATTGTGCTGCTAAGGGCCTGGTGACATAGATTTCATTGCTGAGTGATATTGCTTTGTAAGTAAATACCGCAACTTCTTTATCCATTTTTCACTTTCTGAGATGTTGAACTTGTACTGAAAACGAGGTTCTTGTAAACAGAGCTGTTCCAAACTTTGGGGTGGCTGTGTCTTTTTGATTTTAATTTCCCTAAGCTATAGGACCATAAGTGGAAGTGCCCTAGGCTCTGTTGCTTTGTTTTTTAGATGTTTCAGGAGACACCATACAGTTCTCCCAGGTGTCTGTTGGCAATTTACATCCCGCCCATCAGCATAACAAGGCTCCCAGTTCTCCATGGCCTGTCCTGCCTTTCTGGATTTTACACCTTTTTCAGATGGCCCTTTTGACCGGAGGGAAGTGAGACTTCATTGTAGTGCAGATTTCCTTTGCAAGCTTGCTTGGTTGGCCAAAAAGGGCGTATGCGTTTTTTCCTGAATATATTCAGGAAAAAACGCATACGCCCTTTTTGACCAAGTGCATCATTGTGGACGTTCTGCCTCTTTTCCTATGCTTTCAATGCAATTCCAGTCTACCTCCTGAAATCGGTTTCTTGCAATTCTGCCCTGCTTTCAAGTCCTCTTGGCAGCCTTACTTCAGTCTATTTTTGGACAATAGCTGTCATTTATAACTCTGCAGGTTTGTGAATTACAGTGCCGCTGAGCTCCTTTCTTCAACTCGCTTTGTTGTGACCTGGCCGCAACACCGTAGGATGGCTTCAGGCCCTAATCTGGTTCCGGCATGGCACGCTGAGCCTTTGGTTAATTCCTCTTCCTGGTGGGAAATAAGAGTTAAATTTGCCCGTCCAGACACCTCCAGCTAGTCTCTCATTGGTTCTCCCTATTCCTGTTCAACTTCCGCAGTAATTGCAAACTGGGCCAAACAGGAGGTTAAATGCACTGACTCTCCAAGTCGGGAGAGCGTTAGTAAAGTGTCTGGAATGTTGCACCCGAGTACCAGGGGATGAAAACTGAGACATATTTGAACACGTCTCCCGATCACACGGTTGATCATACTCTGGGTTCCACATGCATGTTTTAGCTGAAGGAAGAATACCTTAAACCTGGAGAGCTGAGACCCGTGGAATGGGTACCATGCAATATGACTTCAAAGGGTCTTCATTTGCTCACCGAACCTCTCCAGTCCTATCACTGCTGCGTTTATGCCCCTGTACACATGCTTGATTCTCTTTCAGAGACATAGCAATCCATAGGTTTTAAGATACTTACTAGTCAGGTACATCCTTAGGCGTTTAATATGCGGTGTTGAGTCCATTTCATTGAGCAAGGAGTAGCTCTTGTCTATTCCATATTTGGCTTAAGGAACTTTGTGCTCATTTCGATCTCTGGTTTTATGCAGCACCCCAACTCACCTTTCCCCTTAAGCAAGCATAAGATGGTTTTCTAAATTTGAGACCCTGTTCTGTTCTGTAATTCAGTTTCTGTGTAGCCAAGTTTACATTCCGTGTATTACTGATATCTTATGATGTTTCTTTTTCTGTGTGACTTATTTCAGTTAGAATCATCGTACCTGAATCCACTCATTATGCTGCTACGGGCCTGATGACATAGATTTCATTGCTGAGTGATACTGCATTGTACGTAAATACCACAAGTTCTTTATCCATTTTTCACTTTCTGTGATATTGAACTTGTACGGTAAACGATGTTCTTGTAAACAGAGGCGTCCCAAACTTTGGGGTGGCTGTGTCTTTTTGATTTTAATTTCCCTAAGCTATAGGACCATAAGTGGAAGTGCCCTAGGCTCTGTTGCTTTGTTTTTAGATGTTTCAGGAAACACCATACACTTCTCCCCAGTGTCTTTTGGCAATTTACATCCCGCCCATCAGCATAACAAGGCTCCCAATTCTCCATGGCCTGTCCTGCCTTTCTGGATTTTACACTTTTTTCAGATGGCCCTTTTGACCGGGGGAAAGTGAGACTTCATTGTAGTGCAGATTTCCTTTGCAAGCTTGCTTGGTTGGCCAAAAAGAGCGTATGCGTTTTTTCCTGAATATATTCAGGAAAAAACGCATACGCCCTTTTTGGCCAAGTGCATCATTGTGGACGTTCTGCCTCTTTTCCTATGCTTTCAATGCAATTCCAGTCTACCTCCTGAAATCGGTTTCCTGCAATTCTGCCCCGCTTTCAAATCCTCTTGGCAGCCTTACTTCAGTATATTTTTGGACGATAGCTGTCATTCATAACTGCAGGTTTGTGAATTACAGTGCCCCTGAACACCTTTCTTCAACTCGCTTTCTTTTGAGCTGGCCGCAACACCGCAGGATGGCTTCAGGCCCTAATCTGGTTCCGGCACGGCACGCTGAGCCTTTGGTTAATTCCTCTTCCTGGTGGGAAATGATAGTTAAATTTGCCCATCCAGACACCTCCAGCTAGTCTCTCATTGGTTCGCGCTATTCCTGTTCATTTTCCGCAGAAATTGCAAACTGGGCCAAACAGGAGGTTAAAGGGACTGACTCTCCAAGTGGGGAGAGTGTTAGTAAAGCGTCTGGAATGTTGAACCCGAGTACCAGGGTACGAAAACTGAGACATATTTGAACACGTCTCCCGATCACATGGTTGATCATACTCTGGGTTCCACATGCATGTTTTAGCTGAAGGAAGAATACCTTTAACCTGGAGGGCTGAGACCCGTGGAATGGGTACCATGCAATATGACTTCAAAGGGTCTTCATTTGCTCACCGAACCTGTCCAGTCCTATCATTGCTGCGTTTATGCCCCTGTACACATGCTTGATTCTCTTTCGGAGACATAGCAATCCATAGGTTTTAAGATACTTACTAGTCAGGTACATCCTTAGGCATTTAATATGCGGTGTTGAGTCCATTTCATTGAGCAAGGAGTAGCACTTGTCTATTCCATATTTGGCTTAAGGAACTTTATCTGTGCTCATTTCGATCTCTGGTTTTATGCAGCACCCCTACTCACCTTTTCCCTTAAGCAAGCATAAGTTGGTTTTCTAAATTTGAGTCCCTGTTCTGTTCTGTAATTCAGTTCCTGTGTAGCCATGTTTACATTCCGTGTATTACTGATATCTTATGATGTTTCTTTTTCTGTGTGACTTATTTCAGTTAGAATCATCATACCTGAATCCACTCATTGTGCTGCTAAGGGCCTGGTGACATAGATTTCATTGCTGAGTGATATTGCTTTGTAAGTAAATACCGCAACTTCTTTATCCATTTTTCACTTTCTGAGATGTTGAACTTGTACTGAAAACGAGTTTCTTGTAAACAGAGCCGTTCCAAATTTTGGGGTGGCTGTGTCTTTTTGATTTTAAATTCCCTAAGCTATAGGACCATAAGTGGAAGTGGCCTAGGCTCTGTTGCTTTGTTTTTTAGATGTTTCAGGAAATACCATACACTTCTCCTGAGTGGTTGTTCGCAATTTACATCCCGCCCTTCAGCATAACAAGGCTCCCAGTTCTCCATGGCCTGTCCTGCCTTTCTGGATTTTACACTTTTTTCAGATGGCCCTTTTGACCGGGGGGAAGTGAGACTTCATTGTAGTGCAGATTTCCTTTGCAAGCTTGCTTGGTTGGCCAAAAAGGGCGTATGCGTTTTTTCCTGAATATATTCAGGAAAAAACGCATACGCCCTTTTTGGCCAAGTGCATCATTGTGGACGTTCTGCCTCTTTTCCTATGCTTTCAATGCAATTCCAGTCTACCTCCTGAAATCGGTTTCCTGCAATTCTGCCCCGCTTTCAAGTCCTCTTGGCAGCCTTACTTCAGTCTATTTTTGGACGATAGCTGTCATTTATAACTCTGCAGGTTTGTGAATTACAGTGCCCCTGAGCTCCTTTCTTCAACTCGCTTTCTTTTGAGCTGGCCGCAACACCGCAGGATGGCTTCAGGCCCTAATCTGGTTCCGGCCCGGCACGCTGAGCCTTTGGTTATTTCCTCTTCCTGGTGGGAAATGAGAGTTAAATTTGCCCGTCCAGACACCTCCAGCTAGCCTCTCATTGGTTCTCGCTATTCCTGTTCATCTTCCGCAGAAATTGCAAACTGGGCCAAACAGGAGGTTAAAGGCGCTGACTCTCCAAGTGGGGAGAGTGTTAGTAAAGCGTCTGGAATGTTGCACCCGAGTACCAGGGGAGGAAAACTGAGACATATTTGAACACGTCTCCCGATCACATGGTTGATCATACTCTGGGTTCCACATGCATGTTTTAGCTGAAGGAAGAATACCTAAAACCTGGGTAGTTGAAACCCGTGGAATGGGTACCATGCAATATGACTTCAAAGGGTCTTCATTTGCTCACCGAACCTCTCCAATCCTATCACTGCTGCGTTTATGCCCCTGTATACATGCTTGATTCTCTTTCGGAGACATAGCAATCCATAGGTTTTAAGATACTTACTAGTCAGGTACATTCTTAGGCGTTTAATATGCGGTGTTGAGTCCATTTCGTTGAGCAAGGAGTAGCTCTTGTCTATTCCATATTTGGCTTAAGGAACTTTATCTGTGCTCATTTCAATCTCTGGTTTTATGCAGCAACCCAACTCACCTTTCCCCTTAAGCAAGCATAAGTTGGTTTTCTAAATTTGAGAACCTGTTCTGTTTTGGAATTCAGTTCCTGTGTAGCCAAGTTTACATTCCGTGTATTAGTGATATCTTATGATGTTTCTTTTTCTGTGTGACTTATTTCAGTTAGAATCATCGTACCTGAATCCACTCATTATGCTGCTACGGGCCTGGTGACATAGATTTCATTGTTGAGTGATACTGCATTGAACGTAAGTACCACAAGTTCTTTATCCATTTTTCACTTTCTGCGATGTTGAACTTGTACGGTAAACGAGGTTTTTGTAAACAGAGGCGTCCCAAACTTTGGGGTGGCTGTGTCTTTTTGATTTTAATTTCCCTAAGCTATAGGACCATAAGTGGAAGTGCCCTAGGCTCTGTTGCTTTGTTTTTTAGATGTTTCAGGAAACACCATACACTTCTCCCGAGTGTCTGTTGGCAATTTACATCCCGCCCATCAGCATAACAAGGCTCCCAGTTCTCCATGGCCTGTCTTGCCTTTCTGGATTTTACACTTTTTTAGATGGCCCTTTGGACTGGGGGGAAGTGAGACTTCATTGTAGTGCAGATTTCCTTTGCAAGTTTGCTTGGTTGGCCAAAAAGTGCGTATGCGTTTTTTCCTGAATATATTCAGGAAAAAACGCATACGCACTTTTTGGCCAAGTGCATCATTGTGGACGTTCTGCCTCTTTTCCTATGCTTTCAATGCAATTCCAGTCTACCTCCTGAAATCGGTTTCCTGCAATTCTGCCCCGCTTTCAAGTCCTCTTGGCAGCCTTACTTCAGTCTATTTTTGGACGATAGCTGTCATTTATAACTCTGCAGGTTTGTGAATTACAGTGCCCCTGAACTCCTTTCTTCAACTCACTTTCTTGTGACCTGGCCGCAACACCGCAGGATGGCTTCAGGCCCTAATCTGGTTCTGGCACGGCACACTGAGCCTTTGGTTAATTCCTCTTCCTGGTGGGAAATGAGAGTTAAATTTGCCCGTCCAGACACCTCCAGCTAGCCTCTCATTGGTTCTTGCTATTCCTGTCCATCTTCCGCAGAAATTGCAAACTGGGCCAAACAGGAGGTTAAAGGCACTGACTCTCCAAGTCGGGAGAGTGTTAGTAAAGCGTCTGGAATGTTGCACCCGAGTACCAGGGGAGGAAAACTGAGACATATTTGAACACGTCTCCCGTTCACATGGTTGATCATACTCTGTGTTCCACATGCATGTTTTAGCTGAAGGAAGAATACCTTAAACCTGGAGAGTTGAGACCCGTGAAATGGGTACCATGCAATATGACTTCAAAGGGTCTTCATTTGCTCACCGAACCTCTCCAATCCTATCACTGCTGCGTTTATGCCTCTGTACACACGCTTGATTCTCTTTTGGAGACATAGCAATCCATAGGTTTTAAGATACTTACTAGTCAGGTACATTCTTAGGCGTTAATATGGGGTTTTGAGTCCATTTCGTTGAGCAAGGAGTAGCTCTTGTCCATTCCATATTTGGCTTAAGGAACTTTATCTGTGCTCATTTCAATCTCTGGTTTTATGCAGCACCCCAGCTCACCTTTAACCTTAAGCAAGCATAAGTTGGTTTTCTAAATTTGAGAACCTGTTCTGTTCTGTAATTCAGTTCCTGTGTAGCCAAGTTTACATTCCGTGTATTACTGATATCTTATGATGTTTCTTTTTCTGTGTGACTTATTTCAGTTAGAATCATCATACCTGAATCCACTCATTGTGCTGCTAAGGGCCTGATGACATAGATTTCATTGCTGAGTGATATTGCTTTGTAAGTGAATACCACAACTTCTTTATCCATTTTTCACTTTCTGCGATGTTGAACTTGTACTGTAAACGAGGTTATTGTAAACAGAGCCGTTCCAAACTTTGGGGTGACTGTGTCTTTTTGATTTTAATTTCCCTAAGCTATAGGACGATAAGTGGAAGTGCCCTAGGCTCTGTTGCTTTGTTTTTTAGATGTTTCAGGAAACACCATACACTTCTCCCAAGTGTCTGTTGGCAATTTACATCCCGCCCATCAGCATAACAAGGCTCCCAGTTCTCAATGGCCTGTTGCCTTTCTGCATTTTACACTTTTTTCAGATGGCCCTTTTGACCGGGGGGAAGTGAGACTTCATTGTAGTGCAGATTTCCTTTGCAAGCTTGCTTGGTTGGCCAAAAAGGGCGTATGCGTTTTTTCCTGAATATATTCAGGAAAAAACGCATACGCCCTTTTTGGCCAAGTGCATCATTGTGGACGTTCTGCCTCTTTTCCTATGCTTTCAATGCAATTCCAGTCTACCTCCTGAAATCGGGTTCCTGCAATTCTGCCCCGCTTTCAAGTCCTCTTGGCAGCCTTACTTCAGTCTATTTTTGGACGATAGCTGTCATTTATAACTCTGCAGTTTTGTGAATTACAGTGCCCCTGAGCTCCTTTTTTCAACTCGCTTTCTTTTGATCTGGCCGCAACACCGCAGGATGGCTTCAGGCCCTAATCTGGTTCCGGCACGGCACGCTGAGCCTTTGGTTAATTCCTCTTCCTGGTGGGAAATGAGAGTTAAATTTGCCCGTCCAGACACCTCCAGCTAGCCTCTCATTGGTTCTCGCTATTCCTGTTCATCTTCCGCAGAAATTGCAAACTGGGCCAAACAGGAGGTTAAAGGCGCTGACTCTCCAAGTCGGGAGAGTGTTAGTAAAGCGTCTGGAATGTTGCACCCGAGTACCAGGGTACAAAAACTGAGACATATTTGAACACGTCTCCCGATCACATGGTTGATCATACTCTAGGTTCCACATGCATGTTTTAGCTGAAGGAAGAATACCTTAAACCTGGGTAGTTGAAACCCGTGGAATGGGTACCATGCAATATGACTTCAAAGGGTCTTCATTTGCTCACCGAACCTCTCCAATCCTATCACTGCTGCGTTTATGCCCCTGTACACATGCTTGATTCTCTTTCGGAGACATAGCAATCCATATGTTTTCCGATACTTACTAGTCAGGTACATTCTTAGGCGTTTAATATGGGGTGTTGAGTCCATTTCATTGAGCAAGGAGTAGCTCTTGTCTATTCCATATTTGGCTTAAGGAAATTTATCTGTGCTCATTTCAATCTCTGGTTTTATGCAGCACCCCAACTCACCTTTCCCCTTAAGCAAGAATAAGTTGGTTTTCTAAATTTGAGACCCTGTTCTGTTCTGTAATTCAGTTCCTGTGTAGCCAAGTTTCCATTCCGTGTATTACTGATATCTTATGATGTTTCTTTTTCTGTGTGACTTATTTCAGTTAGAATCATCATACCTGAATCCACTCATTGTGCTGCTAAGGGCCTGATGACACAGATTTCATTGCTGAGTGATAGTGCTTTGTAAGTAAATACCACAAGTTCTTTATCCATTTTTCACTTTCTGCGATGTTGAACTTGTACTGTAAACGAGGTTCTTGTAAACAGAGCCATTCCAAACTTTGGGGTGGCTGTGTCTTTTTGATTTTAATTTCCCTAAGCTATAGGACCATAAGTGGAAGTGCCCTAGGTTCTGTTGCTTTGTTTTTTAGATGTTTCAGGAAACACCATAAACTTCTCCCGAGTGGTTGTTGGCAATTTACATCCCGCCCATCAGCATAACAAGGCTCCCAGTTCTCCATGGCCTGTCCTGCCTTTCTGGATTTTACACTTTTTTCAGATGGCCCTTTTGACCGGGGGGAAGTGAGACTTCATTGTAGTACAGATTTCCTTTGCAAGCTTGCTTGGTTGGCCAAAAAGAGCGTATGCGTTTTTTCCTGAATATATTCAGGAAAAAAAGCATACGCCCTTTTTGGCCAAGTGCATCATTGTGGACGTTCTGCCTCTTTTCCTATGCTTTCAATGCAATTCCAGTCTACCTCCTGAAATCGGGTTCCTGCAATTCTGCCCCGCTTTCAAGTCCTCTTGGCAGCCTTACTTCAGTCTATTTTTGGACGATAGCTGTCATTTATAACTCTGCAGTTTTGTGAATTACAGTGCCCCTGAGCTCCTTTTTTCAACTCGCTTTCTTTTGATCTGGCCGCAACACCGCAGGATGGCTTCAGGCCCTAATCTGGTTCCGGCACGGCACGCTGAGCCTTTGGTTAATTCCTCTTCCTGGTGGGAAATGAGAGTTAAATTTGCCCGTCCAGACACCTCCAGCTAGCCTCTCATTGGTTCTCGCTATTCCTGTTCATCTTCCGCAGAAATTGCAAACTGGGCCAAACAGGAGGTTAAAGGCGCTGACTCTCCAAGTCGGGAGAGTGTTAGTAAAACGTCTGGAATGTTGCACCCGAGTACCAGGGTACAAAAACTGAGACATATTTGAACACGTCTCCCGATCACATGGTTGATCATACTCTAGGTTCCACATGCATGTTTTAGCTGAAGGAAGAATACCTTAAACCTGGGTAGTTGAAACCCGTGGAATGGGTACCATGCAATATGACTTCAAAGGGTCTTCATTTGCTCACCAAACCTCTCCAATCCTATCACTGCTGCGTTTATGCCCCTGTACACATGCTTGATTCTCTTTCGGAGACATAGCAATCCATAGGTTTTAAGATACTTACTAGTCAGGTACATTCTTAGGCGTTTAATATGGGGTGTTGAGTCCATTTCGTTGAGCAAGGAGTAGCTCTTGTCTATTCCATATTTGACTTAAGGAACTTTATCTGTGCTCATTTCAATCTCTGGTTTTATGCAGCACCACAACTCACCTTTCCCCTTAAGCAAGCATAAGTTGGTTTTCTAAATTTGAGACCCTGTTCTGTTCTGTAATTCAGTTCCTGTGTAGCCAAGTTTCCATTCCGTGTATTACTGATATCTTATGATGTTTCTTTTTCTGTGTGACTTATTTCAGTTAGAATCATCATACCTGAATCCACTCATTGTGCTGCTAAGGGCCTGATGACACAGATTTCATTGCTGAGTGATATTGCTTTGTAAGTAAATACCACAAGTTCTTTATCCATTTTTCACTTTCTGCGATGTTGAACTTGTACTGTAAACGAGGTTCTTGTAAACAGAGCTGTTCCAAACTTTGGGGTGGCTGTGTCTTTTTGATTTTAATTTCCCTAAGCTATAGGACCATAAGTGGAAGTGCCCTAGGTTCTGTTGCTTTGTTTTTTAGATGTTTCAGGAAACACCATAAACTTCTCCCAAGTGGTTGTTGGCAATTTACATCCCGCCCATCAGCATAACAAGGCTCCCAGTTCTCCATGGCCTGTCCTGCCTTTCTGGATTTTACACTTTTTTCAGATGGCCCTTTTGACCGGGGGGAAGTGAGACTTCATTGTAGTACAGATTTCCTTTGCAAGCTTGCTTGGTTGGCCATAAAGGGCGTATGCGTTTTTTCCTGAATATATTCAGAAAAAAAAGCATACGCCCTTTTTGGCCAAGTGCATCATTGTGGACGTTCTGCCTCTTTTCCTATGCTTTCAATGCAATTCCAGTCTACCTCCTGAAATCGGGTTCCTGCAATTCTGCCCCGCTTTCAAGTCCTCTTGGCAGCCTTACTTCAGTCTATTTTTGGACGATAGCTGTCATTTATAACTCTGCAGTTTTGTGAATTACAGTGCCCCTGAGCTCCTTTTTTCAACTCGCTTTCTTTTGATCTGGCCGCAACACCGCAGGATGGCTTCAGGCCCTAATCTGGTTCCGGCACGGCACGCTGAGCCTTTGGTTAATTCCTCTTCCTGGTGGGAAATGAGAGTTAAATTTGCCCGTCCAGACACCTCCAGCTAGCCTCTCATTGGTTCTCGCTATTCCTGTTCATCTTCCGCAGAAATTGCAAACTGGGCCAAACAGGAGGTTAAAGGCGCTGACTCTCCAAGTCGGGAGAGTGTTAGTAAAACGTCTGGAATGTTGCACCCGAGTACCAGGGTACAAAAACTGAGACATATTTGAACACATCTCCCGATCACATGGTTGATCATACTCTAGGTTCCACATGCATGTTTTAGCTGAAGGAAGAATACCTTAAACCTGGGTTATTGAAACCCGTGGAATGGGTACCATGCAATATGACTTCAAAGGGTCTTCATTTGCTCACCGAACCTCTCCAATCCTATCACTGCTGCGTTTATGCCCCTGTACACATGCTTGATTCTCTTTCGGAGACATAGCAATCCATAGGTTTTAAGATACTTACTAGTCAGGTACATTCTTAGGCGTTTAATATGGGGTGTTGAGTCCATTTCGTTGAGCAAGGAGTAGCTCTTGTCTATTCCATATTTGACTTAAGGAACTTTATCTGTGCTCATTTCAATCTCTGGTTTTATGCAGCACCACAACTCACCTTTACCCTTAAGCAAGCATAAGTTGGTTTTCTAAATTTGAGACCCTGTTCTGTTCTGTAATTCAGTTCCTGTGTAGCCAAGTTTACATTCCGTGTATTACTGATATCTTATGATGTTTCTTTTTCTGTGTGACTTATTTCAGTTAGAATCATCATACCTGAATCCACTCATTGTGCTGCTAAGGGCCTGATGACACAGATTTCATTGCTGAGTGATATTGCTTTGTAAGTAAATACCACAAGTTCTTTATCCATTTTTCACTTTCTGCGATGTTGAACTTGTACTGTAAACGAGGTTCTTGTAAACAGAGCCGTTCCAAACTTTGGGGTGGCTGTGTCTTTTTGATTTTAATTTCCCTAAGCTATAGGACCATAAGTGGAAGTGCCCTAGGTTCTGTTGTTTTGTTTTTTAGATGTTTCAGGAAACACCATACAGTTCTCCCGAGTGGTTGTTGGCAATTTACATCCCGCCCATCAGCATAACAAGGCTCCCAGTTCTCCATGGCCTGTCCTGCCTTTCTGGATTTTACACTTTTTTCAGATGGCCCTTTTGACCGGGGGGAAGTGAGACTTCATTGTAGTGCAGATTTCCTTTGCAAGCTTGCTTGGTTGGCCAAAAAGGGCGTATGCTTTTTTTCCTGAATATATTCAGGAAAAAACGCATACGCCCTTTTTGGCCAAGTGCATCATTGTGGACGTTCTGCCTCTTTTCCTATGCTTTCAATGCAATTCCAGTCTACCTCCTGAAATCGGTTTCCTGCAATTCTGCCCCGCTTTCAAGTCCTCTTGGCAGCCTTACTTCAGTCTATTTTTGGACGATAGCTGTCATTTATAACTCTGCAGGTTTGTGAATTACAGTGCCCCTGAGCTCCTTTCTTCAACTTGCTTTCTTTTCAGCTGGCCGTAACACCTCAGGATGGCTTCAGGCCCTAATCTGGTTCCGGCACGGCACGCTGAGCCTTTGGTTAATTCCTCTTCCAGGTGGGAAATGAGAGTTAAATTTGCCCGTCCAGACACCTCCAGCTAGCCTCTCATTGGTTCTCGCTATTCCTGTTCATCTTCCGCAGAAATTGCAAACTGGGCCAAACAGGAGGTTAAAGGGTCTGACTCTCCAAGTGGGGAGAGTGTTAGTAAAGCGTCTGGATTGTTGCACCCGAGTACCAGGGTACGAAAACTGACACATATTTGAACACGTCTCCCGATCACATGGTTGATCATACTCTAGGTTCCACATGCATGTTTTAGCTGAAGGAAGAATACCTTAAACCTGGGTAGTTGAAACCCGTGGAATGGGTACCATGCAATATGACTTCAAAGGGTCTTCATTTGCTCACCGAACCTCTCCAATCCTATCACTGCTGCGTTTATGCCCCTGTACACATGCTTGATTCTTTTTCGGAGACATAGCAATCCATAGGTTTTAAGATACTTACTAGTCAGGTACATTCTTAGGCGTTTAATATGCGGTGTTGAGTCCATTTCGTTGAGCAAGGAGTAGCTCTTGTCTATTCCATATTTGGCTTAAGGAACTTTATCTGTGCTCATTTCAATCTCTGGTTTTATGCAGCACCCCAACTCACCTTTCCCCTTAAGCAAGCATAAGTTGGTTTTCTAAATTTGAGACCCTGTTCTGTTTTGGAATTCAGTTCCTGTGTAGCCAAGTTTCCATTACGTGTATTACTGATATCTTATGATGTTTCTTTTTCTGTGTGACTTATTTCAGTTAGAATCATCATACCTGAATCCACTCATTGTGCTGCTAAGGGCCTGATGACATAGATTTCATTGCTGAGTGATATTGCTTTGTAAGTGAATACCACAACTTCTTTATCCATTTTTCACTTTCTGCGATGTTGAACTTGTACTGTAAACGAGGTTCTTGTAAACAGAGCCGTTCCAAACTTTGGGGTACTGTGTCTTTTTGATTTTAATTTCCCTAAGCTATAGGACCATAAGTGGAAGTGCCCTAGGCTCTGTTGCTTTGTTTTTTAGATGTTTCAGGAAACACCATACACTTCTCCCAAGTGTCTGTTGGCAATTGACATCCCGCCCATCAGCATAACAAGGCTCCCAGTTCTCAATGGCCTGTTGCCTTTCTGCATTTTACACTTTTTTCAGATGGCCCTTTTGACCAGGGGGAAGTGAGACTTCATTGTAGTGCAGATTTCCTTTGCAAGCTTGCTTGGTTGGCCAAAAAGGGCGTATGCGTTTTTTCCTGAATATATTCAGGAAAAAACGCATACGCCCTTTTTGGCCAAGTGCATCATTGTGGACGTTCTGCCTCTTTTCCTATGCTTTCAATGCAATTCCAGTCTACCTCCTGAAATCGGTTTCCTGCAATTCTGCCCCGCTTTCAAGTCCTCTTGGCAGCCTTACTTCAGTCTATTTTTGGACGATAGCTGTCATTTATAACTCTGCAGGTTTGTGAATTACAGTGCCCCTGAGCTCCTTTCTTCAACTCGCTTTCTTGTGAGCTGGCCGCAACACCGCAGGATGGCTTCAGGCCCTAATCTGGTTCCGGCCCGACACGCTGAGCCTTTGGTTATTTCCTCTTCCTGGTGGGAAATGAGAGTTAAATTTGCCCGTCCAGACACCTCCAGCTAGTCTCTCATTGGTTCTCGCTATTCCTGTTCATCTTCCGCAGAAATTGCAAACTGGGCCAAACAGGAGGTTAAAGGCGCTGACTCTCCAAGTGGGGAGAGTGTTAGTAAAGCGTCTGGAATGTTGCACCCGAGTACCAGGGGAGGAAAACTGAGACATATTTGAACACGTCTCCCGATCACATGGTTGATCATACTCTGGGTTCCACATGCATGTTTTAGCTGAAGGAAGAATACCTAAAACCTGGGTAGTTGAAACCCGTGGAATGGGTACCATGCAATATGACTTCAAAGGGTCTTCATTTGCTCACCGAACCTCTCCAATCCTATCACTGCTGCGTTTATGCCCCTGTATACATGCTTGATTCTCTTTCGGAGACATAGCAATCCATAGGTTTTAAGATACTTACTAGTCAGGTACATTCTTAGGCGTTTAATATGCGGTGTTGAGTCCATTTCGTTGAGCAAGGAGTAGCTCTTGTCTATTCCATATTTGGCTTAAGGAACTTTATCTGTGCTCATTTCAATCTCTGGTTTTATGCAGCAACCCAACTCACCTTTCCCCTTAAGCAAGCATAAGTTGGTTTTCTAAATTTGAGAACCTGTTCTGTTTTGGAATTCAGTTCCTGTGTAGCCAAGTTTACATTCCGTGTATTAGTGATATCTTATGATGTTTCTTTTTCTGTGTGACTTATTTCAGTTAGAATCATCGTACCTGAATCAACTCATTATGCTGCTACGGGCCTGGTGACATAGATTTCATTGTTGAGTGATACTGCATTGAACGTAAGTACCACAAGTTCTTTATCCATTTTTCACTTTCTGCGATGTTGAACTTGTACGGTAAACGAGGTTCTTGTAAACAGAGGCGTCCCAAACTTTGGGGTGGCTGTGTCTTTTTGATTTTAATTTCCCTAAGCTATAGGACCATAAGTGGAAGTGCCCTAGGCTCTGTTGCTTTGTTTTTTAGATGTTTCAGGAAACACCATACACTTCTCCCGAGTGTCTGTTGGCAATTTACATCCCGCCCATCAGCATAACAAGGCTCCCAGTTCTCCATGGCCTGTCTTGCCTTTCTGGATTTTACACTTTTTTAGATGGCCCTTTTGACTGGGGGGAAGTGAGACTTCATTGTAGTGCAGATTTCCTTTGCAAGTTTGCTTGGTTGGCCAAAAAGTGCGTATGCTTTTTTTCCTGAATATATTCAGGAAAAAACGCATACGCACTTTTTGGCCAAGTGCATCATTGTGGACGTTCTGCCTCTTTTCCTATGCTTTCAATGCAATTCCAGTCTACCTCCTGAAATCGGTTTCCTGCAATTCTGCCCCGCTTTCAAGTCCTCTTGGCAGCCTTACTTCAGTCTATTTTTGGACGATAGCTGTCATTTATAACTCTGCAGGTTTGTGAATTACAGTGCCCCTGAACTCCTTTCTTCAACTCACTTTCTTGTGACCTGGCCGCAACACCGCAGGATGGCTTCAGGCCCTAATCTGGTTCTGGCACGGCACACTGAGCCTTTGGTTAATTCCTCTTCCTGGTGGGAAATGAGAGTTAAATTTGCCCGTCCAGACACCTCCAGCTAGCCTCTCATTGGTTCTTGCTATTCCTGTCCATCTTCCGCAGAAATTGCAAACTGGGCCAAACAGGAGGTTAAAGGCACTGACTCTCCAAGTCGGGAGAGTGTTAGTAAAGCGTCTGGAATGTTGCACCCGAGTACCAGGGGAGGAAAACTGAGACATATTTGAACACGTCTCCCGTTCACATGGTTGATCATACTCTGTGTTCCACATGCATGTTTTAGCTGAAGGAAGAATACCTTAAACCTGGAGAGTTGAGACCCGTGAAATGGGTACCATGCAATATGACTTCAAAGGGTCTTCATTTGCTCACCGAACGTCTCCAATCCTATCACTGCTGCGTTTATGCCCCTGTACACACGCTTGATTCTCTTTTGGAGACATAGCAATCCATAGGTTTTAAGATACTTACTAGTCAGGTACATTCTTAGGCGTTAATATGGGGTTTTGAGTCCATTTCGTTGAGCAAGGAGTAGCTCTTGTCCATTCCATATTTGGCTTAAGGAACTTTATCTGTGCTCATTTCAATCTCTGGTTTTATGCAGCACCCCAGCTCACCTTTAACCTTAAGCAAGCATAAGTTGGTTTTCTAAATTTGAGAACCTGTTCTGTTCTGTAATTCAGTTCCTGTGTAGCCAAGTTTACATTCCGTGTATTACTGATATCTTATGATGTTTCTTTTTCTGTGTGACTTATTTCAGTTAGAATCATCATACCTGAATCCACTCATTGTGCTGCTAAGGGCCTGATGACATAGATTTCATTGCTGAGTGATATTGCTTTGTAAGTGAATACCACAACTTCTTTATCCATTTTTCACTTTCTGCGATGTTGAACTTGTACTGTAAACGAGGTTATTGTAAACAGAGCCGTTCCAAACTTTGGGGTGACTGTGTCTTTTTGATTTTAATTTCCCTAAGCTATAGGACCATAAGTGGAAGTGCCCTAGGCTCTGTTGCTTTGTTTTTTAGATGTTTCAGGAAACACCATACACTTCTCCCCAGTGTCTGTTGGCAATTTACATCCCGCCCATCAGCATAACAAGGCTCCCAGTTCTCAATGGCCTGTTGCCTTTCTGCATTTTACACTTTTTTCAGATGGCCCTTTTGACCGGGGGGAAGTGAGACTTCATTGTAGTGCAGATTTCCTTTGCAAGCTTGCTTGGTTGGCCAAAAAGGGCGTATGCGTTTTTTCCTGAATATATTCAGGAAAAAACGCATACGCCCTTTTTGGCCAAGTGCATCATTGTGGACGTTCTGCCTCTTTTCCTATGCTTTCAATGCAATTCCAGTCTACCTCCTGAAATCGGGTTCCTGCAATTCTGCCCCGCTTTCAAGTCCTCTTGGCAGCCTTACTTCAGTCTATTTTTGGACGATAGCTGTCATTTATAACTCTGCAGTTTTGTGAATTACAGTGCCCCTGAGCTCCTTTTTTCAACTCGCTTTCTTTTGATCTGGCCGCAACACCGTAGGATGGCTTCAGGCCCTAATCTGGTTCCGGCACGGCACACTGAGCCTTTGGTTAATTCCTCTTCCTGGTGGGAAATGAGAGTTAAATTTGCCCGTCCAGACACCTCCAGCTAGCCTCTCATTGGTTCTCGCTATTCCTGTTCATCTTCCGCAGAAATTGCAAACTGGGCCAAACAGGAGGTTAAAGGCGCTGACTCTCCAAGTCGGGAGAGTGTTAGTAAAGCGTCTGGAATGTTGCACCCGAGTACCAGGGTACAAAAACTGAGACATATTTGAACACATCTCCCGATCACATGGTTGATCATACTCTAGGTTCCACATGCATGTTTTAGCTGAAGGAAGAATACCTTAAACCTGGGTAGTTGAAACCCGTGGAATGGGTACCATGCAATATGACTTCAAAGGGTCTTCATTTGCTCACCGAACCTCTCCAATCCTATCACTGCTGCGTTTATGCCCCTGTACACATGCTTGATTCTCTTTCGGAGACATAGCAATCCATAGGTTTTAAGATACTTACTAGTCAGGTACATTCTTAGGCGTTTAATATGGGGTGTTGAGTCCATTTCGTTGAGCAAGGAGTAGCTCTTGTCTATTCCATATTTGACTTAAGGAACTTTATCTGTGCTCATTTCAATCTCTGGTTTTATGCAGCACCACAACTCACCTTTCCCCTTAAGCAAGCATAAGTTGGTTTTCTAAATTTGAGACCCTGTTCTGTTCTGTAATTCAGTTCCTGTGTAGCCAAGTTTACATTCCGTGTATTACTGATATCTTATGATGTTTCTTTTTCTGTGTGACTTATTTCAGTTAGAATCATCATACCTGAATCCACTCATTGTGCTGCTAAGGGCCTGATGACACAGATTTCATTGCTGAGTGATATTGCTTTGTAAGTAAATACCACAAGTTCTTTATCCATTTTTCACTTTCTGCGATGTTGAACTTGTACTGTAAACGAGGTTCTTGTAAACAGAGCCGTTCCAAACTTTGGGGTGGCTGTGTCTTTTTGATTTTAATTTCCCTAAGCTATAGGACCATAAGTGGAAGTGCCCTAGGTTCTGTTGCTTTGTTTTTTAGATGTTTCAGGAAACACCATACACTTCTCCCGAGTGGTTGTTGGCAATTTACATCCCGCCCATCAGCATAACAAGGCTCCCAGTTCTCCATGGCCTGTCCTGCCTTTCTGGATTTTACACTTTTTTCAGATGGCCCTTTTGACCGGGGGGAAGTGAGACTTCATTGTAGTGCAGATTTCCTTTGCAAGCTTGCTTGGTTGGCCAAAAAGGGCGTATGCTTTTTTTCCTGAATATATTCAGGAAAAAACGCATACGCCCTTTTTGGCCAAGTGCATCATTGTGGACGTTCTGCCTCTTTTCCTATGCTTTCAATGCAATTCCAGTCTACCTCCTGAAATCGGTTTCCTGCAATTCTGCCCCGCTTTCAAGTCCTCTTGGCTGCCTTACTTCAGTCTATTTTTGGACGATAGCTGTCATTTATAACTCTGCAGGTTTGTGAATTACAGTGCCCCTGAGCTCCTTTCTTCAACTTGCTTTCTTTTCAGCTGGCCGCAACACCTCAGGATGGCTTCAGGCCCTAATCTGGTTCCGGCATGGCACGCTGAGCCTTTGGTTAATTCCTCTTCCAGGTGGGAAATGAGAGTTAAATTTGCCCGTCCAGACACCTCCAGCTAGCCTCTCATTGGTTCTCGCTATTCCTGTTCATCTTCCGCAGAAATTGCAAACTGGGCCAAACAGGAGGTTAAATGGACTGACTCTCCAAGTGGGGAGAGTGTTAGTAAAGCGTCTGGATTGTTGCACCCGAGTACCAGGGTACGAAAACTGACACATATTTGAACACGTCTCCCGATCACATGGTTGATCATACTCTAGGTTCCACATGCATGTTTTAGCTGAAGGAAGAATACCTTAAACCTGGGTAGTTGAAACCCGTGGAATGGGTACCATGCAATATGACTTCAAAGGGTCTTCATTTGCTCACCGAACCTCTCCAATCCTATCACTGCTGCGTTTATGCCCCTGTACACATGCTTGATTCTTTTTCGGAGACATAGCAATCCATAGGTTTTAAGATACTTACTAGTCAGGTACATTCTTAGGCGTTTAATATGCGGTGTTGAGTCCATTTCGTTGAGCAAGGAGTAGCTCTTGTCTATTCCATATTTGGCTTAAGGAACTTTATCTGTGCTCATTTCAATCTCTGGTTTTATGCAGCACCCCAACTCACCTTTCCCCTTAAGCAAGCATAAGTTGGTTTTCTAAATTTGAGACCCTGTTCTGTTTTGGAATTCACTTCCTGTGTAGCCAAGTTTCCATTCCGTGTATTACTGATATCTTATGATGTTTCTTTTTCTGTATGACTTATTTCAGTTAGAATCATCATACCTGAATCCACTCATTGTGCTGCTAAGGGCCTGATGACATAGATTTCATTGCTGAGTGATATTGCTTTGTAAGTGAATACCACAACTTCTTTATCCATTTTTCACTTTCTGCGATGTTGAACTTGTACTGTAAACGAGGTTCTTGTAAACAGAGCCGTTCCAAACTTTGGGGTACTGTGTCTTTTTGATTTTAATTTCCCTAAGCTATAGGACCATAAGTGGAAGTGCCCTAGGCTCTGTTGCTTTGTTTTTTAGATGTTTCAGGAAACACCATACACTTCTCCCAAGTGTCTGTTGGCAATTGACATCCCGCCCATCAGCATAACAAGGCTCCCAGTTCTCAATGGCCTGTTGCCTTTCTGCATTTTACACTTTTTTCAGATGGCCCTTTTGACCAGGGGGAAGTGAGACTTCATTGTAGTGCAGATTTCCTTTGCAAGCTTGCTTGGTTGGCCAAAAAGGGCGTATGCGTTTTTTCCTGAATATATTCAGGAAAAAACGAATATGCCCTTTTTGGCCAAGTGCATCATTGTGGACGTTCTGCCTCTTTTCCTATGCTTTCAATGCAATTCCAGTCTACCTCCTGAAATCGGTTTCCTGCAATTCTGCCCCGCTTTCAAGTCCTCTTGGCAGCCTTCCTTCAGTCTATTTTTGGACGATACCTGTCATATATAACTCTGCAGGTTTGTGAATTACAGTGCCCCTGAGCTCCTTTCTTCAACTCGCTTTCTTGTGACCTGGCCGCAACACCGCAGGATGGCTTCAGGCCCTAATCTGGTTCTGGCACGGCACGCTGAGCCTTTGGTTAATTCCTCTTCCTGGTGGGAAATGAGAGTTAAATTTGCCCGTCCAGACACCTCCAGCTAGCCTCTCATTGGTTCTCGCTATTCCTGTTCATCTTCCGCAGAAATTGCAAACTGGGCCAAACAGGAGGTTAAAGGGACTGACTCTCCAAGTCGGGAGAGTGTTAGTAAAGCGTCTGGAATGTTGCACCCGAGTACCAGGGTACAAAAACTGAGACATATTTAAACACGTCTCCCGATCACATGGTTGATCATACTCTAGGTTCCACATGCATGTTTTAGCTGAAGGAAGAATACCTAAAACCTGGGTAGTTGAAACCCGTGGAATGGGTACCATGCAATATGACTTCAAAGGGTCTTCATTTGCTCACCGAACCTCTCCAATCCTATCACTGCTGCGTTTATGCCCCTGTACACATGCTTGATTCTCTTTCGGAGACATAGCAATCCATAGGTTTTAAGATACTTACTAGTCAGGTACATTCTTAGGCGTTTAATATGGGGTGTTGAGTCCATTTCATTGAGCAAGGAGTAGCTCTTGTCTATTCCATATTTGGCTTAAGGAACTTTATCTGTGCTCATTTCAATCTCTGGTTTTATGCAGCATCCCAACTCACCTTTACCCTTAAGCAAGCATAAGTTGGTTTTCTAAATTTGAGACCCTGTTCTGTTTTGGAATTCAGTTCCTGTGTAGCCAAGTTTCCATTCCGTGTATTACTGATATCTTATGATGTTTCTTTTTCTGTGTGACTTATTTCAGTTAGAATCATCATACCTGAATCCACTCATTGTGCTGCTAAGGGCCTGATGACATAGATTTCATTGCTGAGTGATATTGCTTTGTAAGTGAATACCACAACTTCTTTATCCATTTTTCACTTTCTGCGATGTTGAACTTGTACTGTAAACGAGGTTCTTGTAAACAGAGCCGTTCCAAACTTTGGGGTACTGTGTCTTTTTGATTTTAATTTCCCTAAGCTATAGGACCATAAGTGGAAGTGCCCTAGGCTCTGTTGCTTTGTTTTTTAGATGTTTCAGGAAACACCATACACTTCTCCCAAGTGTCTGTTGGCAATTGACATCCCGCCCATCAGCATAACAAGGCTCCCAGTTCTCAATGGCCTGTTGCCTTTCTGCATTTTACACTTTTTTCAGATGGCCCTTTTGACCAGGGGGAAGTGAGACTTCATTGTAGTGCAGATTTCCTTTGCAAGCTTGCTTGGTTGGCCAAAAAGGGCGTATGCGTTTTTTCCTGAATATATTCAGGAAAAAACGCATACGCCCTTTTTGGCCAAGTGCATCATTGTGGACGTTCTGCCTCTTTTCCTATGCTTTCAATGCAATTCCAGTCTACCTCCTGAAATCGGTTTCCTGCAATTCTGCCCCGCTTTCAAGTCCTCTTGGCAGCCTTCCTTCAGTCTATTTTTGGACGATACCTGTCATATATAACTCTGCAGGTTTGTGAATTACAGTGCCCCTGAGCTCCTTTCTTCAACTCGCTTTCTTGTGACCTGGCCGCAACACCGCAGGATGGCTTCAGGCCCTAATCTGGTTCCGGCCCGGCACGCTGAGCCTTTGGTTAATTCCTCTTCCTGGTGGGAAATGAGAGTTAAATTTGCCCGTCCAGACACCTCCAGCTAGCCTCTCATTGGTTCTCGCTATTCCTGTTCATCTTCCGCAGAAATTGCAAACTGGGCCAAACAGGAGGTTAAAGGGACTGACTCTCCAAGTCGGGAGAGTGTTAGTAAAGCGTCTGGAATGTTGCACCCGAGTACCAGGGTACAAAAACTGAGACATATTTAAACACGTCTCCCGATCACATGGTTGATCATACTCTAGGTTCCACATGCATGTTTTAGCTGAAGGAAGAATACCTTAAACCTGGGTAGTTGAAACCCGTGGAATGGGTACCATGCAATATGACTTCAAAGGGTCTTCATTTGCTCACCGAACCTCTCCAATCCTATCACTGCTGCGTTTATGCCCCTGTACACATGCTTGATTCTCTTTCGGAGACATAGCAATCCATAGGTTTTAAGATACTTACTAGTCAGGTACATTCTTAGGCGTTTAATATGGGGTGTTGAGTCCATTTCGTTGAGCAAGGAGTAGCTCTTGTCTATTCCATATTTGACTTAAGGAACTTTATCTGTGCTCATTTCAATCTCTGGTTTTATGCAGCACCACAACTCACCTTTCCCCTTAAGCAAGCATAAGTTGGTTTTCTAAATTTGAGACCCTGTTCTGTTTTGGAATTCAGTTCCTGTGTAGCCAAGTTTCCATTCCGTGTATTACTGATATCTTATGATGTTTCTTTTTCTGTGTGACTTATTTCAGTTAGAATCATCATACCTGAATCCACTCATTGTGCTGCTAAGGGCCTGATGACATAGATTTCATTGCTGAGTGATATTGCTTTGTAAGTGAATACCACAACTTCTTTATCCATTTTTCACTTTCTGCGATGTTGAACTTGTACTGTAAACGAGGTTCTTGTAAACAGAGCCGTTCCAAACTTTGGGGTACTGTGTCTTTTTGATTTTAATTTCCCTAAGCTATAGGACCATAAGTGGAAGTGCCCTAGGCTCTGTTGCTTTGTTTTTTAGATGTTTCAGGAAACACCATACACTTCTCCCAAGTGTCTGTTGGCAATTGACATCCCGCCCATCAGCATAACAAGGCTCCCAGTTCTCAATGGCCTGTTGCCTTTCTGCATTTTACACTTTTTTCAGATGGCCCTTTTGACCAGGGGGAAGTGAGACTTCATTGTAGTGCAGATTTCCTTTGCAAGCTTGCTTGGTTGGCCAAAAAGGGCGTATGCGTTTTTTCCTGAATATATTCAGGAAAAAACGCATACGCCCTTTTTGGCCAAGTGCATCATTGTGGACGTTCTGCCTCTTTTCCTATGCTTTCAATGCAATTCCAGTCTACCTCCTGAAATCGGTTTCCTGCAATTCTGCCCCGCTTTCAAGTCCTCTTGGCAGCCTTCCTTCAGTCTATTTTTGGACGATACCTGTCATATATAACTCTGCAGGTTTGTGAATTACAGTGCCCCTGAGCTCCTTTCTTCAACTCGCTTTCTTGTGACCTGGCCGCAACACCGCAGGATGGCTTCAGGCCCTAATCTGGTTCCGGCCCGGCACGCTGAGCCTTTGGTTAATTCCTCTTCCTGGTGGGAAATGAGAGTTAAATTTGCCCGTCCAGACACCTCCAGCTAGCCTCTCATTGGTTCTCGCTATTCCTGTTCATCTTCCGCAGAAATTGCAAACTGGGCCAAACAGGAGGTTAAAGGGACTGACTCTCCAAGTCGGGAGAGTGTTAGTAAAGCGTCTGGAATGTTGCACCCGAGTACCAGGGTACAAAAACTGAGACATATTTAAACACGTCTCCCGATCACATGGTTGATCATACTCTAGGTTCCACATGCATGTTTTAGCTGAAGGAAGAATACCTTAAACCTGGGTAGTTGAAACCCGTGGAATGGGTACCATGCAATATGACTTCAAAGGGTCTTCATTTGCTCACCGAACCTCTCCAATCCTATCACTGCTGCGTTTATGCCCCTGTACACATGCTTGATTCTCTTTCGGAGACATAGCAATCCATAGGTTTTAAGATACTTACTAGTCAGGTACATTCTTAGGCGTTTAATATGGGGTGTTGAGTCCATTTCGTTGAGCAAGGAGTAGCTCTTGTCTATTCCATATTTGACTTAAGGAACTTTATCTGTGCTCATTTCAATCTCTGGTTTTATGCAGCACCACAACTCACCTTTCCCCTTAAGCAAGCATAAGTTGGTTTTCTAAATTTGAGACCCTGTTCTGTTCTGTAATTCAGTTCCTGTGTAGCCAAGTTTCCATTCCGTGTATTACTGATATCTTATGATGTTTCTTTTTCTGTGTGACTTATTTCAGTTAGAATCATCATACCTGAATCCACTCATTGTGCTGCTAAGGGCCTGATGACACAGATTTCATTGCTGAGTGATATTGCTTTGTAAGTAAATACCACAAGTTCTTTATCCATTTTTCACTTTCTGCGATGTTGAACTTGTACTGTAAACGAGGTTCTTGTAAACAGAGCCGTTCCAAACTTTGGGGTGGCTGTGTCTTTTTGATTTTAATTTCCCTAAGCTATAGGACCATAAGTGGAAGTGCCCTAGGTTCTGTTGCTTTGTTTTTTAGATGTTTCAGGAAACACCATACACTTCTCCCGAGTGGTTGTTGGCAATTTACATCCCGCCCATCAGCATAACAAGGCTCCCAGTTCTCCATGGCCTGTCCTGCCTTTCTGGATTTTACACTTTTTTCAGATGGCCCTTTTGACCGGGGGGAAGTGAGACTTCATTGTAGTGCAGATTTCCTTTGCAAGCTTGCTTGGTTGGCCAAAAAGGGCGTATGCGTTTTTTCCTGAATATATTCAGGAAAAAACGCATACGCCCTTTTTGGCCAAGTGCATCATTGTGGACGTTCTGCCTCTTTTCCTATGCTTTCAATGCAATTCCAGTCTACCTCCTGAAATCGGGTTCCTGCAATTCTGCCCCGCTTTCAAGTCCTCTTGGCAGCCTTACTTCAGTCTATTTTTGGACGATAGCTGTCATTTATAACTCTGCAGGTTTGTGAATTACAGTGCCCCTGAGCTCCTTTCTTCAACTCGCTTTCTTTTGAGCTGGCCGCAACACCGCAGGATGGCTTCAGGCCCTAATCTGCTTCCGGCACGGCACGCTGAGCCTTTGGTTATTTCCTCTTCCTGGTGGGAAATGAGAGTTAAATTTGCCCGTCCAGACACCTCCAGCTAGTCTCTCATTGGTTCTCGCTATTCCTGTTCATCTTCCGCAGAAATTGCAAAGTGGGCCAAACAGGAGGTTAAAGGCGCTGACTCTCCAAGTCGGGAGAGTGTTAGTAAAGCATCTGGAATGTTGCACCCGAGTACCAGGTACGAAAACTGAGACATATTTGAACACGTCTCCCGATCACATGGTTGATCATACTCTAGGTTCCACATGCATGTTTTAGCTGAAGGAAGAATACCTTAAACCTGGAGTGTTAAGACCCGTGTAATGGGTACCATGCAATATGACTTCAAAGGGTCTTCATTTGCTCACCGAACCTCTCCAATCCTATCACTGCTGCGTTTATGCCCCTGTACACATGCTTGATTCTCTTTCGGAGTCATAGCAATCCATAGGTTTTAAGATACTTACTAGTCAGGTACATTCTTAGGCGTTTAATATGCGGTGTTGAGTCCATTTCGTTGAGCAAGGAGTAGCTCTTGTCTATTCCATATTTGACTTAAGGAACTTTATCTGTGCTCATTTCAATCTCTGGTTTTATGCAGCACCCCAACTCACCTTTCCCCTTAAGCAAGCATAAGTTGGTTTTGTTAATTTGAGACCCTGTTCTGTTCTGTAATTCAGTTCCTGTGTAGCCAAGTTTACATTCCGTGTATTACTGATATCTTATGATATTTCTTTTTCTGTGTGACTTATTTCAGTTAGAATCATCATACCTGAATCCACTCATTGTGCTGCTAAGGGCCTGATGACACAGATTTCATTGCTGAGTGATATTGCTTTGTAAGTAAATACCACAAGTTCTTTATCCATTTTTCACTTTCTGCGATGTTGAACTTGTACTGTAAACGAGGTTCTTGTAAACAGAGCCGTTCCAAACTTTGGGGTGGCTGTGTCTTTTTGATTTTAATTTCCCTAAGCTATAGGACCATAAGTGGAAGTGCCCTAGGTTCTGTTGCTTTGTTTTTTAGATGTTTCAGGAAACACCATACACTTCTCCCGAGTGGTTGTTGGCAATTTACATCCCGCCCATCAGCATAACAAGGCTCCCAGTTCTCCATGGCCTGTCCTGCCTTTCTGGATTTTACACTTTTTTCAGATGGCCCTTTTGACCGGGGGGAAGTGAGACTTCATTGTAGTGCAGATTTCCTTTGCAAGCTTGCTTGGTTGGCCAAAAAGGGCGTATGCGTTTTTTCCTGAATATATTCAGGAAAAAACGCATACGCCCTTTTTGGCCAAGTGCATCATTGTGGACGTTCTGCCTCTTTTCCTATGCTTTCAATGCAATTCCAGTCTACCTCCTGAAATCGGGTTCCTGCAATTCTGCCCCGCTTTCAAGTCCTCTTGGCAGCCTTACTTCAGTCTATTTTTTGACGATAGCTGTCATTTATAACTCTGCAGGTTTGTGAATTACAGTGCCCCTGAGCTCCTTTCTTCAACTCGCTTTCTTTTGAGCTGGCCGCAACACCGCAGGATGGCTTCAGGCCCTAATCTGCTTCCGGCACGGCACGCTGAGCCTTTGGTTATTTCCTCTTCCTGGTGGGAAATGAGAGTTAAATTTGCCCGTCCAGACACCTCCAGCTAGTCTCTCATTGGTTCTCGCTATTCCTGTTCATCTTCCGCAGAAATTGCAAACTGGGCCAAACAGGAGGTTAAAGGGACTGACTCTCCAAGTCGGGAGAGTGTTAGTAAAGCGTCTGGAATGTTGCACCCGAGTACCAGGGTACGAAAACTGAGACATATTTGAACACGTCTCCCGATCACATGGTTGATCATACTCTAGGTTCCACATGCATGTTTTAGCTGAAGGAAGAATACCTTAAACCTGGGTAGTTGAAACCCGTGGAATGGGTACCATGCAATATGACTTCAAAGGGTCTTCATTTGCTCACCGAACCTCTCCAATCCTATCACTGCTGCGTTTATGCCCCTGTACACATGCTTGATTCTCTTTCGGAGACATAGCAATCCATAGGTTTTAAGATACTTACTAGTCAGGTACATTCTTAGGCGTTTAATATGCGGTGTTGAGTCCATTTCGTTGAGCAAGGAGTAGCTCTTGTCTATTCCATATTTGGCTTAAGGAACTTTATCTGTGCTCATTTCAATCTCTGGTTTTATGCAGCACCCCAACTCACCTTTCCCCTTAAGCAAGCATAAGTTGGTTTTCTAAATTTGAGACCCTGTTCTGTTCTGTAATTCAGTTCCTGTGTAGCCAAGTTTACATTCCGTGTATTACTGATATCTTATGATGTTTCTTTTTCTGTGTGACTTATTTCAGTTAGAATCATCATACCTGAATCCACTCATTGTGCTGCTAAGGGCCTGATGACACAGATTTCATTGCTGAGTGATATTGCTTTGTAAGTAAATACCACAAGTTCTTTATCCATTTTTCACTTTCTGCGATGTTGAACTTGTACTGTAAACGAGGTTCTTGTAAACAGAGCCGATCCAAACTTTGGGGTGGCTGTGTCTTTTTGATTTTAATTTCCCTAAGCTATAGGACCATAAGTGGAAGTGCCCTAGGTTCTGTTGCTTTGTTTTTTAGATGTTTCAGGAAACACCATACACTTCTCCCCAGTGTCTGTTGGCAATTTACATCCCGCCCATCAGCATAACAAGGCTCCCAGTTCTCCATGGCCTGTCCTGCCTTTCTGGATTTTACACTTATTTCAGATGGCCCTTTTGACCGGGGGGAAGTGAGACTTCATTGTAGTTCAGATTTCCTTTGCAAGCTTGCTTGGTTGGCCAAAAAGGGCGTATGCGTTTTTTCCTGAATATATTCAGGAAAAAACGCATACGCCCTTTTTGGCCAAGTGCATCATTGTGGACGTTCTGCCTCTTTTCCTATGCTTTCAATGCAATTCCAGTCTACCTCCTGAAATTGGTTTCCTGCAATTCTGCCCCGCTTTCAAGTCCTCTTGGCAGCCTTACTTCAGTCTATTTTTGGACGATAGCTGTCATTTATAACTCTGCAGGTTTGTGAATTACAGTGCCCCTGAGCTCCTTTCTTCAACTCGCTTTGTTTTGAGCTGGCCGCAACACCACAGGATGGCTTCAGGCCCTAATCTGGTTCCGGCAGAGCACGCTGAGCCTTTGGTTAATTCCTCTTCCTGGTGGGAAATGAGAGTTAAATTTGCCCGTCCAGACACCTCCAGCTAGCCTCTCATTGGTTCTCGCTATTCCTGTTCATCTTCCGCAGAAATTGCAAACTGGGCCAAACAGGAGGTTAAAGGGACTGACTCTCCAAGTCGGGAGAGTGTTAGTAAAGCGTCTGGAATGTTGCACCCGAGTACCAGGGTACGAAAACTGAGACATATTTGAACACGTCTCCCGATCACATGGTTGATCATACTCTAGGTTCCACATGCATGTTTTAGCTGAAGGAAGAATACCTTAAACCTGGAGAGTTAAGACCCGTGCAATGGGTACCATGCAATATGACTTCAAAGGGTCTTCATTTGCTCACCGAACCTCTCCAATCCTATCACTGCTGCGTTTATGCCCCTGTACACATGCTTGATTCTCTTTCAGAGACATAGCAATCCATAGGTTTTAAGATACTTACTAGTCAGGTACATTCTTAGGCGTTTAATATGCGGTGTTGAGTCCATTTCGTTGAGCAAGGAGTAGCTCTTGTCTATTCCATATTTGACTTAAGGAAGTTTATCTGTGCTCATTTCAATCTCTGGTTTTATGCAGCACCACAACTCACCTTTACCGTTAAGCAAGCATAAGTTTGTTTTCTAAATTTGAGACCCTGTTCTGTTCTGTAATTCAGTTCCTGTGTAGCCAAGTTTACATTCCGTGTATTACTGATATCTTATGATGTTTCTTTTTCTGTGTGACTTATTTCAGTTAGAATCATCATACCTGAATCCACTCATTGTGCTGCTAAGGGCCTGATGACACAGATTTCATTGCTGAGTGATATTGCTTTGTAAGTAAATACCACAAGTTCTTTATCCATTTTTCACTTTCTGCGATGTTGAACTTGTACTGTAAACGAGGTTCTTGTAAACAGAGCCGTTCCAAACATTGGGGTGGCTGTGTCTTTTTGATTTTAATTTCCCTAAGCTATAGGACCATAAGTGGAAGTGCCCTAGGTTCTGTTGCTTTGTTTTTTAGATGTTTCAGGAAACACCATAAACTTCTCCCGAGTGGTTGTTGGCAATTTACATCCCGCCCATCAGCATAACAAGGCTCCCAGGTCTCCATGGCCTGTCCTGCCTTTCTGGATTTTACACTTTTTTCAGATGGCCCTTTTGACCGGGGGGAAGTGAGACTTCATTGTAGTGCAGATTTCCTTTGCAAGCTTGCTTGGTTGGCCAAAAAGGGCGTATGCGTTTTTTCCTGAATATATTCAGGAAAAAACGCATACGCCCTTTTTGGCCAAGTGCATCATTGTGGACGTTCTGCCTCTTTTCCTATGCTTTCAATGCAATTCCAGTCTAGCTCCTGAAATCGGTTTCCTGCAATTCTGCCCCGCTTTCAAGTCCTCTTGGCAGCCTTCCTTCAGTCTATTTTTGGACGATAGCTGTCATTTATAACTCTGCAGGTTTGTGAATTACAGTGCCCCTGAGCTCCTTTCTTCAACTTGCTTTCTTGTGACCTGGCCGCAACACCACAGGATGGCTTCAGGCCCTAATCTGGTTCCGGCAGGGCACGCTGAGCCTTTGGTTAATTCCTCTTCATGGTGGAAAATGAGAGTTAAATTTGCCCGTCCAGACACCTCCAGCTAGCCTCTCATTGGTTCTCGCTATTCCTGTTCATCTTCCGCAGAAATTGCAAACTGGGCCAAACAGGAGGTTAAAGGGACTGACTCTCCAAGTCGGGAGAGTGTTAGTAAAGTGTCTGGAATGTTGCACCCGAGTACCAGGGTACGAAAACTGAGACATATTTGAACACGTCTCCCGATCACATGGTTGATCATACTCTAGGTTCCACATGCATGTTTTAGCTGAAGGAAGAATACCTTAAACCTGGGTACTTGAAACCCGTGGAATGGGTACCATGCAATATGACTTCAAAGGGTCTTCATTTGCTCACCGAACCTCTCCAATCCTATCACTGCTGCGTTTATGCCCCTGTACACATGCTTGATTCTCTTTTGGAGACATAGCAATCCATAGGTTTTAAGATACTTACTAGTCAGGTACATTCTTAGGCGTTTAATATGGGGTGTTGAGTCCATTTCATTGAGCAAGGAGTAGCTCTTGTCTATTCCATATTTGGCTTAAGGAACTTTATCTGTGCTCATTTCAATCTCTGGTTTTATGCAGCACCCCAACTCACCTTTACCCTTAAGCAAGCATAAGTTTGTTTTCTAAATTTGAGACCCTGTTCTGTTCTGTAATTCAGTTCCTGTGTAGCCAAGTTTACATTCCGTGTATTACTGATATCTTATGATGTTTCTTTTTCTGTGTGACTTATTTCAGTTAGAATCATCATACCTGAATCCACTCATTGTGCTGCTAAGGGCCTGATGACACAGATTTCATTGCTGAGTGATATTGCTTTGTAAGTAAATACCACAAGTTCTTTATCCATTTTTCACTTTCTGCGATGTTGAACTTGTACTGTAAACGAGGTTCTTGTA
The DNA here is from genome assembly GCF_949987515.2 of Delphinus delphis. Classification (NCBI taxonomy): domain Eukaryota; kingdom Metazoa; phylum Chordata; class Mammalia; order Artiodactyla; family Delphinidae; genus Delphinus; species Delphinus delphis. The sequence continues at coordinate 116,519,444 of NC_082688.1, forward strand.
AACAGAGCCTTTCCAAACTTTGGGGTGGCTGTGTCTTTTTGATTTTAATTTCCGTAAGCTATAGGACCATAAGTGGAAGTGCCCTAGGCTCTGTTGCTTTGTTTTTTAGATGTTTCAGGAAACACCATACATTTCTCCTGAGTGTCTGTTGGCAATTTACATCCCGCCCATCAGCATAACAAGGCTCCCAGTTCTCCATGGCCTGTCCTGTCTTTCTGGATTTTACACTTTTTTCAGATGGCCCTTTTGACCGGGGGGAAGTGAGACTTCATTGTAGTGCAGATTTCCATTTCAAGCTTGCTGGGTTGGCCAAAAAGGGCGTATGCGTTTTTTCCTGAATATATTCAGGAAAAAACGCATACGCCCTTTTTGGCCAAGTGCATCATTGTGGACGTTCTGCCTCTTTTCCTATGCTTTCAATGCAATTCCAGTCTACCTCCTGAAATCGGTTTCCTGCAATTCTGCCCCGCTTTCAAGTCCTCTTGGCAGCCTTACTTCAGTCTATTTTTGGACGATAGCTGTCATTTATAACTCTGCAGGTTTGTGAATTACAGTGCCCCTGAGCTCCTTTCTTCAACTCGCTTTCTTTTGAGCTGGCCGCAACACCGCAGGATGGCTTCAGGCCCTAATCTGGTTCCGGCACGGCACGCTGAGCCTTTGGTTAATTCCTCTTCCTGGTGGGAAATGAGAGTTAAATTTGCCCGTCCAGACACCTCCAGCTAGCCTCTCATTGGTTCTCGCTATTCCTGTTCATCTTCCGCAGAAATTGCAAACTGGGCCAAACAGGAGGTTAAAGGCGCTGACTCTCCAACTCGGGAGAGTGTTACTAAAGCGTCTGGAATGTTGCACCCGAGTACCAGGGGAGGAAAACTGAGACATATTTGAACACGTCTCCCGTTCACATGGTTGATCATACTTGTGTTCCACATGCATGTTTTAGCTGAAGGAAGAATACCTTAAACCTGGGTAGTTGAAACACGTGTAACGGGTACCATGCAATATGACTTCAAAGGGTCTTCATTTGCTCACCGAACCTCTCCAATCCTACCACTGCTGCGTTTATGCCCCTGTACACATGCTTGATTCTCTTTCGGAGACATAGCAATCCATAGGTTTTAAGATACTTACTAGTCAGGTACATTCTTAGGCGTTTAATATGGGGTGTTGAGTCCATTTCGTTGAGCAAGGAGTAGCTCTTGTCTATTCCATATTTGGCTTAAGGAACTTTATCTGTGCTCATTTCAATCTCTGGTTTTATGCAGCACCCCAACTCACCTTTCCCCTTAAGCAAGAATAAGTTGGTTTTCTAAATTTGAGACCCTGTTCTGTTCTGTAATTCAGTTCCTGTGTAGCCAAGTTTACATTCCGTGTATTAGTGATATCTTATGATGTTTCTTTTTCTGTGTGACTTATTTCAGTTAGAATCATCGTACCTGAATCCACTCATTATGCTGCGACGGGCCTGATGACATAGATTTCATTGCTGAGTGATACTGCATTGTACGTAAGTACCACAAGTTCTTTATCCATTTTTCACTTTCTGTGATATTGAACTTGTACGGTAAACGAGGTTCTTGTAAACGGAGGCGTCCCAAACTTTGGGGTGGCTGTGTCTTTTTGATTTTAATTTCCCTAAGCTATAGGACCATAAGTGGAAGTGCCCTAGGTTCTGTTGCTTTGTTTTTTAGATGTTTCAGGAAACACCATAAACTTCTCCCGAGTGGTTGTTGGCAATTTACATCCCGCCCATCAGCATAACAAGGCTCCCAGTTCTCCATGGCCTGTCCTGCCTTTCTGGATTTTACACTTTTTTCAGATGGCCCTTTTGACCGGGGGGAAGTGAGACTTCATTGTAGTGCAGATTTCCTTTGCAAGCTTGCTTGGTTGGCCAAAAAGGGCGTATGCGTTTTTTCCTGAATATATTCAGGAAAAAACGCATACGCACTTTTTGGCCAAGTGCATCATTGTGGACGTTCTGCCTCTTTTCCTATGCTTTCAATGCAATTCCAATCTACCTCCTGAAATCGGTTTCCTGCAATGCTGCCCCGCTTTCAAGTCCTCTTGGCAGCATTACTTCAGTCTATTTTTGGACGATAGCTGTCATTTATAACTCTGCAGGTTTGTGAATTACAGTGCCCCTGAGCTCCTTTCTTCAACTCGCTTTCTTGTGAGCTGGCCGCAACACCACAGGATGGCTTCAGGCCCTAATCTGGTTCCGGCACGGCACGCTGAGCCTTTGGTTAATTCCTCTTCCTGGTGGGAAATGAGAGTTAAATTTGCCCGTCCAGACACCTCCAGCTAGTCTCTCATTGGTTCTCGCTATTCCTGTTCATCTTCCGCAGAAATTGCAAACTGGGCCAAACAGGAGGTTAAAGGGACTGACTCTCCAAGTCGGGAGATTGTTAGTAAAGCGTCTGGAATGTTGCACCCGAGTACCAGGGTACGAAAACTGAGACATATTTGAACACGTCTCCCGATCACATGGTTGATCATACTCTGGGTTCCACATGCATGTTTTAGCTGAAGGAAGAATACCTTAAACCTGGGTAGTTGAAACCCGTGGAATGGGTACCATGCAATATGACTTTAAAGGGTCTTCATTTGCTCACCGAACCTCTCCAATCCTATCACTGCTGCGTTTATGCCCCTGTACACACGCTTGATTCTCTTTTGGAGACATAGCAATCCATAGGTTTTAAGATACTTACTAGTCAGGTACATTCTTAGGCGTTTAATATGGGGTGTTGAGTCCATTTCGTTGAGCAAGGAGTAGCTCTTGTCTATTCCATATTTGGCTTAAGGAACTTTATCTGTGCTCATTTCAATCTCTGGTTTTATGCAGCACCCCAACTCACCTTTCCCCTTAAGCAAGCATAAGTTGGTTTTCTAAATTTGAGACCCTATTCTGTTTTGGAATGCAGTTCCTGTGTAGCCAAGTTTACATTCCGTATATTAGTGATATCTTATGATGTTTCTTTTTCTGTGTGACTTATTTCAGTTAGAATCATTGTACCTGAATCCACTCATTATGCTGCTAAGGGCCTGATGACATAGATTTCATTGCTGAGTGATACTGCATTGTACGTAAGTACCTCAAGTTCTTTATCCATTTTTCATTTTCTGTGATATTGAACTTGTACGGTAAACGAGGTTCTTGTAAACGGAGGCGTCCCAAACTTTGGGGTGGCTGTGTCTTTTTGATTTTAATTTCCCTAAGCTATAGGACCATAAGTGGAAGTGCCCTAGGCTCTGTTGCTTTGTTTTTTAGATGTTTCAGGAAACACCATACACTTCTCCAGAGTGGCTGTTGGCAATTTACATCCCGTCCATCAGCATAACAAGGCTCCCAGTTCTCCATGGCCTGTCCTGCCTTTATGGATTTTATGCTTTTTTCAGATGGCCCTTTTGACCAGGTGGAAGTGAGACTTCATTGTAGTGCAGGTTTCCTTTGCAAGCTTGCTTGGTTGGCCAAAAAGGGCGTATGCGTTTTTTCCTGAATATATTCAGGAAAAAACGCATACGCCCTTTTTGGCCAAGTGCATCATTGTGGACGTTCTGCCTCTTTTCCTATGCTTTCAATGCAATTCCAGTCTACCTCCTGAAATCGGTTTCCTGCAATTCTGCCCCGCTTTCAAGTCCTCTTGGCAGCCTTCCTTCAGTCTATTTTTGGACGATAGCTGTCATTTATAACTCTGCAGGTTTGTGAATTACAGTGCCCCTGAGCTCCTTTCTTCAACTTGCTTTCTTGTGACCTGGCCGCAACACCACAGGATGGCTTCAGGCCCTAATCTGGTTCCGGCAGGGCACGCTGAGCCTTTGGTTAATTCCTCTTCCTGGTGGGAAATGAGAGTTAAATTTGCCCGTCCAGACACCTCCAGCTAGCCTCTCATTGGTTCTCGCTATTCCTGTTCATCTTCCGCAGAAATTGCAAACTGGGCCAAACAGGAGGTTAAAGGGACTGACTCTCCAAGTCGGGAGAGTGTTAGTAAAGTGTCTGGAATGTTGCACCCGAGTACCAGGGTACGAAAACTGAGACATATTTGAACACGTCTCCCGATAACATGGTTGATCATACTCTAGGTTCCACATGCATGTTTTAGCTGAAGGAAGAATACCTTAAACCTGGGTAGTTGAAACCCGTGGAATGGGTACCATGCAATATGACTTCAAAGGGTCTTCATTTGCTCACCGAACCTCTCCAATCCTATCACTGCTGCGTTTATGCCCCTGTACACATGCTTGATTCTCTTTTGGAGACATAGCAATCCATAGGTTTTAAGATACTTACTAGTCAGGTACATTCTTAGGCGTTTAATATGGGGTGTTGAGTCCATTTCATTGAGCAAGGAGTAGCTCTTGTCTATTCCATATTTGGCTTAAGGAACTTTATCTGTGCTCATTTCAATCTCTGGTTTTATGCAGCACCCCAACTCACCTTTACCCTTAAGCAAGCATAACTTGGTTTTCTAAATTTGAGACCCTGTTCTGTTCTGTAATTCAGTTCCTGTGTAGCCAAGTTTACATTCCGTGTATTACTGATATCTTATGATGTTTCTTTTTCTGTGTGACTTATTTCAGTTAGAATCATCATACCTGAATCCACTCATTGTGCTGCTAAGGGCCTGATGACACAGATTTCATTGCTGAGTGATATTGCTTTGTAAGTAAATACCACAAGTTCTTTATCCATTTTTCACTTTCTGCGATGTTGAACTTGTACTGTAAACGAGGTTCTTGTAAACAGAGCCTTTCCAAACTTTGGGGTGGCTGTGTCTTTTTGATTTTAATTTCCCTAAGCTATAGGACCATAAGTGGAAGTGCCCTAGGCTCTGTTGCTTTGTTTTTTAGATGTTTCAGGAAACACCATACATTTCTCCTGAGTGTCTGTTGGCAATTTACATCCCGCCCATCAGCATAACAAGGCTCCCAGTTCTCCATGGCCTGTCCTGTCTTTCTGGATTTTACACTTTTTTCAGATGGCCCTTTTGACCGGGGGGAAGTGAGACTTCATTGTAGTGCAGATTTCCATTTCAAGCTTGCTGGGTTGGACAAAAAGGGCGTATGCGTTTTTTCCTGAATATATTCAGGAAAAAACGCATACGCCCTTTTTGGCCAAGTGCATCATTGTGGACGTTCTGCCTCTTTTCCTATGCTTTCAATGCAATTCCAGTCTACCTCCTGAAATCGGTTTCCTGCAATTCTGCCCCGCTTTCAAGTCCTCTTGGCAGCCTTACTTCAGTCTATTTTTGGACGATAGCTGTCATTTATAACTCTGCAGGTTTGTGAATTACAGTGCCCCTGAGCTCCTTTCTTCAACTCGCTTTCTTTTGAGCTGGCCGCAACACCGCAGGATGGCTTCAGGCCCTAATCTGGTTCCGGCACGGCACGCTGAGCCTTTGGTTAATTCCTCTTCCTGGTGGGAAATGAGAGTTAAATTTGCCCGTCCAGACACCTCCAGCTAGCCTCTCATTGGTTCTCGCTATTCCTGTTCATCTTCCGCAGAAATTGCAAACTGGGCAAAACAGGAGGTTAAAGGGACTGACTCTCCAAGTCGGGAGAGTGTTAGTAAAGCGTCTGGAATGTTGCACCCGAGTACCAGGGTACGAAAACTGAGACATATTTGAACACGTCTCCCGATCACATGGTTGATCATACTCTAGGTTCCACATGCATGTTTTAGCTGAAGGAAGAATACCTAAAACCTGGGTAGTTGAGACCCTTGTAATGGGTACCATGCAATATGACTTCAAAGGGTCTTCATTTGCTCACCGAACCTCTCCAATCCTATCACTGCTGCGTTTATGCCCCTGTACACATGCTTGATTCTCTTTCGGAGTCATAGCAATCCATAGGTTTTAAGATACTTACTAGTCAGGTACATTCTTAGGCGTTTAATATGCGGTGTTGAGTCCATTTCGTTGAGCAAGGAGTAGCTCTTGTCTATTCCATATTTGGCTTAAGGAACTTTATCTGTGCTCATTTCAATCTCTGGTTTTATGCAGCACCCCAACTCACCTTTACCCTTAAGCAAGAATAAGTTGGTTTTCTAAATTTGAGACCCTGTTCTGTTCTGTAATTCAGTTCCTGTGTAGCCAAGTTTACATTCCGTGTATTACTGATATCTTATGATGTTTCTTTTTCTGTGTGACTTATTTCAGTTAGAATCATCATACCTGAATCCACTCATTGTGCTGCTAAGGGCCTGATGACACAGATTTCATTGCTGAGTGATATTGCTTTGTAAGTAAATACCACAAGTTCTTTATCCATTTTTCACTTTCTGCGATGTTGAACTTGTACTGTAAACGAGGTTCTTGTAAACAGAGCCGTTCCAAACTTTGGGGTGGCTGTGTCTTTTTGATTTTAATTTCCCTAAGCTATAGGACCAAGAGTGGAAGTGCCCTAGGTTCTGTTGCTTTGTTTTTTAGATGTTTCAGGAAACACCATACACTTCTCCCGAGTGGTTGTTGGCAATTTACATCCCTCCCATCAGCATAACAAGGCTCCCAGTTCTCCATGGCCTCTCCTGCCTTTCTGGATTTTACACTTTTTTCAGATGGCCCTTTTGACCGGGGAGAAGTGAGACTTCATTGTAGTGCAGATTTCCTTTGCAAGCTTGCTTGGTTGGCCAAAAAGGGCGTATGCGTTTTTTCCTGAATATATTCAGGAAAAAACGCATACGCCCTTTTTGGCCAAGTGCATCATTGTGGACGTTCTGCCTCTTTTCCTATGCTTTCAATGCAATTCCAGTCTACCTCCTGAAATCGGTTTCCTGCAATTCTGCCCCGCTTTCAAGTCCTCTTGGCAGCCTTCCTTCAGTCTATTTTTGGACGATAGCTGTCATATATAACTCTGCAGGTTTGTGAATTACAGTGCCCCTGAGCTCCTTTCTTCAACTCGCTTTCTTGTGACCTGGCCGCAACACCGCAGGATGGCTTCAGGCCCTAATCTGGTTCCGGCACGGCACGCTGAGCCTTTGGTTATTTCCTCTTCCTGGTGGGAAATGAGAGTTAAATTTGCCCGTCCAGACACCTCCAGCTAGTCTCTCATTGATTCTCGCTATTCCTGTTCATCTTCCGCAGAAATTGCAAACTGGGCCAAACAGGAGGTTAAAGGCGCTGACTCTCCAACTCGGGAGAATGTTAGTAAAGCGTCTGGAATGTTGCACCCGAGTACCAGGGGAGGAAAACTGAGACATATTTGAACACGTCTCCCGTTCACATGGTTGATCATACTTGGGTTCCACATGCATGTTTTAGCTGAAGGAAGAATACCTTAAACCTGGGTAGTTGAAACATGTGTAACGGGTACCATGCAATATGACTTCAAAGGGTCTTCATTTGCTCACCGAACCTCTCCAATCCTACCACTGCTGCGTTTATGCCCCTGTACACATGCTTGATTCTCTTTCAGAGACATAGCAATCCATAGGTTTTAAGATACTTACTAGTCAGGTACATTCTTAGGCGTTTAATATGGGGCGTTGAGTCCATTTCGTTGAGCAAGGAGTAGCTCTTGTCTATTCCATATTTGGCTTAAGGAACTTTATCTGTGCTCATTTCAATCTCTGGTTTTATGCAGCACCCAAACTCACCTTTACCCTTAAGCAAGAATAAGTTGGTTTTCTAAATTTGAGGCCCTGTTCTGTTCTGTAATTCAGTTCCTGTGTAGCCACGTTTACATTCCGTGTATTAGTGATATCTTATGATGTTTCTTTTTCTGTGTGACTTATTTCAGTTAGAATCATCGTACCTGAATCCACTCATTATGCTGCTACGGGCCTGATGACATAGATTTCATTGCTGAGTGATACTGCATTGTACGTAAGTACCACAAGTTCTTTATCCATTTTTCACTTTCTGTGATATTGAACTTGTACGGTAAACGAGGTTCTTCTAAACAGAGGCGTCCCAAACTTTGGGGTGGCTGTGTCTTTTTGATTTTAATTTCCCTAAGCTATAGGACCATAAGTGGAAGTGCCCTAGGCTCTGTTGCTTTGTTTTTTAGATGTTTCAGGAAACACCATACACTTCTCCCAAGTGTCTGTTGGCAATTTACATCCCGCCCATCAGCATAACAAGGCTCCCAGTTCTCCATGGCCTGTCCTGCCTTTCTGGATTTTACACTTTTTTCAGATGGCCCATTTGACCAGGGGGAAGTGAGACTTCATTGTAGTGCACATTTCCTTTGCTAGTTTGCTTGGTTGGCCAAAAAGGGCGTATGCGTTTTTTCCTGAATATATTCAGGAAAAAACGCATACGCCCTTTTTGGCCAAGTGCATCATTGTGGACGTTCTGCCTCTTTTCCTATGCTTTCAATGCAATTCCAGTCTACCTCCTGAAATCGGGTTCCTGCAATTCTGCCCCGCTTTCAAGTCCTCTTGGCAGCCTTACTTCAGTCTATTTTTGGACGATAGCTGTCATTTATAACTCTGCAGGTTTGTGAATTACAGTGCCCCTGAGCTCCTTTCTTCAACTCGCTTCCTTGTGAGCTGGCCGCAACACCGCAGGATGGCTTCAGGCCCTAATCTGGTTCCGGCACGGCACGCTGAGCCTTTGGTTAATTCCTCTTCCTGGTGGGAAATGAGAGTTAAATTTGCCCGTCCAGACACCTCCAGCTAGTCTCTCATTGGTTCTCGCTATTCCTGTTCATCTTCCGGAGAAATTGCAAACTGGGCCAAACAGGAGGTTAAAGGGACTGACTCTCCAAGTCGGGAGAGTGTTAATAAAGCGTCTGGAATGTTGCACCCGAGTACCAGGGTACGAAAACTGAGACATATTTGAACACGTCTCCCGATCACATGGTTGATCATACTCTAGGTTCCACATGCATGTTTTAGCTGAAGGAAGAATACCTTAAACCTGGGTACTTGAAACCCGTGGAATGGGTACCATGCAATATGACTTCAAAGGGTCTTCATTTGCTCACCGAACCTCTCCAATCCTATCACTGCTGCGTTTATGCCCGTGTAAACATGCTTGATTCTCTTTCGGAGACATAGCAATCCATACGTTTTAAGATACTTACTAGTCAGGTACATTCTTAGGCGTTTAATATGGGGTGTTGAGTCCATTTCGTTGAGCAAGGAGTAGCTCTTGTCTATTCCATATTTGGCTTAAGGAACTTTATCTGTGCTCATTTCAATCTCTGGTTTTATGCAGCACCCCAACTCACCTTTACCCTTAAGCAAGCATAAGTTGGTTTTCTAAATTTGAGACCCTGTTCTGTTCTGTAATTCAGTTCCTGTGTAGCCAAGTTTACATTCCGTGTATTACTGATATCTTATGATGTTTCTTTTTCTGTGTGACTTATTTCAGTTAGAATCATCGTACCTGAATCCACTCATTGTGCTGCTAAGGGCCTGATGACACAGATTTCATTGCTGAGTGATATTGCTTTGTAAGTAAATACCACAAGTTCTTTATCCATTTTTCACTTTCTGCGATGTTGAACTTGTACTGTAAACGAGGTTCTTGTAAACAGAGCCTTTCCAAACTTTGGGGTGGCTGTGTCTTTTTGATTTTAATTTCCCTAAGCTATAGGACCAAGAGTGGAAGTGCCCTAGGCTCTGTTGCTTTGTTTTTTAGATGTTTCAGGAAACACCATACACTTCTCCCAAGTGTCTGTTGGCAATTTACATCCCACCCATCAGCATAACAAGGCTCCCAGTTCTCCATGGCCTCTCCTGCCTTTCTGGATTTTACACTTTTTTCAGATGGCCCTTTTGACCGGGGGGAAGTGAGACTTCATTGTAGTGCAGATTTCCTTTGCAAGCTTGCTTGGTTGGCCAAAAAGGGCGTATGCGTTTTTTCCTGAATATATTCAGGAAAGGGCGTATGCGTTTTTTCCTGAATATATTCAGGAAAAAACGCATACGCCCTTTTTGGCCAAGTGCATCATTGTGGACGTTCTGCCTCTTTTCCTATGCTTTCAATGCAATTCCAGTCTACCTCCTGAAATCGGTTTCCTGCAATTCTGCCCCGCTTTCAAGTCCTCTTGGCAGGCTTCCTTCAGTCTATTTTTGGACGATAGCTGTCATATATAACTCTGCAGGTTTGTGAATTACAGTGCCCCTGAGCTCCTTTCTTCAACTCGCTTTCTTGTGACCTGGCCGCAACACCGCAGGATGGCTTCAGGCCCTAATCTGGTTCCGGCACGGCACGCTGAGCCTTTGGTTATTTCCTCTTCCTAGTGGGAAATGAGAGTTAAATTTGCCCGTCCAGACACCTCCAGCTAGTCTCTCATTGGTTCTCGCTATTCCTGTTCATCTTCCGCAGAAATTGCAAACTGGGCCAAACAGGAGGTTAAAGGCGCTGACTCTCCAACTCGGGAGAGTGTTAGTAAAGCGTCTGGAATGTTGCACCCGAGTACCAGGGGAGGAAAACTGAGACATATTTGAACACGTCTCCCGTTCACATGGTTGATCATACTTGTGTTCCACATGCATGTTTTAGCTGAAGGAAGAATACCTTAAACCTGGGTAGTTGAAACACGTGTAACGGGTACCATGCAATATGACTTCAAAGGGTCTTCATTTGCTCACCGAACCTCTCCAATCCTACCACTGCTGCGTTTATGCCCCTGTACACATGCTTGATTCTCTTTCGGAGACATAGCAATCCATAGGTTTTAAGATACTTACTAGTCAGGTACATTCTTAGGCGTTTAATATGGGGTGTTGAGTCCATTTCGTTGAGCAAGGAGTAGCTCTTGTCTATTCCATATTTGGCTTAAGGAACTTTATCTGTGCTCATTTCAATCTCTGGTTTTATGCAGCACCCCAACTCACCTTTCCCCTTAAGCAAGAATAAGTTGGTTTTCTAAATTTGAGACCCTGTTCTGTTCTGTAATTCAGTTCCTGTGTAGCCAAGTTTACATTCCGTGTATTAGTGATATCTTATGATGTTTCTTTTTCTGTGTGACTTATTTCAGTTAGAATCATCGTACCTGAATCCACTCATTATGCTGCGACGGGCCTGATGACATAGATTTCATTGCTGAGTGATACTGCATTGTACGTAAGTACCACAAGTTCTTTATCCATTTTTCACTTTCTGTGATATTGAACTTGTACGGTAAACGAGGTTCTTGTAAACGGAGGCGTCCCAAACTTTGGGGTGGCTGTGTCTTTTTGATTTTAATTTCCCTAAGCTATAGGACCATAAGTGGAAGTGCCCTAGGTTCTGTTGCTTTGTTTTTTAGATGTTTCAGGAAACACCATAAACTTCTCCCGAGTGGTTGTTGGCAATTTACATCCCGCCCATCAGCATAACAAGGCTCCCAGTTCTCCATGGCCTGTCCTGCCTTTCTGGATTTTACACTTTTTTCAGATGGCCCTTTTGACCGGGGGGAAGTGAGACTTCATTGTAGTGCAGATTTCCTTTGCAAGCTTGCTTGGTTGGCCAAAAAGGGCGTATGCGTTTTTTCCTGAATATATTCAGGAAAAAACGCATACGCACTTTTTGGCCAAGTGCATCATTGTGGACGTTCTGCCTCTTTTCCTATGCTTTCAATGCAATTCCAATCTACCTCCTGAAATCGGTTTCCTGCAATGCTGCCCCGCTTTCAAGTCCTCTTGGCAGCATTACTTCAGTCTATTTTTGGACGATAGCTGTCATTTATAACTCTGCAGGTTTGTGAATTACAGTGCCCCTGAGCTCCTTTCTTCAACTCGCTTTCTTGTGAGCTGGCCGCAACACCACAGGATGGCTTCAGGCCCTAATCTGGTTCCGGCACGGCACGCTGAGCCTTTGGTTAATTCCTCTTCCTGGTGGGAAATGAGAGTTAAATTTGCCCGTCCAGACACCTCCAGCTAGTCTCTCATTGGTTCTCGCTATTCCTGTTCATCTTCCGCAGAAATTGCAAACTGGGCCAAACAGGAGGTTAAAGGGACTGACTCTCCAAGTCGGGAGAGTGTTAGTAAAGCGTCTGGAATGTTGCACCCGAGTACCAGGGTACGAAAACTGAGACATATTTGAACACGTCTCCCGATCACATGGTTGATCATACTCTGGGTTCCACATGCATGTTTTAGCTGAAGGAAGAATACCTTAAACCTGGGTAGTTGAAACCCGTGGAATGGGTACCATGCAATATGACTTTAAAGGGTCTTCATTTGCTCACCGAACCTCTCCAATCCTATCACTGCTGCGTTTATGCCCCTGTACACACGCTTGATTCTCTTTTGGAGACATAGCAATCCATAGGTTTTAAGATACTTACTAGTCAGGTACATTCTTAGGCGTTTAATATGGGGTGTTGAGTCCATTTCGTTGAGCAAGGAGTAGCTCTTGTCTATTCCATATTTGGCTTAAGGAACTTTATCTGTGCTCATTTCAATCTCTGGTTTTATGCAGCACCCCAACTCACCTTTCCCCTTAAGCAAGCATAAGTTGGTTTTCTAAATTTGAGACCCTGTTCTGTTCTGTAATTCAGTTCCTGTGTAGCCAAGTTTACATTCCGTATATTAGTGATATCTTATGATGTTTCTTTTTCTGTGTGACTTATTTCAGTTAGAATCATTGTACCTGAATCCACTCATTATGCTGCTAAGGGCCTGATGACATAGATTTCATTGCTGAGTGATACTGCATTGTACGTAAGTACCTCAAGTTCTTTATCCATTTTTCATTTTCTGTGATATTGAACTTGTACGGTAAACGAGGTTCTTGTAAACGGAGGCGTCCCAAACTTTGGGGTGGCTGTGTCTTTTTGATTTTAATTTCCCTAAGCTATAGGACCATAAGTGGAAGTGCCCTAGGCTCTGTTGCTTTGTTTTTTAGATGTTTCAGGAAACACCATACACTTCTCCAGAGTGGCTGTTGGCAATTTACATCCCGTCCATCAGCATAACAAGGCTCCCAGTTCTCCATGGCCTGTCCTGCCTTTATGGATTTTATGCTTTTTTCAGATGGCCCTTTTGACCAGGTGGAAGTGAGACTTCATTGTAGTGCAGGTTTCCTTTGCAAGCTTGCTTGGTTGGCCAAAAAGGGCGTATGCGTTTTTTCCTGAATATATTCAGGAAAAAACGCATACGCCCTTTTTGGCCAAGTGCATCATTGTGGACGTTCTGCCTCTTTTCCTATGCTTTCAATGCAATTCCAGTCTACCTCCTGAAATCGGTTTCCTGCAATTCTGCCCCGCTTTCAAGTCCTCTTGGCAGCCTTCCTTCAGTCTATTTTTGGACGATAGCTGTCATTTATAACTCTGCAGGTTTGTGAATTACAGTGCCCCTGAGCTCCTTTCTTCAACTCGCTTTCTTGTGACCTGGCCGCAACACCGCAGGATGGCTTCAGGCCCTAATCTGGTTCTGGCACGGCACGCTGAGCCTTTGGTTAATTCCTCTTCCTGGTGGGAAATGAGAGTTAAATTTGCCCGTCCAGACACCTCCAGCTAGTCTCTCATTGGTTCTCGCTATTCCTGTTCATCTTCCGCAGAAATTGCAAACTGGGCCAAACAGGAGGTTAAAGGGACTGACTCTCCAAGTCGAGAGAGTGTTAGTAAAGCGTCTGGAATGTTGCACCCGAGTACCAGGGCACGAAAACTGAGACATATTTGAACACGTCTCCCGATCACATGGTTGATCATACTCTGGGTTCCACATGCATGTTTTAGCTGAAGGAAGAATACCTTAAAACTGGGTAGTAGAAACCCGTGGAATGGGTACCATGCAATATGATTTCAATGGGTCTTCATTTGCTCACCGAACCTCTCCAATCCTATCACTGCTGCGTTTATGCCCCTGAACACATGCTTGATTCTCTTTCAGAGACATAGCAATCCATAGGTTTTAAGATACTTACTAGTCAGGTACATTCTTAGGCGTTTAATATGCGGTGTTGAGTCCATTTCGTTGAGCAAGGAGTAGCTCTTGTCTATTCCATATTTGGCTTAAGGAACTTTATCTGTGCTCATTTCAATCTCTGGTTTTATGCAGCACCCCAACTCACCTTTACCCTTAAGCAAGCATAAGTTGGTTTTCTAAATTTGAGACCCTGTTCTGTTCTGTAATTCAGTTCCTGTGTAGCCAAGTTTACATTCCGTGTATTACTGATATCTTATGATGTTTCTTTTTCTGTGTGACTTATTTCAGTTAGAATCATCATACCTGAATCCACTCATTGTGCTGCTAAGGGCCTGATGACATAGATTTCATTGCTGAGTGATATTGCTTTGTAAGTGAATACCACAACTTCTTTATCCATTTTTCACTTCCTGCGATGTTGAACTTGTACTGTAAACGAGGTTCTTGTAAACAGAGGCGTTCCAAACTTTGGGGTGGCTGTGTCTTTTTGATTTTAATTTCCCTATGCTATAGGACCATAAGTGGAAGTGCCCTAGGCTCTGTTGCTTTGTTTTTTAGATGTTTCAGGAAACACCATACACTTCTCCCGAGTGTCTGTTGGCAATTTACATCCCGCCCATCAGCATAACAAGGCTCCCAGTTCTCCATGGCCTGTCCTGCCTTTCTGGATTTTACACTTTTTTCAGATGGCCCTTTTGACCGGGGGGAAGTGAGACTTCATTGTAGTGCAGATTTCCTTTGCAAGCTTGCTTGGTTGGCCAAAAAGGGCGTATGCGTTTTTTCCTGAATATATTCAGGAAAAAACGCATACGCCCTTTTTGGCCAAGTGCATCATTGTGGACGTTCTGCCTCTTTTCCTATGCTTTCAATGCAATTCCAGTCTACCTCCTGAAATCGGTATCCTGCAATTCTGCCCCGCTTTCAAGTCCTCTTGGCAGCCTTACTTCAGTCTATTTTTGGACGATAGCTGTCATTTATAACTCTGCAGGTTTGTGAATTACAGTGCCCCTGAGCTCCTTTCTTCAACTCGCTTTCTTTTGAGCTGGCCGCAACACCGCAGGATGGCTTCAGGCCCTAATCTGGTTCCGGCCCGGCACGCTGAGCCTTTGGTTAATTCCTCTTCCTGGTGGGAAATGAGAGTTAAATTTGCCCGTCCAGACACCTCCAGCTAGCCTCTCATTGGTTCTCGCTATTCCTGTTCATCTTCCGCAGAAATTGCAAACTGGGCCAAACAGGAGGTTAAAGGGACTGACTCTCCAAGTCGGGAGAGTGTTAGTAAAGCGTCTGGAATGTTGCACCCGAGTACCAGGGGAGGAAAACTGAGACATATTTGAACACGTTTCCCGTTCACATGGTTGATCATACTCTGGGTTCCACATGCATGTTTTAGCTGAAGGAAGAATACCTAAAACCTGGAGAGTTGAGACCCGTGTAATGGGTACCATGCAATATGACTTCAAAGGGTCTTCATTTGCTCACCGAACCTCTCCAATCCTATCACTGCTGCGTTTATGCCCCTGTACACACGCTTGATTCTCTTTTGGAGACATAGCAATCCATAGGTTTTAAGATACTTACTAGTCAGGTACATTCTTAGGCGTTTAATATGGGGTGTTGAGTCCATTTCGTTGAGCAAGGAGTAGCTCTTGTCTATTCCATATTTGGCTTAAGGAACTTTATCTGTGCTCATTTCAATCTCTGGTTTTATGCAGCACCCCAACTCACCTTTCCCCTTAAGCAAGCATAAGTTGGTTTTCTAAATTTGAGACCCTATTCTGTTCTGTAATTCAGTTCCTGTGTAGCCAAGTTTACATTCCGTATATTAGTGATATCTTATGATGTTTCTTTTTCTGTGTGACTTATTTCAGTTAGAATCATTGTACCTGAATCCACTCATTATGCTGCTAAGGGCCTGATGACATAGATTTCATTGCTGAGTGATACTGCATTGTACGTAAGTACCTCAAGTTCTTTATCCATTTTTCATTTTCTGTGATATTGAACTTGTACGGTAAACGAGGTTCTTGTAAACGGAGGCGTCCCAAACTTTGGGGTGGCTGTGTCTTTTTGATTTTAATTTCCCTAAGCTATAGGACCATAAGTGGAAGTGCCCTAGGCTCTGTTGCTTTGTTTTTTAGATGTTTCAGGAAACACCATACACTTCTCCAGAGTGGCTGTTTGTGGATGGCCGCTTCCGACCAGCAGAATAACGAGCCGCCACACGCAAGATTTTTTTCGTATCACACTTTATTGGAGCACAGCTTGGTTGAAGAAAGATGGAAGGAAGACCCTACGCAGCAGAATATGGCAGGCTTTATACTGGCCAGAAGGTCCACACAACAGCCCTGGATTGGTGTGTGTCAGTACATGTGACAACATATTGCTACGCCTACAAACCACGGGATGCACGCGTGGCGCCTTATGCGGCACTCCCGGGTAGTGCAAGCAAGATGCAACCATGTAACTTCGCCTTCCTCTGGACAAAGAATCCAGCTCCTTCCTGGCGGCGTCCCACATCTCCCCCTTTTTCTTTATGTCCTTAGACCACACGATGGTCGCCCGTACAAGTCTTGTCCCCAAGGGGACATGGCTGTTTAAGGGCTATTGTCATGGGCGGCAGAAATCACCCTCCCATAGTGTAATGCTGCTTACAGCGCGGGGTGCAAGGGCTGATTTTGCAGAGGCTCCCACTAGGAGTGCAATGGCTCACAGCCATCCTGTGTAGGGGCAACCACTAGGACTTGTTTAGCAGGGAGATCCAGGCACCGGCAGGCTGGCCGTTTTTAATGGCCACCAAGGCTTGCATCAACATGATCTTTTGTGTGTGTGACTTACGTTTCAGATGACACACCAACCATAGGCATAGTGCAATCCCCACTGCACAAAGGATGCCAAAAGCCCCCATGCCTACCCATTCTTTAAAGAAAAGAAAAGTAGAGGATAGCCATGAAGCAAAATTCCCAAAAGAAACAGGGTGTAACTCGGTAGTATTAAGATGAATAATCTGTAATCGTTGTTCAAACAGCAGTCTCTCTGCTTCTTCGGACCAATTTCCTTTTAAATATTCTCCAATCAATTTACTTTGGTTCAAGCGTCCTATAATTTTATAGGGAGTAACACAAAGATGATTAAATTTAGCAACACAACCAAGCTGAAGCATATCATACAATTCTTCAAAGGCATCCTCTAGCAAATCCATCCGTTGATTCAAAGATAAAATGCCAGCATGTAGATGTGTATTAAAGCGATTCTGATTTTTTAATGTTAGCGACGTTTGTTTTACTATACCATTAATTACAGCAGCTGATTGTACCTGATTCACCATTGCTGCAGCAGCAGTGGCGGCCGCCGTCACAGAAGCAGTTAAGGTAATTATAAGTGCAGCAGTAATCCCAAAATCCCGCCGCTGTCTCACCAAATTAACTAATGGAAAAGTAGCGGGATCTGCCTTAACTGGAATGGGAACAAATGTAGGTATACGTAGTACTACAGCAGTCTGTACGATTGTTCCATTCCAACATTGTGAAATCCAGCAAGAAACGCCTTTATTACATCCTTCTGTATCATTAGACAATAAAAACATAAAAGGGGGTTGTACACATATCACAGCTGCAGGCTTGGAATAATTATGCAAAGAATTTAGTATATTACATAATGCTACATTGTTTTTTTAAATGTCCTGGTTTTCCACAATGGAAACAATTCCCAGACCGCACAGGATCTTGTATACCTTTAGCAGCTGCCATTACCGCAGCAGCGAGCCCTGTATTAGACAAAGGGCCTCCAATCTCCCTGCAAGCTTTCATCCACACTTCAATGTCCTTTCCTTTAAAAGGTGTAATGGCTCGGCGGCATTCTTTTGTACATTGTTCATAAACAAGTTGTTTCACTAGAGGCATCGCCTCATCCACATTACCAAAAATTCTTCCTGCCGCTTCCATCATCCGGGCTACAAAATCAGAAAATGGCTCTGTGCCTCCCTGTATTATTTTTGTTAAATTCTCTGACACCTCCCCTTTATTTGGGAGGGCTCGCCATGCACGCATATTAATCTCATTTATTTGATTATAAACTTGTATAGGGAACATAGTCTGATTATTTATCCACTGTCCTTGGCCTAATAACATATCTACATTCCAGGCAGGCTGCCCATTGGCAGCATTTTCCCTCGCTTGACTATGAGCCAAATCAGAAACAATAGACTTCCAGTCTAAATATTGCCCCATCGTTAAACACGTACGAGCAATATCTTGCCAGTCAGTAGGGGTCAAGGCATTTCTTGTAAGCCGTTGCAAAAGCATAATAGTATAGTTAGCAGAAATGTCATCTCGTTTGGAAGCTTTTGCAAGATCTCTAATTAATTTATGATCTATCATATCATAATATCGTTGGCGTGTAGCTGGATCTTCAAATACTGGAAATGTATTGGACAAAGAAGAAAAAGGAACTTGGAACCAAGCCTCGCGGGGAATAAAAGTACTTTTCGGGGGAGGAATGGAAGGCGCAGAACGCCTAGGTTGAGCAGCACTCTCTAAGGCAGGGGACAAAGCCCCAAAAGGGCCATAATGCTCCTCCTCATATTTTGTAGCAGCTTCTGCCAACTTTGTAGCGTCAGCAGGATCCAGCTCCTCATCATCTGATAAATACATGGCTTGCAAGCCAGACAATAGTGGATACAATGATTCTCGCCCAGTCTCTTGGGCGTCTGGTTGTTTAGATTTTAACTTTTTCTTAACACACACTTTCTCCTTATTATCTACTAATTCTTTTTTTGTAGGCCTATCATCTGTAGCCTTATGACTGCCTGCTTCAGAAGCACTATCTTGATATGACCGCAAAACTTGCGTCGCTTGTTTCACTATGTCTGTACACTTTCCCTCCTTCAGACAAGATCGAACTAAATTCCACAAAGGGAAAGTCCCACAGCACAGCTTACCCTCCTCATGAAAACGGTGCAAATCTTTCCCTAATTTCTCCCATGAAGGGATAGTCAAAGTACCCAAAACTCCAAACCATGGCGCTGCTTGATCTATATCATTCAGTAAACGGCCAATAGTCTTGTGAGATAACACCAACCCCCGATCCCGTAAAAGTAGCTGTATCGGCTCATAAAAATTTGCCGTGGGGTTAACATGAGTATTCCCCATTATGTACTTGTACTGACTTTCACTAAAAGATTTACACCATTACACACACAACAAGATAGTGCAAGGCACAAAAGCTACGTACCGGCAAGATTACCAGTTCACTCCGTGTGTCGAGTTCTGAATCGGTCCTCCATGCAGGGTGCAACGAAGTTCCCGGGTTTCGGCACCACTTGCGGCGGGCCGCTTCCGACCAGCAGAATAACGAGCCGCCACACGCAAGATTTTTTTCGTATCACACTTTATTGGAGCACAGCTTGGTTGAAGAAAGATGGAAGGAAGACCCTACGCAGCAGAATATGGCAGGCTTTATACTGGCCAGAAGGTCCACACAACAACCCTGGATTGGTGTGTGTCAGTACATGTGACAACATATTGCTACGCCTACAAACCACGGGATGCACGCGTGGCGCCTTATGCGGCACTCCCGGGTAGTGCAAGCAAGATGCAACAATGTAACTTCGCCTTCCTCTGGACAAAGAATCCAGCTCCTTCCTGGCGGCGTCCCACAGCTGTTGGCAATTTACATCCCGCCCATCAGCATAAGAAGGCTCCCAGTTCTCCATGGCCTGTCCTGCCTTTCTGGATTTTACACTTTTTTCAGATGGCCCTTTTGACCGGGGGGAAGTGAGACTTCATTGTAGTGCAGATTTCCTTTGCAAGCTTGCTTGGTTGGCCAAAAAGGGCGTACGCGTTTTTTCCTGAATATATTCAGGAAAAAACGCGTACGCCCTTTTTGGCCAAGTGCATCATTGTGGACGTTCTGCCTCTTTTCCTATGCTTTCAATGCAATTCCAGTCTACCTCCTGAAAACGGTTTCCTGCAATGCTGCCCCGCTTTCAAGTCCTCTTGGCAGCCTTACTTCAGTCTATTTTTGGACGATAGCTGTCATTTATAACTCTGCAGGTTTGTGAATTACAGTGCCCCTGAGCTCCTTTCTTCAACTCGCTTTCTTGTGACCTGGCCGCAACACCGCAGGATGGCTTCAGGCCCTAATCTGGTTCTGGCACGGCACGCTGAGCCTTTGGTTAATTCCTCTTCCTGGTGAGAAATGAGAGTTAAATTTGCCCGTCCAGACACCTCCAGCTAGTCTCTCATTGGTTCTCGCTATTCCTGTTCATCTTCCGCAGAAATTGCAAACTGGGCCAAACAGGAGGTTAAAGGGACTGACTCTCCAAGTCGGGAGAGTGTTAGTAAAGCGTCTGGAATGTTGCACCCGAGTACCAGGGTACGAAAACTGAGACATATTTGAACACGTCTCCCGATCACATGGTTGATCATACTCTGGGTTCCACATGCATGTTTTAGCTGAAGGAAGAATACCTTAAACCTGGGTAGTAGAAACCCGTGGAATGGGTACCATGCAATATGACTTCAATGGGTCTTCATTTGCTCACCGAACCTCTCCAATCCTATCACTGCTGCGTTTATGCCCCTGTACACATGCTTGATTCTCTTTCGAAGACATAGCAATCCATAGGTTTTAAGATACTTACTAGTCAGGTACATTCTTAGGCGTTTAATATGCGGTGTTGAGTCCATTTCGTTGAGCAAGGAGTAGCTCTTGTCTATTCCATATTTGGCTTAAGGAACTTTACCTGTGCTCATTTCAATCTCTGGTTTTATGCAGCACCCCAACTCACCTTTACCCTTAAGCAAGCATAAGTTGGTTTTCTAAATTTGAGACCCTGTTCTGTTCTGTAATTCAGTTCCTGTGTAGCCAAGTTTACATTCCGTGTATTACTGATATCTTATGATGTTTCTATTTCTGTGTGACTTATTTCAGTTAGAATCATCATACCTGAATCCACTCATTGTGCTGCTAAGGGCCTGATGACATAGATTTCATTGCTGAGTGATATTGCTTTGTAAGTGAATACCACAACTTCTTTATCCATTTTTCACTTTCTGCGATGTTGAACTTGTACGGTAAACGAGGTTCTTGTAAAAAGAGGCGTCCCAAACTTTGGGGTGGCTGTGTCTTTTTGATTTTAATTTCCCTAAGCTATAGGACCATAAGTGGAAGTGCCCTAGGCTCTGTTGCTTTGTTTTTTAGATGTTTCAGGGAACACCATACACTTCTCCCAAGTGTCTGTTGGCAATTTACATCCCGCCCATCAGCATAACAAGGCTCCCAGTTCTCCATGGCCTGTCCTGCCTTTCTGGATTTTACACTTTTTTCAGATGGCCCTTTTGACCGGGGGGAAGTGAGACTTCATTGTAGTGCAGATTTCCTTTGCAAGCTTGCTTGGTTGGCCAAAAAGGGCGTATGCGTTTTTTCCTGAATATATTCAGGAAAAAACGCATACGCCCTTTTTGGCCAAGTGCATCATTGTGGACGTTCTGCCTCTTTTCCTATGCTTTCAATGCAATTCCAGTCTACCTCCTGAAATCGGTTTCCTGCAATTCTGCCCCGCTTTCAAGTCCTCTTGGCAGCCTTCCTTCAGTCTATTTTTGGACGATAGCTGTCATTTATAACTCTGCAGGTTTGTGAATTACAGTGCCCCTGAGCTCCTTTCTTCAACTCGCTTTCTTGTGAGCTGGCTGCAACACCGCAGGATGGCTTCAGGCCCTAATCTGGTTCCGGCCCGGCACGCTGAGCCTTTGGTTAATTCCTCTTCCTGGTGGGAAATGAGAGTTAAATTTGCCCGTTTCGACACCTCCAGCTAGCCTCTCATTGGTTCTCGCTATTCCTGTTCATCTTCCGCAGAAATTGCAAACTGGGCCAAACAGGAGGTTAAAGGCACTGACTCTCCAAGTCGGGAGAGTGTTAGTAAAGCGTCTGGAATGTTGCACCCAAGTACCAGGGTACGAAAACTGAGACATATTTGAACACGTCTCCCGATCACATGGTTGATCATACTCTGGGTTCCACATGCATGTTTTAGCTGAAGGAAGAATACCTTAAACCTGGGTAGTTGAAACCCGTGGAATGGGTACCATGCAATATGACTTCAAAGGGTCTTCATTTGCTCACCGAACCTCTCCAATCCTATCACTGCTGCGTTTATGCCCCTGTACACATGCTTGATTCTCTTTCGGAGACATAGCAATCCATAGGTTTTAAGATACTTACTAGTCAGGTACATTCTTAGGCGTTTAATATGGGGTGTTGAGTCCATTTCGTTGAGCAAGGAGTAGCTCTTGTCTATTCCATATTTGGCTTAAGGAACTTTATCTGTGCTCATTTCAATCTCTGGTTTTATGCAGCACCCCAACTCACCTTTCCCCTTAAGCAAGCATAAGTTGGTTCTAAATTTGAGACCCTGTTCTGTTTTGGAATGCAGTTCCTGTGTAGCCAAGTTTACATTCCGTGTATTACTGATATCTTATGATGTTTCTTTTTCTGTGTGACTTATTTCAGTTAGAATCATCGTACCTGAATCCACTCATTATGCTGCTACGGGCCTGATGACATAGATTTCATTGCTGAGTGATACTGCATTGTACGTCAGTACCACAAGTTCTTTATCCATTTTTCACTTTCTGTGATATTGAACTTGTACTGTAAACGAGGTTCTTGTAAACAGAGCCGTCCTAAACTTTGGGGTGGCTGTGTCTTTTTTATTTTAATTTCCCTAAGCTATAGGACCATAAGTGGAAGTGCCCTAGGCTCTGTTGCTTTGTTTTTTAGATGTTTCAGGAAACACCATACACTTCTCCAGAGTGTCTGTTGGCAATTTACATCCCGCCCATCAGCATAAGAAGGCTCCCAGTTCTCCATGGCCTGTCGTGCCTTTATGGATTTTACACTTTTTTCAGATCGCCCTTTTGACCAGGTGGAAGTGAGACTTCATTGTAGTGCAGATATCCTTTGCAAGCTTGCTTGGTTGGCCAAAAAGGGCGTATGCGTTTTTTCCTGAATATATTCAGGAAAAAACACATACGCCCTTTTTGGCCAAGTTCATCATTGTCGAGTTTCTGACTCTCTTCATATGCTTTCAATGCAATTCCAGTCTACCTCCTGAAATCGGTTTCCTGCAATTCTGCCTTGCTTTCAATGCCTCTCCATAGCCTTACCTCAATATATTTTTTAAAAATAGTTGGCCTTTATAACTCTGCAGGTTTTTGAATTGCAGTGGCCCTTAGCTCCATTTTTTAGCTCTTATTTTTGTGGTATTGCCCCATAACCACAGGATTCCTTGAAGCCCTATTTTTCTTCTGGGGCACCTGCTGTGCCTTTGGTTAATTCTTCTTACTGATGTGATATTAGAGTGACATGTGCCCTTTGAAACCGCTACAGCTAGTTCCTCACTGGTTCCCCCTATTCCCATTCATCCTCTGCACTAACTGCAGACTGTGCGATACCAGAACTTAAAGGCATTGACTCCATGTGGGGATGTTGTTAGTAAAGCGGCTGGAATGTCGATCCGGAGCCCCAGGAGAGGAAAAATGAGGTGCGTTTTAGAAACCTTTCCCGATCATATGGTATACCAGTCGCTGGGTTTCCCAAGCATGGTTTAGCTGTAGGAAGATTCCCTTCAACCTGGAGTGTTGGGACCCTTGGAATGAGTAGCATGAAGTATTGCATTAAACTTTTGGCAGTTGCTCACCAAAGCTCACCAATCCTGTCAGCCCCAAGTGTCCAGCCTTATGTCTTATCCAGCTGTGGGTTTATATGTGGTCAATCCAGGTTGTATCACAGCCCCTGAGCGAATTTTGTAAGAATTTTTCTCTCTTTCATTGTTTCAGCGTTTTGTTTTTAAAATTTATTTCTATAATGGGGTTTAGCTCCTTTTCACTGCTGTGTTTGTGCCGCTCTGCACACACTTGATTCCCTTATGGAGATATATCAATACATGGGTTTTAAGATTCTTATTCCTCAGATATATTTCTCTGCGGTGTATAGGGAGTGTTGAGGCCAGTTCATTGAGCAAGGTGTAGATCTTGTCTAATACCTATTTGGTTTATTGAACGGTATCTGTGCTAATTTCAAACTCTGGTTTTATGCATCACCCCACCTCTCCTTTCCCCTTAAGCTGACATAAGTGTGTTTTCTAAATGTGAGACACTGTTCTGTTCTGTAATTCATTTCTTGTGCAGCCATATTTACCCTCCCTCTATAAGTGATATCTTATGATATGTTTCTTTTTCTGTTTGACTTATTTCAAGTAGTATTATCGGACCTAAATCCACTCTTTATCCTTCTACTAGCCTTATTACATTGATTTCATGGTGAAGAGATATTCCATTGTACATAAGTACCACATCTTCTTTATCCATTGTTCTCTTTCCTGGGATATTTAAGGTGTACTGAAGTTGAGGTTCTTGTAAACAGAGTAGCCCTAAACTGTGGTGTGCTTGTGTCTTGTTGATTTTTAGACTTCCCTAGATATACTCCCATGATTGGAAGTGTCCTATGCTCTGTAGCTCTGTTTTTTAGATGATTTAGGAACCACCATACACTTCTCCAGAGTGGCTCTCGGCAGTTCACACACTGCCCATCAGCGTATAAAGGCTCCCTGTTCTCCATGGCCTGTCCTGCATTTCTGGTTTTTACAATTTTTTAGGATGGCCCTTTTGACCGGTGGGAAGTGAGACTTCTTTGTTGTGCACATTTGCATTGCTTGCTTGCTTCGTTGCCCATAAAGTGCGTATGCGTTTTTTCCTGGATATAATCAGGAAAAAACGCATACGCCCTTTTGGGCCAACTGCATCATTGTCGAAATTCTGCCGCTTTTCATGTGCGTTAAAGATGAGTCCAATCTATCTCTTGAAATCTGTTTCTTGCAATTCTGTCTTGCATTCAGATCCTCTTCTTTGCCTTACCTCAACATAATTTTGGACGTTAGTTTTCATTTATAACTCTGCAGGTTTGTGAATTGCAGTGACCCTGAGCTCCATTTTTTAAGTTGCTCTTTTGTGAGCTGGCCTCAAACCCGCAGGATTGCTTCAGGCCCTATTTTGGCTCCGGCGAGGCAGGCTGAGCCTTTCTTTAATTCTTATTCTTAATGGGAAATTAGAGTGATATGTGCCCGTCCAAACCCCTACAACTCTTCTCTCATTGGTTCCCCGTCTTCCCGTTCATCCTCCTCACAATTTGCAAAATGTGTGAAACAGAAGTTTAAATGTGCTGATTCTCCAAGTGGGGAGATTCTAAGTAACGTGGCTGGAATGGTGAACAGGAGCACCAGGAGAGGATAAATGAGGTGCATTTTAGACACATCTCCCGATCACATGGTGTACAGTCCTCTGGGTTTTCCATGCATGTTTTAGCTGTAGGAAGATCCCTTGAACCTGCAGATTTGGGACCCATTGAATGGGTACCAGGTAGTATTACTTTAAAGGGTGTGCATTTCCTCACCCAACCTCACATTTCTCTTAGCACAAACAGTTTCCAGCCTTATGTCTCATCCTGCTGTGGGTCTAGATGTGTTCAATCCATGTTGCATCACCGTCCCTGAGGAAAAGTTGTAAGAGGTTTTCTCTGTCTCTCTGTCGTTTATTTTTTTCAATTTATTACTATATTGGTTACAGCTGATTTTCAAAGCTCTGTTTCTTGCTGCTGTACATCCACTTGATTCGCGTACAGAGAGACATCAATAAATTCTTTTTCAGATTCTTACCAGTCGTATATATTCTTTTCTGGTGACTTGAGTGTGCTGAGTGCAGTTCTTTTAGCTACCGTGTAGGCCTTGTTGATTATCAGTTTGGTATTTGGAATGGTATCTTTGCTAATTTCAACCTCCTGGATGATGCCTCACCCCTCCCCACCTTTCCCGTTTAGCAGCCTTATGCGTGTTTTCTACATATTTGACTATGTTTTTGTTTTGTAATTTATTTCATGTGTAGCCATTTTGGATTCCACCTTTAAGTGATATCTTATGATATGTGTCTTTTTCTTTTTGAATTCTGTCACTTAGAATGATCATACGTAACTCCTCCGGAGTTGTTACAACTGGCCATATTTCATTGATTTCCAGGCTGAATAATATTCCACTCTACCTAAGTACCACACCTCTATCCATTTTTTCCCTCCAGAGACATTTAAGTTATATCCTAGTCGAGGATCTTTTAAACAGAGAGGGGGTAAACATTGGGGTGCCTGTGTCCTCTCGATTTTTGTTTTTCCCAAGATATACGCCCATGAGTGCAAGTGCCCTATGCTCTGTAGCTCATTTTTTAGATGCTTTAGTAAACACAATACACTTCTCCAGAATGGCCGTTGGCAATATACATTTCCACTATAAGTCTCACAGGGCTCCCTCTTCTCGTTGCCCTGTCCTGCATTTCTGTTGTTTACACTTTATGAGGATGGCTCTTCTGACTGATGCGAAGTGATATCTTTTGTAGTATTGACTTCCAGTGCCCACCTGTTTGGTTGGCTAAAAAAGTGTATGCCCTTTTCTTGAATATATACAGAAAAGAACGCATACACCCTTTTTGGCCAACTGCAATGTTGGCAATGTTCAGCTCCTTTTCTTGTGCTTAATGGCGAGTCCTTTCTACCTCCTCAAATCCCTTTCCTGCCATTCTCCCTTGCTTACAAGTCCTTTTCTCTGACTTTCCTCAAGACATTTTTCAGTGATGGATATTTTCAACTCTGCAGTTTTGTGAATTTTACTGCCCCTGAGTTCCATTGTTCAACTCGTGTTTATGGGAACTGGCCACAAAGCAGCGGGATTTCCTCAAGCCCTATACTGTTTCCATGGGCAACCCTAGCCTTTGGTCAATTCGTCTTCCTGATTGGAAATTAGAGTGACATGTGCCTGTCTGAACACCTAGGACTTGTCTCTCATTGTTCCTCATCCTTCCGCTTCATCCTCTGGACAAATTCCAAACTGTACGCAACAGGATGTTGACAGTGCTGACATCTCCAAGTGGGGAGACTGTTAGTAAAGACGCTGGAGGGGTGAACCCGAGCACCAGGAGATGAGGAGATGAGATGCCTTTTCCAAACTCTTCCCGATCAGACGGTATACCATCCTCTGGGTGTGACAGACATGTTTTAGCAGTAGGAAGAGTCCCATTCATGTAAGGAGAACACCAGGGCTTTTTCAAAATCAGTGTCTCCCCGAAACCCAAACTGGGGAAGTTTTTAAGCTACGGCTACACATATGTTCATTAAGGGCCTTGGGAAGTAGGCAGAGTCCAAACTTTAGATGATTGAAGTCTTCAGGGTCAAAAGCACTCACCACCAGCTTCCCTTAGGCTACACTTTAACTGTCATTGATAGATGATGTCAATAAAAATATCTATTCTTTTTCAGATTATTTCCCCTTATAGGTTATTGCAAAATGTTGAGTGTAGTTCCCTGTGCTATACAGTAGTTCCTTGTTGATGATCTATTTTATACATAGCAGTGTGTATGTGTTCATTCCAAACTGTTAATTTATCCCTCCTCCCACCTTTCCCCTTTGGTAATAATAAATTATAAGATTTTATACTTCTCAGAAATGGGGGAGCTGAAAGAGAGGTATCATTTTCAATGGAAAAGCATTTAAAACAAGATTGAAGGTTTAACCAAGATTATTAGCTGTACATCCTTGGAAAGAAATCACTTCGTTTCTCTAATATTGACCTGACAAATAAGACAAACCTTTTCACTGAACTTGCTTATAAAAAGTGATGGAAATATCAAATGGAAGTGTTAAAAACATCTTATTTTACCCGAGCCTTATACACTGTTCTATGTTAACTACAGTTTGGCTCACACATCTGTTCATTGAGGTTACAATAGTCTCAATTTCTGTTACTGATCCTCCAGAGTGGACCCCAACAAGTGTCCCCCTGCCCAGTGTCATTGGGGCCAACAGATCGAGACTGAGTTTGGTTCACAAGCAAAGGAAACTTTATATTTTGATCAGAGAATGGAGAGGTGAGAGCATGCACTACCCCGTGGGCTGTGGGCTGGGCTGCTGTGTAGAGATCCTGTCAGAGTCAGTGGGAGGGAGGGAGGCGGCGGAGCTCTCGAGGGCCGGGTTGGCTGTAGCTCAGGCTCTATATCGTGGAGTCTGCACTGGGCCCCAGGAGCTGAGGTGTCGACCCAGCCATTCTGCACTAGGAAATCTGGTCTGAAGTGCCGGGTGTGGAACCTCTGCATGCGGGACCCTAGGAGCACGTGAAATTAGACAAAGCACAAAGGATAAAAAAGGTTAGACTTGACTTTATTGCCCAGATTCTATTTTTATCTCCCAGGGATTTTTAATGGGCTTTGCTGGGGACAAACCCCTCCTCTGCCTTTTGTCCCGTTCCTCATTCTTGGAGTGCTGAGGGTGCAGACCCTTCTTCTGTAACTGCTGAGTGCTGAGTTGGGAGCCCTCATACCCTGGGCCGAGGGTCAGAGCTTCTCCCCAGAAGCCTCCCGGTGACGTTGATTGTCCCCAGGACCCCTGCCTCCCTGCTCGTCCACCTGAGCACCAGCATTGGAAGTGTTATAGATTCTAATGACCTTTAAGGGTCCAGGAAAGAGATGTGCAGAGACGCTGTGGGGGCCGGTTTCACCCCGCCCCACATTTGTTCGGCCACCTTAGGCTGACCGTCTCTGCCAGCCTAGATGCTCTGACCAGTAGTCTGCGCTTTCTTCAATTAGGCCCCTGAATTAACGTACAAACAGCACCAGGTGTCAGAGCCCTGCCCGCTCAACTCCCAGACAGTCCAGGGTCAGTGGTGACCAAGGACCATGATGGCTACTGAGTCAACAGCCTTTTGAAGTAAACAGGAGTCCAGCCGGTCTTATTGGCCACCATCATCACGGTGTCTGTAGGCTTTTCTATGGTGACAGTGTGGTATACTGTTCCCCCGCCAAGATTATTAGCTCCCCTCTGGGTGCAGTAAGTCCTGCAAGCAGTAGTCTACTCTTTTGGGACACACTCTTGTTGTTTTATGAGAGAAACTCCAGGTCAAGTGATGTTCACACGAGTCGTCATGGTGCCCTGTTGCCCCCGGTTATCTCTCTGGATGTTGGAGTTGGAGGGCCTCCTCACTCGAGGTCGGTGTGCCCACGGAGCGAACCCTGCAACTTCAGGGCATGGTTGGTGGTTAGGATCACCACGTGGGGTCCTTTTCCCTTAGGAGGGAGGTGGCCTTTTGGGCTGCTGATTTCCAGGTTTTTAGATACCGCCAGTATCTTGGCCAGATGTGGCAGTGGGCCAAGCCCCTTAGTGACCGTAGTTTATCCTACCTGGATGGCATTCTTGCATTGTTCCATTTCAAGTGGTCCCAGTTTTTGCACTAATTCTCCAATGGCAATTCACCTTTCACCGGGAATGTAAAGGTCAAAGGGTTTAGCTAAATTAGGGAGTTCCAGGGCAAGGGTCTGAATTGACTGCTCTTTCCATTCTTGAAAGGCCACTTCTGGATTCTATTCAAAAGGATCATCATCTTTTCCTTTCAGTGTTTCATATAGAGGCCCAGCTAGTAGACTGTAGTTAGGGATCCAGAAGCAGCAAACCCTGGCCTCCCCAGGAACCCCTAAGCTGTCTTCTAGTTTTAGAAAGGGGTAAGGCTGAAAATGGTTTCTTCCCTTTCCTGGGATGGGCTTCTCTGACCTTCTGTGAGAATGAAGCCCAGGCAGGTCACCGCAGTCTGTGATATTTGAGCTTTTTCTTGGACAACTTCTATCCTTTATTGGCTTGGTAGTTCAGAGGCCTCCTTAGTAGGGCTGGTGATCAGAATGTCGTCTGCATATTGAAGGAGGGTTTCCTTTTCCAGAGGTAGAACTTTTAGGTCTTTAGCTAAGCTTTCCCCAAAGATGGTGTGGGAATTTTTGCACCCTTGGGGCCAGACGGCCCGGAAGTATTGTTTTAGTTGTATGTTGAGTCCTGCCACTCACAAGCCAAAATTTCTTGTGACTCTGGGACTAATGGAATACAAAAGAAGGCATCATTGAAGACTAATACAGAATACCATGTCCTGGTGGTTGGTAGAATGACCAGCAGGGTGTAGGAATTAGGAGCAACTGGAGGTATATCCTCGGTGGCTTCACTGACTGTCCTGACATCCTTTACCAGGTCCCCAGCAGCCCATGGGGCTCTCGTGGTCAGACCAATCCCAGAATATGGAGCTCACCTGGGCAGGTACCCCACCCCCACCCCAGCCCACGGGGCTCTCGTGGTCAGGCCCCTCCCAGGATACAGAGCTACCCTTGCAGGTACCGTGGCAGGGCTGGGCACACAGGAACCGTGCACATAGCCCTCATTGCAGAGCACCCCCAGCTCACCTGTCGCTCAGAGCTGACACAGAGCACCTCAGAGCAGGACTTGAACTAACAAACAGCAGCTGCGACAGGTCTGTGACCCTGGGCATCACTCCGTGAGGCCTCCCTCCACCTGGTCTTCCAGAGACTTCCACTGCACCCGGGGCACCAGGCCTCTGTCTCCAACCACCACCCACCCCTCCTCTCCCTGACTCCTGGGTTCCTCTCATTAGGAGAGGGTTTTCTTGAAGTTGTCTCCCACTCATGGGCCAGATAAAATGATTAGAAAACAAGCCAAAGCTGCAGCCCCTTGTCTATCCTGACTCTCAGGAGCCCACACCTGTTCCTTGGACCTGGCCGGTTCAGCAAGTTCCATTTTCTGCAACTGTGAGCCCCTGAGGGGTGATGATTGGCTGACCTGGGCAGCCTTACCGTGCCGGCCAGCCCTCCCCAGGTGTGCCTGGGTTGAGATCAATATAAATACCACTCCAGGCAGCAAGAGCCCCTGCAGCCATGCCTGACGCCATTTTCTCTGCCCTGTCAGCAGTCTCGGGGCTGGGCTGGTGGGAGGGAGTGAGAGGCCACGGCTTTGTGGGTGGCCCAGTGTGAGTGGGGCTCTGCTGGACTTTCTGCAGCAGTTGCCAGGCTGCCACCTGCTAAAGAAGAGGATGTGTCACCCATACCTGCTGCTGGAATTTCTCCCTGGGCAGAGGTGAGGAAGGAAAAAAGCAGTGGGGGCAGGGACAGGACGGGTATCTCAGGCAGGGAAATGGAAATCTTCCAGAAGAGCACCCAGGGCCAGGACCATCCTGGCTGGCCTGCAGGCACCAAGTCGGCCGGCATGCTGTCACTCGTGTGGCTCTATGGCCCTTCCTCTAGGCTTTCAAGTCCTTGTATATATTCAGGTGTTTTACCTGGGACGGGTGGGAATAGTTCAGCAGCAACTGGCCTGGGGCTCAGCTCACGTTTACTCACAGATGCCTCGGCACGGTGCCCCAGCTTTGCTATGAGGACGCTTGTTGCGTGGGGGCTGCTGGCTGAATGGGAGACGATTCCCCACCACTGACCAACTTCAGAATTGTTTACAACTGGAGCAAGTGCCCTGATACGGTTTTCCTCTGTGTAACTGGTGGGTTCTGTGTTTTTTTTCTCTTTTTCGTTTTTGGTTCAAGGTAGATTTTATTCCTCTTTTTTGTATTTACAGATATAAGCATGGAAATAATTTATTCATATAAATACATGTATGTGCAGGGAATAATTGTTTTTTCTGTTTTATTTTTTAAATTTTACTTCTTTTTAATTTTGAGTTTTATTTTATATTTTTATACAGCAGGTTCTTATTGGTTATCTATTTTATACATATAAATGTATACATGCCAATCCCAGTCTCTCAACTCCTCCCACCACCACCCCCCCAACAGCTTTCCCCCCTTGTTGTCCATACGTTTGTTGTCTACATCTGTTGCTCTATTTATGCCTTGCAAAATGGTTAATCTGTAGTTTTTCTAGGTTCCACATATATGCATGAATATACAAGATTTGTTTTTCTCTTTCTGACTTACTTCACTCTGTATGACAGTCTCTAGATCCATCGACGTCTCTACAAATGACCCAATTTCATTCCTTTTCATGGCTGAGTAATATTCCATTTTATATATGTACCACAGCTTTATGCATTCGTCTGTCTGTGGGCATTTAGGTTGCTTCCGTTACCTCGATATTGTAAATAGTGATGCAATGAACATTGCGGTGAATGACTCTTTTTGATTTATGGTTTTGTCTGGGTATATGTCCAGTACTGGGATTGCTGTATCCTATGGTAATTCTATTGTTAGTTTCTTAAGAAATTCCATATTGTTCTCCATAATGACTGTATCAATTTATATTCCCAACAATAGTGGAAGAGGGTTCCTTTTCTCCACACCCTTTCCAGCATTTTTTGTTTGTAGATTTTCAATGATGCCAATTCTACCAGGTGTGAGGTGATACCTCATTGTTGAATCCATTTCGTTGAGCAAGGGGTAGCTCTTGTCTATTACATATTTGGCTTATGGAACGGTATCTGTGCAAATTTCAAACTCTGCTTTTATGCAGCACCCCAACTCGCCTTCCCCCTTAAGCAGGCATAAGTTGGTTTTCTAAACTTGAGACCCTGTTCTGTTTTGTAATTCAGTTCATGTGTAGCCAAGTTCACATTCCGTGTATTAGTGATACCTTATGATGTTTCTTTTTCTGTGTGACTTATTTCACTTAGAATCATCGTGCCTCAATGCACTCATTATGCTGGTACGGGCCTGGTGACATAGATTTCATTGCTGAGTGGTATTCTGTTGTACATAAGTACCGCAACTTCTTTATCCATTATTTGCTCTCTGGGATATTTAACTTGTGCCGTAGAAGAGATTCCTGTAAAAAGAGCCGTCCCAAATATTGGGGTTGCTGTGTCTTTTTGATATTAATTTCCCTAAGCTATAGGACCATAAGTGGAAGTGCCCTAGGCTCTGTTGCTTTGTTTCTTAGATGTTTCAGGAAACACCATACACTTCTCCCGAGTGGCTGTTGGCAATTTACATCCCGCCCATCAGCATAACAAGGCTCCCAGTTCTCCATGGCCTGTCCTGCCTTTCTGGATTTTACACTTTATTCTGATGGCCCTTTTGACCGGGGGGAAGTGAGACTTCATTGTAGTGCAGATTTCCTTTGCAAGCTTGCTTGGTTGGCCAAAAAGGGCGTATGCGTTTTTTCCTGAATATATTCAGGAAAAAACGCATACGCCCTTTTTGGCCTAGTGCATCACTGTGGACGTTCTGCCTCATTTCCTATGCTTGAAATGCAATTCCTGTCTACCTCCTGAAATCGGTTTCCTGCAATTCTGCCCCGCTTTCAAGTCCTCTTGGCAGCCTTACTTCAGTGTATTTTTGGACGATAGCTGTCATTTATAACTCTGCAGGTTTGTGAATTACAGTGCCCCTGAGCTCCTTTCTTCAACTCGCTTTCTTTTGAGCTGGCCGCAACACCGCAGGATGGCTTCAGGCCCTAATCTGGTTCCTGCACGGCACGCTGAGCATTTGGTTAATTCCTCTTCCTGGTGGGAAATGAGAGTGAAATTTGCCCGTCCAGACACCTCCAGCTAGCCTCTCATTGGTTCTCGCTATTCCTGTTCATCTTTCACAGAATTTGCAAACTGGGCCAAACAGGAGGTTAAAGGGACTGACTTGCCAAGTGGGGAGAGTGTTAGTAAAGCGTCTGGAATGTTGCACCCGAGTACCAGGGTACGAAAACTGAGACATATTTGAACACGTCTCCCGATCACATGGTTGATCATACTCTAGGTTCCACATGCATGTTTTAGCTGAAGGAAGAATACCTTAAACCTGGGTAGTTGAAACCCGTGGAATGGGTACCATGCAATATGACTTCAAAGGGTCTTCATTTGCTCACGGACCTCTCCAATCCTATCACTGCTGCGTTTATGACCCTGTACACATGCTTGATTCTCTTTCGGAGACATAGCAATCCATAGGTTTTAAGATACTTACTAGTCAGGTACATTCTTAGACGTTTAATATGCGGTGTTGAGTCCATTTCGTTGAGCAAGGAGTAGCTCTTGTCTATTCCATATTTGGCTTAAGGAACTTTATCTGTGCTCATTTCAATCTCTGGTTTTATGCAGCACCCCAACTCACCTTTACCCTTAAGCAAGCATAAGTTGATTTTCTAAATTTGAGACCCTGTTCTGTTCTGTAATTCAGTTCCTGTGTAGCCAAGTTTACATTCCGTGTATTACTGATATCTTATGATGTTTCTTTTTCTGTGTGACTTATTTCAGTTAGAATCATCATACCTGAATCCACTCATTGTGCTGCTAAGGGCCTGATGACACAGATTTCATTGCTGAGTGATATTGCTTTGTAAGTAAATACCACATCTTCTTTATCCATTTCTCACTTTCTGCGATGTTGAACTTGTAGTGTAAATGAGGTTCTTGTAAACAGAGGCGTCCCAAACTTTGGGGTGGCTGTGTCTTTTTGATTTTAATTTCCCTAAGCTATAGGACCATAAGTGGAAGTGCCCTACGCTCTGTTGCTTTGTTTTTTAGATGTTTCAGGAAACACCATACACTTCTCCCAAGTGTCTGTTGGCAATTAACATCCCGCCCATCAGCATAACAAGGCTCCCAGTTCTCCATGGCCTGTCCTGCCTTTCTGGATTTTACACTTTTTTCAGATGGCCCTTTTCACCGGGGGGAAGTGAGACTTCATTGTAGTGCAGATTTCCTTTGCAAGCTTGCTTGGTTGGCCAAAAAGGGCGTATGCGTTTTTTTCCTGAATATATTCAGGTAAAAACGCATACGCCCTTTTTGGCCAAGTGCATCATTGTGGACGTTCTGCCTCTTTTCCTATGCTTTCAATGCAATTCCAGTCTACCTCCTGAAATCGGTTTCCTGCAATTCTGCCCCGCTTTCAAGTCCTCTTGGCAGCCTTACTTCAGTGTATTTTTGGACGATAGCTGTCATTTATAACTCTGCAGGTTTGTGAATTACAGTGCCCCTGAGCTCCTTTCTTCAACTCGCTTTCTTGTGAGCTGGCCGAAACACCGCAGGATGGCTTCAGGCCCTAATCTGGTTCCGGCACGGCACGCTGAGCCTTTGGTTAATTCCTCTTCCTGGTGGGAAATGAGAGTTAAATTTGCCCGTCCAGACACCTCCAGCTAGCCTCTCATTGGTTCTCGCTATTCCTGTTCATCTTCCGCAGAAATTGCAAACTGGGCCAAACAGAAGGTTAAAGGCGCTGACTCTCCAAGTGGGGAGAGTGTTAGTAAAGCGTCTGGAATGTTGCAGCCGAGTACCAGGGGAGGAAAACTGAGACATATTTGAACACGTCTCCCAATCACATGGTTGATCATACTCTGGGTTCCACATGCATGTTTTAGCTGAAGGAATAATACCTAAAACCTGGGTAGTTGAATCCCGTGGAATGGGTACCATGCAATATGACTTCAAAGGGTCTTCATTTGCTCACCGAACCTCTCCAATCCTATCACTGCTACGTTTATGCCCCTGTACACATGCTTGATTCTCTTTCGGAGACATAGCAATCCATAGGTTTTAAGATACTTACTAGTCAGGTACATTCTTAGGAGTTTAATATGCGGTGTTGAGTCCATTTCGTTGAGCAAGGAGTAGCTCTTGTCTATTCCATATTTGGCTTAAGGAACTTTATCTGTGCTCATTTCAATCTCTGGTTTTATGCAGCACCCCAACTCACCTTTCCCCTTAAGCAAGCATAAGTTGGTTTTCTAAATTTGAGACCCTGTTCTGTTCTGTAATTCAGTTCCTGTGTAGCCAAGTTTCCATTCCGTGTATTACTGATATCTTATGATGTTTCTTTTTCTGTGTCACTTATTTCAGTTAGAATCATCATACCTGAATCCACTCATTGTGCTGCTAAGGGCCTGATGACACAGATTTCATTGCTGAGTGATATTGCTTTGTATGTAAATACCACAACTTCTTTCTCCATTTTTCACTTTCTGCGATGTTGAACTTGTAGTGTAAATGAGGTTCTTGTAAACAGAGCCATTCGAAACTTTGGGGTGGCTGTGTCTTTTTCATTTTAATTTCCCTAAGCTATAGGACCATAAGTGGAAGTGCCCTAGGTTCTGTTGCTTTGTTTTTTAGATGTTTCAGGAAACACCATACACTTCTCCCGAGTGGTTGTTGGCAATTTACATCCCGCCAATCAGCATAACAAGGCTCCCAGTTCTCCATGGCCTGTCCTGCCTTTCTGGATTTTACACTTTTTTCAGATGGCCCTTTTGACTGGGGGGAAGTGAGACTTCATTGTAGTGCAGATTTCCTTTGCAAGCTTGCTTGGTTGGCCAAAAAGGGCGTATGCGTTTTTTCCTGAATATATTCAGGAAAAAACGCATACGCCCTTTTTGGCCAAGTGCATCATTGTGGACGTTCTGCCTCTTTTCCTATGCTTTCAATGCAATTCCAGTCTACCTCCTGAAATCGGTTTCCTGCAATTCTGCCCCGCTTTCAAGTCCTCTTGGCAGCCTTACTTCAGTCTATTTTTCGACGATAGCTGTCATTTATAACTCTGCAGGTTTGTGAATTACAGTGCCCCTGAGCTCCTTTCTTCAACTTGCTTTCTTGTGACCTGGCCGCAACACCGCAGGATGGCTTCAGGCCCTAATCTGGTTCCAGCACGGCACGCTGAGCCTTTGGTTATTTCCTCTTCCTGGTGGGAAATGAGAGTTAAATTTGCCCGTCCAGACACCTCCAGCTAGTCTCTCATTGGTTCTCGCTATTCCTGTTCATCTTCCGCAGAAATTGCAAACTGGGCCAAACAGGAGGTTAAAGGCGCTGACTCTCCAAGTGGGGAGAGTGTTAGTAAAGCGTCTGGAATGTTGCACCCGAGTACCAGGGGAGGAAAACTGAGACATATTTGAACACGTCTCCCGTTCACATGGTTGATCATACTTGGGTTCCACATGCATGTTTTAGTTGAAGGAAGAATACCTTAACCAGGAGAGTTGAGACCCGTGTAATGGGTACCATGCAATATGACTTAAAAGGGTCTTCATTTGCTCACCGAACCTCTCCAATCCTATCACTGCTGCGTTTATGCCCCTGTACACATGCTTGATTCTCTTTCGGAGACATAGCAATCCATAGGTTTTAAGATACTTACTAGTCAGTTACATTCTTAGGCGTTTAATATGGGGTGTTGAGTCCATTTCGTTGAGCAAGGAGTAGCTCTTGTCTATTCCATATTTGGCTTAAGGAACTTTATCTGTGCTCATTTCAATCTCTGGTTTTATGCAGCACCCCAACTCACCTTTACCCTTAAGCAAGAATAAGTTGGTTTTCTAAATTTGAGACCCTGTTCTGTTCTGTAATTCAGTTCCTGTGTAGCCAAGTTTACATTCCGTGTATTACTGATATCTTATGATGTTTCTTTTTCTGTGTGACTTACTTCAGTTAGAATCATCATACCTGAATCCACTCATTGTGCTGCTAAGGGCCTGATGACACAGATTTCATTGCTGAGTGATATTGCTTTGTAAGTAAATACCACAACTTCTTTATCCATTTTTCACTTTCTACGATGTTGAACTTGTACTGTAAACGAGATTCTTGTAAGCCGAGCCGTTCCAAACTTTGGGGTGGCTGTGTTTTTTTGATTTTAATTTCCCTAAGCTATAGGACCATAAGTGGAAGTGCCCTAGGTTCTGTTGCTTTGTTTTTTCGATGTTTCAGGAAACACCATACACTTCTCCCGAGTGTCTGTTGGCAATTTACATCCCGCCCATCAGCATAACAAGGCTCCCAGTTCTCCATGGCCTGTCCTGCCTTTCTGGATTTTACACTTTTTTCAGATGGCCCTTTTGACCGGGGGGAAGTGAGACTTCATTGTAGTGCAGATTTCCTTTGCAAGCTTGCTTGGTTGGCCAAAAAGGGCGTATGCGTTTTTTCCTGAATATATTCAGGAAAAAACGCATACGCCCTTTTTGGCCAAGTGCATCATTGTGGACGTTCTGCCTCTTTTCCTATGCTTTCAATGCAATTCCAGTCTACCTCCTGAAATCGGTTTCCTGCAATTCTGCCCCGCTTTCAAGTCCTCTTGGCAGCCTTACTTCAGTCTATTTTTGGACGATAGCTGTCATTTATAACTCTGCAGGTTTGTGAATTACAGTGCCCCTGAGCTCCTTTCTTCAACTCGCTTTCTTTTGAGCTGGCGGCAACACTGCAGGATGGCTTCAGGCCCTAATCTGGTTCCGGTACGGCACGATGAGCCTTTGGTGATTTCCTCTTCCTCGTGGGAAATGAGAGTTAAATTTGCCCGTCCAGACACCTCCAGCTAGCCTCTCATTGGTTCTCACTATTCCTGTTCATCTTCCGCAGAAATTGCAAACTGGGCCAAACAGGAGGATAAAGGCGCTGACTCTCCAAGTGGGGAGAGTGTTAGTAAAGCGTCTGGAATGTTGCACCCGAGTACCAGGGGAGGAAAACTGAGACATATTTGAACACGTCTCCCAATCACATGGTTGATCATACTCTGGGTTCCACATGCATGTTTTAGCTGAAGGAAGAATATCTAAAACCTGGGTAGTTGAAACCCGTGGAATGGGTACCATGCAATATGACTTCAAAGGGTCTTCATTTGCTCACCAAACCTCTCCAATCCTATCACTGCTGCGTTTATGCCCCTGTACACATGCTTGATTCTCTTTCGGAGACATAGCAATCCCTAGGTTTTAAGATAATTACTAGTCAGGTACATTCTTAGGCGTTTAATATGCGGTGTTGAGTCCATTTCGTTGAGCAAGGAGTAGCTCTTGTCTATTCCATATTTGGCTTAAGGAACTTTATCTGTGCTCATTTCAATCTCTGGTTTTATGCAGCACCCCAACTCACCTTTCCCCTTAAGCAAGCATAAGTTGGTTTTCTAAATTTGAGACCCTGTTCTGTTCTGTAATTCAGTTCCTGTGTAGCCAAGTTTCCATTCCGTGTATTACTGATATCTTATGATGTTTCTTTTTCTGTGTGACTTATTTCAGTTAGAATCATCATACCTGAATCCACTCATTGTGCTGCTAAGGGCCTGATGACACAGATTTCATTGCTGAGTGATATTGCTTTGTAAGTAAATACCACAACTTCTTTCTCCATTTTTCACTTTCTGCGATGTTGAACTTGTACTGTAAACGAGGTTCTTGTAAACAGAGCCGTTCGAAACTTTGGGGTGGCTGTGTCTTTTTGATTTTAATTTCCCTAAGCTATAGGACCATAAGTGGAAGTGCCCTAGGTTCTGTTGCTTTGTTTTTTAGATGTTTCAGGAAACACCATACACTTCTCCCGAGTGGTTGTTGGCAATTTACATCCCGCCCATCAGCATAACAAGGCTCCCAGTTCTCCATGGCCTGTCCTGCCTTTCTGGATTTTACACTTTTTTCAGATGGCCCTTTTGACCGGGGGGAAGTGAGACTTCATTGTAGTGCAGATTTCTTTTGCAAGCTTGCTTGGTTGGCCAAAAAGGGCGTATGCGTTTTTTCCTGAATATATTCAGGAAAAAACGCATACGCCCTTTTTGGCCAAGTGCATCATTGTGGACGTTCTGCCTCTTTTCCTATGCTTTCAATGCAATTCCAGTCTACCTCCTGAAA
Organism: Delphinus delphis; assembly: GCF_949987515.2. NCBI lineage: Eukaryota > Metazoa > Chordata > Mammalia > Artiodactyla > Delphinidae > Delphinus > Delphinus delphis. The sequence goes on from NC_082688.1 coordinate 116,558,703, forward strand.
TCGGTTTCCTGCAATTCTGCCCTGGTTTCAAGTCCTCTTGGCAGCCTTACTTCAGTCTATTTTTGGACGATAGCTGTCATTTATAACTCTGCAGGTTTGTGAATTACAGTGCCCCTGAGCTCCTTTCTTCAACTCGCTTTCTTGTGAGCTGGCCGAAACACCGCAGGATGGCTTCAGGCCCTAATCTGGTTCCGGCATGGCACGCTGAGCCTTTGGTTAATTCCTCCTCCTGGTGGGAAATGAGAGTTAAATTTGCCCGTCCAGACACCTCCAGCTAGTCTCTCATTGGTTCTCGCTATTCCTGTTCATCTTCCGCAGAAATTGCAAACTGGGCGAAACAAGAGGTTAAAGGGACTGACTCTCCAAGTCGTGAGAGTGTTAGTAAAGCGTCTGGAATGTTGCACCCGAGTACCAGGGGAGGAAAACTGACACATATTTGAACACGTCTCCCGATCACATGGTTGATCATACTCTAGGTTCCACATGCATGTTTTAGCTGAAGGAAGAATACCTTAAACCTGGGTAGTTGAAACCCGTGGAATGGGTACCATGCAATATGACTTCAAAGGGTCTTCATTTGCTCACCGAACCTCTCCAATCCTATCACTGCTGCGTTTATGCCCCTGTACACATGCTTGATTCTCTTTCGGAGACATAGCAATCCATAGGTTTTAAGATACTTACTAGTCAGGTACATTCTTAGGCCTTTAATATGCGGTGTTGAGTCCATTTCGTTGAGCAAGGAGTAGCTCTTGTCTATTCCATATTTGGCTTAAGGAACTTTATCTGTGCTCATTTCAATCTCTGGTTTTATGCAGCACCCCAACTCACCTTTCCCCTTAAGCAAGCATAAGTTGGTTTTCTAAATTTGAGACCCTGTTCTGTTTTGGAATGCAGTTCCTGTGTAGCCAAGTTTACATTCCGTGTATTAGTGATATCTTATGATGTTTCTTTTTCTGTGTGACTTATTTCAGTTAGAATCATCGTACCTGAATCCACTCATTATGCTGCTACGGGCCTGATGACATAGATTTCATTGCTGAGTGATACTGCATTGTACGTAAGTACCACAAGTTCTTTATCCATTTTTCACTTTCTATGATATTGAACTTGTACGGTAAACGAGGTTCTTGTAAACGGAGGCGTCCCAAACTTTGGGGTGGTTGTGTCTTTTTGATTTTAATTTCCCTAAGCTATAGGACCATAAGTGGCAGTGCCCTAGGCTCTGTTGCTTTGTTTTTTCGATGTTTCAGGAAACACCATACACTTCTCCCGAGTGGTTGTTGGCAATTGCCATCCCGCCCATCAGCATAACAAGGCTCCCAGTTCTCCATGGCCTGTCCTGCCTTTCTGGATTTTACACTTTTTTCAGATGGCCCTTTTGACCGGGGGGGAAGTGAGACTTCATTGTAGTGCAGATTTCCTTTGCAAGCTTGCTTGGTTGGCCAAAAAGGGCGTATGCGTTTTTTCCTGAATATATTCAGGAAAAAACGCATACGCCCTTTTGGCCAAGTGCATCATTGTGGACGTTCTGCCTCTTTTCCTATGCTTTCAATGCAATTCCAGTCTACCTCCTGAAATCGGTTTCCTGCAATTCTGCCCCGCTTTCAAGTCCTCTTGGCAGCCTTACTTCAGTCTATTTTTGGACGATAGCTGTCATTTATAACTCTGCAGGTTTGTGAATTACAGTGCCCCTGAGCTCCTTTCTTCAACTCGCTTTCTTGTGACCTGGCCGCAACACCGCAGGATGGCTTCAGGCCCTAATCTGGTTCCCGCCCGGCATGCTGAGCCTTTGGTTAATTCCTCTTCCTGGTGGGAAATGAGAGTTAAATTTGCCCGTCCAGACACCTCCAGCTAGCCTTTCATTGGTTCTCGCTATTCCAGTTCATCTTCCGCAGAAATTGCAAACTGGGCCAAACAGGAGGTTAAAGGGACTGACTCTCCAAGTCGGGAGAGTGTTAGTAAAGCGTCTGGAATGTTGCACCCGAGTACCAGGGGAGGAAAACTGACACATATTTGAACACGGCTCCCGATCACATGGTTGATCATACTCTAGGTTCCACATGCATGTTTTAGCTGAAGGAAGAATACCTTAAACCTGGGTAGTTGAAACCCGTGGAATGGGTACCATGCAATATGACTTCAAAGGGTCTTCATTTGCTCACCGAACCTCTCCAATCCTATCACTGCTGCGTTTATGCCCCTGTACACATGCTTGATTCTCTTTCGGAGACATAGCAATCCATAGGTTTTAAGATACTTACTAGTCAGGTACATTCTTAGGCGTTTAATATGGGGTGTTGAGTCCATTTCATTGAGCAAGGAGTAGCTCTTGTCTATTCCATATTTGGCTTAAGGAACTTTATCTGTGCTCATTTCAATCTCTGGTTTTATGCAGCACCCCAACTCACCTTTAACCTTAAGCAAGAATAAGTAGGTTTTCTAAATTTGAGACCCTGTTCTGTTCTGTAATTCAGTTCCTGTGTAGCCAAGTTTATATTCCGTGTATTACTGATATCTTATGATGTTTCTTTTTCTGTGTGACTTATTTCAGTTAGAATCATCATACCTGAATCCACTCATTGTGCTGCTAAGGGCCTGATGACACAGATTTCATTGCTGAGTGATATTGCTTTGTAAGTAAATACCACAACTTCTTTATCCATTTTTCACTTTCTGCGATGTTGAACTTGTACTGTAAACGAGGTTCTTGTAAACAGAGGCGTCCCAAACTTTGGGGTGGCTGTGTCTTTTTGATTTTAATTTCCCTAAGCTATAGGACCATAAGTGGAAGTGCCCTAGGTTCTGTTGCTTTGTTTTTTAGATGTTTCAGGAAACCCCATACACTTCTCCCAAGTGGTTGTTGGCAATTCACATCCCGCCCATCAGCATAACAAGGCTCCCAGTTCTCCATGGCCTGTCCTGCCTTTCTGGATTTTGCACTTTTTTCAGATGGCCCTTTTGACCGGGGGGAAGTGAGACTTCATTGTAGTGCAGATTTCCTTTGCAAGCTTGCTTGGTTGGCCAAAAAGGGCGTATGCGTTTTTTCCTGAATATATTCAGGAAAAAACGCATACGCCCTTCTTGGCCAAGTGCATCATTGTGGACGTTCTGCCTCTTTTCCTATGCTTTCAATGCAATTCCAGTCTACCTCCTGAAATCGGTTTCCTGCAATTCTGCCCCGCTTTCAAGTCCTCTTGGCAGCCTTACTTCAGTCTATTTTTGGACGATAGCTGTCATTTATAACTCTGCAGGTTTGTGAATTACAGTGCCCCTGAGCTCCTTTCTTCAACTCGCTTTCTTGTGACCTGGCCGCAACACCGCAGGATGGCTTCAGGCCCTAATCTGGTTCCGGCACGGCACGCTGAGCCTTTGGTTATTTCCTCTTCCTGGTGGGAAATGAGAGTTAAATTTGCCCGTCCAGACACCTCCAGCTAGTCTCTCATTGGTTCTCGCTATTCCTGTTCATCTTCCGCAGAAATTGCAAACTGGGCCAAACAGGAGGTTAAAGGCGCTGACTCTCCAAGTGGGGAGAGTGTTAGTAAAGCGTCTGGAATGTTGCACCCGAGTACCAGGGGAGGAAAACTGAGACATATTTGAACACGTCTCCCGTTCACATGGTTGATCATACTTGGGTTCCACATGCATGTTTTAGCTGAAGGAAGAATACCTTAAACCTGGAGAGTTGAGACCCGTGGAATGGGTACCATGCAATATGACTTCAAAGGGTCTTCATTTGCTCACCGAACCTCTCCAATCCTATCACTGCTGCGTTTATGCCCCTGTACACATGCTTGATTCTCTTTCGGAGACATAGCAATTCTTAGGTTTTAAGATACTTACAAGTCAGGTACATTCTTAGGCGTTTAATATGCGGTGTTGAGTCCATTTCGTTGAGCAAGGAGTAGCTCTTGTCTATTCCATATTTGACTTAAGGAACTTTATCTGTGCTCATTTCAATCTCTGGTTTTATGCAGCACCCCAACTCACCTTTAACCTTAAGCAAGCATAAGTTGGTTTTCTAAATTTGAGACCCTGTTCTGTTCTGTAATTCAGTTCCTGTATAGCCAAGTTTACATTCCGTGTATTACTGATATCTTATGATGTTTCTTTTTCTGTGTGACTTACTTCAGTTAGAATCATCATACCTGAATCCACTCATTGTGCTGCTAAGGGCCTGATGACACAGATTTCATTGCTGAGTGATATTGCTTTGTAAGTAAATACCACAACTTCTTTATCCATTTTTCACTTTCTGTGATGTTGAACTTGTACTGTAAACGAGGTTCTTGTAAACAGAGCCGTTCCAAACTTTGGGGTGGCTGTGTCTTTTTGATTTTAATTTCCCTAAGCTATAGGACCATAAGTGGCAGTGCCCTAGGCTCTGTCGCTTTGTTTTTTAGATGTTTCAGGAAACACCATACACTTCTCCCGAGTGTCTGTTGGCAATTTACATCCCGCCCATCAGCATAACAAGGCTCCCAGTTCTCAATGGCCTGTTGCCTTTCTGGATTTTACACTTTTTTCAGATGGCCCTTTTGACCGGGGGGAAGTGAGACTTCATTGTAGTGCAGATTTCCTTTGCAAGCTTGCTTGGTTGGCCAAAAAGGGCGTATGCGTTTTTTCCTGAATATATTCAGGAAAAAACGCATACGCCCTTTTTGGCCAAGTGCATCATTGTGGACGTTCTGCCTCTTTTCCTATGCTTTCAATGCAATTCCAGTCTACCTCCTGAAATCGGTTTCCTGCAATTCTGCCCCGCTTTCAAGTCCTCTTGGCAGCCTTACTTCAGTCTATTTTTGGACGATAGCTGTCATTTATAACTCTGCAGGTTTGTGAATTACAGTGCCCCTGAGCTCCTTTCTTCAACTTGCTTTCTTTTGACCTGGCCGCAACACCGCAGGATGGCTTCAGGCCCTAATCTGGTTCCGGCACGGCACGCTGAGCCTTTGGTTAATTCCTCTTCCTGGTGGGAAATGAGAGTTAAATTTGCCCGTCCAGACACCTCCAGCTAGTCTCTCATTGGTTCTCGCTATTCCTGTTCATCTTCCGCAGAAATTGCAAACTGGGCCAAACAGGAGGTTAAAGGCGCTGACTCTCCAAGTGGGGAGAGTGTTAGTAAAGCGTCTGGAATGTTGCACCCGAGTACCAGGGGAGGAAAACTGAGACATATTTGAACACGTCTCCCGATCACATGGTTGATCATACTCTAGGTTCCACATGCATGTTTTAGCTGAAGGAAGAATACCTTAAACCTGGGTAGTTGAAACCCGTGGAATGGGTACCATGCAATATGATTTCAAAGGGTCTTCATTTGCTCACCGAACCTCTCCAATCCTATCACTGCTGCGTTTATGCCCCTGTACACATGCTTGATTCTCTTTTGGAGACATAGCAATCCATAGGTTTTAAGATACTTACAAGTCAGGTACATTCTTAGGCGTTTAATATGCGGTGTTGAGTCCATTTCGTTGAGCAAGGAGTAGCTCTTGTCTATTCCATATTTGGCTTAAGGAACTTTATCTGTGCTCATTTCAATCTCTGGTTTTATGCAGCACCCCAACTCACCTTTACCCTTAAGCAAGCATAAGTTGTTTTTCTAAATTTGAGACCATGTTCTGTTCTGTAATTCAGTTCCTGTGTAGCCAAGTTTACATTCCATGTATTACTGATATCTTATGATGTTTCTTTTTCTGTGTGACTTACTTCAGTTAGAATCATCATACCTGAATCCACTCATTGTGCTGCTAAGGGCCTGATGACACAGATTTCATTGCTGAGTGATATTGCTTTGTAAGTAAATACCACAACTTCTTTATCCATTTTTCACTTTCTGCGATGTTGAACTTGTACTGTAAACGAGGTTCTTGTAAACAGAGCCGTTCCAAACTTTGGGGTGGCTGTGTCTTTTTGATTTTAATTTCCCTAACTATAGGACCATAAGTGGAAGTGCCCTAGGTTCTGTTGCTTTGTTTTTTAGATGTTTCAGGAAACACCATACACTTCTCCCGAGTGGTTGTTGGCAATTTACATCCCGCCCATCAGCATAACAAGGCTCCCAGTTCTCCATGGCCTGTCCTGCCTTTCTGGATTTTACACTTTTTTCAGATGGCCCTTTTGACCGGGGGGAAGTGAGACTTCATTGTAGTGCAGATTTCCTTTGCAAGCTTGCTTGGTTGGCCAAAAAGGGCGTATGCGTTTTTTCCTGAATATATTCAGGAAAAAACGCATACGCCCTTCTTGGCCAAGTGCATCATTGTGGACGTTCTGCCTCTTTTCCTATGCTTTCAATGCAATTCCAGTCTACCTCCTGAAATCGGTTTCCTGCAATTCTGCCCCGCTTTCAAGTCCTCTTGGCAGCCTTACTTCAGTCTATTTTTGGACGATAGCTGTCATTTATAACTCTGCAGGTTTGTGAATTACAGTGCCCCTGAGCTCCTTCCTTCAACTCGCTTTCTTGTGACCTGGCCGCAACACCGCAGGATGGCTTCAGGCCCTAATCTGGTTCCGGCACGGCACGCTGAGCCTTTGGTTATTTCCTCTTCCTGGTGGGAAATGAGAGTTAAATTTGCCCGTCCAGACACCTCCAGCTAGTCTCTCATTGGTTCTCGCTATTCCTGTTCATCTTCCGCAGAAATTGCAAACTGGGCCAAACAGGAGGTTAAAGGCGCTGACTCTCCAAGTGGGGAGAGTGTTAGTAAAGCGTCTGGAATGTTGCACCCGAGTACCAGGGGAGGAAAACTGAGACATATTTGAACACGTCTCCCGTTCACATGGTTGATCATACTTGGGTTCCACATGCATGTTTTAGCTGAAGGAAGAATACCTTAAACCTGGAGAGTTAAGACCCGTGTAATGGGTACCATGCAATATGACTTCAAAGGGTCTTCATTTGCTCACCGAACCTCTCCAATCCTATCACTGCTGCGTTTATGCCCCTGTACACATGCTTGATTCTCTTTCGGAGACATAGCAATCCATAGGTTTTAAGATACTTACTAGTCAGGTACATTCTTAGACGTTTAATATGCAGTGTTGAGTCCATTTCGTTGAGCAAGGAGTAGCTCTTGTCTATTCCATATTTGACTTAAGGAACTTTATCTGTGCTCATTTCAATCTCTGGTTTTATGCAGCACCCCAACTCACCTTTACCCTTAAGCAAGCATAAGTTGGTTTTCTAAATTTGAGACCCTGTTTTGTTGTGTAATTCAGTTCCTGTGTAGCCAAGTTTACATTCCGTGTATTACTGATATCTTATGATGTTTCTTTTTCTGTGTGACTTATTTCAGTTAGAATCATCATACCTGAATCCACTCATTGTGCTGCTAAGGGCCTGATGACACAGATTTCATTGCTGAGTGATATTGCTTTGTAAGTAAATACCACAACTTCTTTATCCATTTTTCACTTTCTGCAATGTTGAACTTGTACTGTAAACGAGGTTCTTGTAAACAGAGCCGTTCCAAACTTTGGGGTGGCTGTGTCTTTTTGATTTTAATTTCCCTAAACTATAGGACCATAAGTGGAAGTGCCCTAGGTTCTGATGCTTTGTTTTTTAGATGTTTCAGGAAACACCATACACTTCTCCCGAGTGGTTGTTGGCAATTTACATCCCGCCCATCAGCATAACAAGGCTCCCAGTTCTCCATGGCCTGTCCTGCCTTTCTGGATTTTACACTTTTTTCAGATGGTCCTTTTCACCGGGGGGAAGTGAGACTTCATTGTAGTGCAGATTTCCTTTGCAAGCTTGCTTGGTTGGCCAAAAAGGGCGTATGCGTTTTTTCCTGAATATATTCAGGACAAAACGCATACGCCCTTTTTGGCCAAGTGCATCATTGTGGACGTTCTGCCTCTTTTCCTATGCTTTCAATGCAATTCCAGTCTACCTCCTGAAATCGGTTTCCTGCAATTCTGCCCCGCTTTCAAGTCCTCTTGGCAGCCTTACTTCAGTCTATTTTTGGACGATAGCTGTCATTTATAACTCTGCAGGTTTGTGAATTACAGTGCCCCTGAGCTGCTTTGTTCAACTCGCTTTCTTTTGAGCTGGCCGCAACACCGCAGGATGGCTTCAGGCCCTAATCTGGTTCCGGTACGGCACGCTGAGCCTTTGGTTATTTCCTCTTCCTGGTGGGAAATGAGAGTTAAATTTGCCCGTCCAGACACCTCCAGCTAGCCTCTCATTGGTTCTCGCTATTCCTGTTCATCTTCCGCAGAAATTGCAAACTGGGCCAAACAGGAGGTTAAAGGCGCTGACTCTCCAAGTGGGGAGAGTGTTAGTAAAGCATCTGGAATGTTGCACCCGAGTACCAGGGGAGGAAAACTGAGACATATTTGAACACGTCTCCCGTTCACATGGTTGATCATACTTGGGTTCCACATGCATGTTTTAGCTGAAGGAAGAATACCTTAAACCTGGAGAGTTCAGACCCGTGTAATGGGTACCATGCAATATGACTTCAAAGGGTCTTCATTTGCTCACCGAATCTCTCCAATCCTATCACTGCTGCGTTTATGCCCCTGTACACATGCTTGATTCTCTTTTGGAGACATAGCAATCCATAGGTTTTACGATACTTACTAGTCAGGTACATTCTTAGGCGTTTAATATGCGGTGTTGAGTCCATTTCGTTGAGCAAGGAGTAGCTCTTGTCTATTTCATATTTGACTTAAGGAACTTTATCTGTGCTCATTTCAATCTCTGGTTTTATGCAGCACCCCAACTCACCTTTACCCTTAAGCAAGCATAAGTTGGTTTTCTAAATTTGAGACCCTGTTCTGTTCTGTAATTCAGTTCCTGTGTAGCCAAGTTTACATTCCGTGTATTACTGATATCTTATGATGTTTCTTTTTCTGTGTGACTTATTTCAGTTAGAATCATCATACCTGAATCCACTCATTGTGATGCTAAGGGCCTGATGACATAGATTTCATTGCTGAGTGATATTGCTTTGTAAGTAAATACCACAACTTTATCCATTTTTCACTTTCTGCGATGTTGAACTTGTACTGTAAACGAGGTTCTTGTAAACAGAGGCGTCCCAAACTTTGGGGTGGCTGTGTCTTTTTCATTTTAATTTCCCTAAGCTATAGGACCATAAGTGGCAGTGCCCTAGGCTCTGTTGCTTTGTTTTTTAGATGTTTCAGGAAACACCATACACTTCTCCCGAGTGTCTGTTGGCAATTTACATCCCGCCCATCAGCATAACAAGGCTCCCAGTTCTCCATGGCCTGTCCTGCCTTTCTGGATTTTACACTTTTTTCAGATGGCCCTTTTGACCGGGGGGAAGTGAGACTTCATTGTAGTGCAGATTTCCTTTGCAAGCTTGCTTGGTTGGCCAAAAAGGGCGTATGCGTTTTTTCCTGAATATATTCAGGAAAATACGCATACGCCCTTTTTGGCCAAGTGCATCATTGTGGACGTTCTGCCTCTTTTCCTATGCTTTCAATGCAATTCCAGTCTACCTCCTGAAATCGGTTTCCTGCAATTCTGCCCCGCTTTCAAGTCCTCTTGGCAGCCTTACTTCAGTCTATTTTTGGACGATAGCTGTCATTTATAACTCTGCAGGTTTGTGAATTACAGTGCCCCTGAGCTCCTTTCTTCAACTCGCTTTCTTGTGACCTGGCCGCAACACCGCAGGATGGCTTCAGGCCTAATCTGGTTCCGGCCCGGCATGCTGAGCCTTTGGTTAATTCCTCTTCCTGGTGGGAAATGAGAGTTAAATTTGCCCGTCCAGACACCTCCAGCTAGCCTCTCATTGGTTCTCGCTATTCCTGTTCATTTTCCGCAGAAATTGCAAACTGGGCCAAACAGGAGGTTAAAGGGACTGACTCTCCAAGTGGGGAGAGTGTTAGTAAAGCGTCTGGAATGTTGCACCCGAGTACCAGGGGAGGAAAACTGAGACATATTTGAACACGTCTCCCGATCACATGGTTGATCATACTCTAGGTTCCACATGCATGTTTTAGCTGAAGGAAGAATACCTTAAACCTGGAGAGTTGAGACCCGTGTAATGGGTACCATGCAATATGACTTCAAAGGGTCTTCATTTGCTCACCGAACCTCTCCAATCCTATCACTGCTGCGTTTATGCCTCTGTACACATGCTTGATTCTCTTTCGGAGACATAGCAATTCTTAGGTTTTAAGATACTTACAAGTCAGGTACATTCTTAGGCGTTTAATATGCGGTGTTGAGTCCATTTCGTTGAGCAAGGAGTAGCTCTTGTCTATTCCATATTTGGCTTAAGGAACTTTATCTGTGCTCATTTCAATCTCTGGTTTTATGCAGCACCCCAACTCACCTTTACCCTTAAGCAAGCATAAGTTGTTTTTCTAAATTTGAGACCCTGTTCTGTTCTGTAATTCAGTTCCTGTGTAGCCAACTTTCCATTCCATGTATTACTGATATCTTATGATGTTTCTTTTTCTGTGTGACTTATTTCAGTTAGAATCATCATACCTGAATCCACTCATTGTGCTGCTAAGGGCCTGATGACATAGATTTCATTGCTGAATGGTATTGCTTTGTAAGTGAATACCACAACTTCTTTATCCATTTTTCACTTTCTGCGATGTTGAACTTGTACTGTAAACGAGGTTCTTGTAAACAGAGCCGTTCCAAACTTTGGGGTGGCTGTGTCTTTTTGATTTTAATTTCCCTAAGCTATAGGACCATAAGTGGAAGTGCCCTAGGCTCTGTTGCTTTGTTTTTTAGATGTTTCAGGAAACACCATACACTTCTCCCGATTGTCTGTTGGCAATTTACATCCCGCCCATCAGCATAACAAGGCTCCCAGTTCTCCATGGCCTGTCCTGCCTTTCTGGATTTTACACTTTTTTCAGATGGCCCTTTTGACCGGGGGGAAGTGAGACTTCATTGTAGTGCAGATTTCCTTTGCAAGCTTGCTTGGTTGGCCAAAAAGGGCGTATGCGTTTTTTCCTGAATATATTCAGGAAAAAACGCATACGCCCTTTTTGGCCAAGTGCATCATTGTGGACGTTCTGCCTCTTTTCCTATGCTTTCAATGCAATTCCAGTCTACCTCCTGAAATCGGTTTCCTGCAATTCTGCCCCGCTTTCAAGTCCTCTTGGCAGCCTTACTTCAGTCTATTTTTGGACGATAGCTGTCATTTATAACTCTGCAGGTTTGTGAATTACAGTGCCCCTGAGCTCCTTTCTTCAACTCGCTTTCTTGTGACCTGGCCGCAACACCGCAGGATGGCTTCAGGCCCTAATCTGGTTACGGCCCGGCATGCTGAGCCTTTGGTTAATTCCTCTTCCTGGTGGGAAATGAGAGTTAAATTTGCCCGTTCAGACACCTCCAGCTAGCCTCTCATTGGTTCTCGCTATTCCTGTTCATCTTCCGCAGAAATTGCAAACTGGGCCAAACAGGAGGTTAAAGGGACTGACTCTCCAAGTGGGGAGAGTGTTAGTAAAGCGTCTGGAATGTTGCACCCGAGTACCAGGGGAGGAAAACTGAGACATATTTGAACACGTCTCCCGTTCACATGGTTGATCATACTTGGGTTCCACATGCATGTTTTAGCTGAAGGAAGAATACCTTAAAACTGGAGAGTTGAGACCCGTGGAATGGGTACCATGCAATATGACTTCAAAGGGTCTTCATTTGCTCACCGAACCTCTCCAATCCTATCACTGCTGCGTTTATGCCCCTGTACACATGCTTGATTCTCTTTTGGAGACATAGCAATCCATAGGTTTTACGATACTTACTAGTCAGGTACATTCTTAGGCGTTTCATATGGGGTGTTGAGTCCATTTCGTTGAGCAAGGAGTAGCTCTTGTCTATTCCATATTTGGCTTAAGGAACTTTATCTGTGCTCATTTCAATCTCTGGTTTTATGCAGCACCCCAACTCACCTTTCCCCTTAAGCAAGCATAAGTTGGTTTTCTAAATTTGAGACCCTGTTCTGTTCTGTAATTCAGTTCCTGTGTAGCCAAGTTTCCATTCCGTGTATTACTGATATCTTATGATGTTTCTTTTTCTGTGTGACTTATTTCAGTTAGAATCATCATACCTGAATCCACTCATTGTGCTGCTAAGGGCCTGATGACATAGATTTCATTGCTAAGTGATATTGCTTTGTAAGTGAATACCACAACTTCTTTATCCATTTTTCACTTTCTGCGATGTTGAACTTGTACTGTAAACGAGGTTCTTGTAAACAGAGCCATTCCAAACTTTGGGGTGGCTGTGTCTTTTTGATTTTAATTTCCCTAAGCTATAGGACCATAAGTGGCAGTGCCCTAGGCTCTGTTGCTTTGTTTTTTAGATGTTTCAGGAAACACCATACACTTCTCCCAAGTGTCTGTTGGCAATATACATCCCGCCCATCAGCATAACAAGGCTCCCAGTTCTCAATGGCCTGTTGCCTTTCTGGATTTTACACTTTTTTCAGATGGCCCTTTTGACCGGGGGGAAGTGAGACTTCATTGTAGTGCAGATTTCCTTTGCAAGCTTGCTTGGTTGGCCAAAAAGGGCGTATGCGTTTTTTCCTGAATATATTCAGGAAAAAACGCATACGCCCTTTTTGGCCAAGTGCATCATTGTGGACGTTCTGCCTCTTTTCCTATGCTTTCAATGCAATTCCAGTCTACCTCCTGAAATCGGTTTCCTGCAATTCTGCCCTGCTTTCAAGTCCTCTTGGCAGCCTTACTTCAGTCTATTTTTGGACGATAGCTGTCATTTATAACTCTGCAGGTTTGTGAATTACAGTGACCCTGAGCTCCTTTCTTCAACTTGCTTTCTTGTGACCTGGCCGCAACACCGCAGGATGGCGTCAGGCCCTAATCTGGTTCCGGCACGGCACGCTGAGCCTTTGGTTATTTCCTCTTCCTGGTGGGAAATGAGAGTTAAATTTCCCCGTCCAGACACCTCCAGCTAGTCTCTCATTGGTTCTCGCTATTCCTGTTCATCTTCCGCAGAAATTGCAAACTGGGCCAAACAGGAGGTTAAAGGGACTGACTCTCCAAGTCGGGAGAGTGTTAGTAAAGCGTCTGGAATGTTGCACCCGAGTACCAGGGTACGAAAACTGAGACATATTTGAACACGTCTCCCGATCACATGGTTGATCATACTCTAGTTTCCACATGCATGTTTTAGCTGAAGGAAGAATACCTTAAACCTGGGTAGTTGAAACCCGTGGAATGGGTACCATGCAATATGACTTCAAAGGGTCTTCATTTGCTCACCGAACCTCTCCAATCCTATCACTGCTGCGTTTATGCCCCTGTACACATGCTTGATTCTCTTTTGGAGACATAGCAATCCATAGGTTTTAAGATACTTACAAGTCAGGTACATTCTTAGGCGTTTAATATGCGGTGTTGAGTCCATTTCGTTGAGCAAGGAGTAGCTCTTGTCTATTCCATATTTGGCTTAAGGAACTTTATCTGTGCTCATTTCAATCTCTGGTTTTATGCAGCACCCCAACTCACCTTTACCCTTAAGCAAGCATAAGTTGTTTTTCTAAATTTGAGACCCTGTTCTGTTCTGTAATTCAGTTCCTGTGTAGCCAAGTTTACATTCCATGTATTACTGATATCTTATGATGTTTCTTTTTCTGTGTGACTTACTTCAGTTAGAATCATCATACCTGAATCCACTCATTGTGCTGCTAAGTGCCTGATGACACAGATTTCATTGCTGAGTGATATTGCTTTGTAAGTAAATACCACAACTTCTTTATCCATTTTTCACTTTCTGCGATGTTGAACTTGTACTGTAAACGAGGTTCTTGTAAACAGAGGCGTCCCAAACTTTGGGGTGGCTGTGTCTTTTTGATTTTAATTTCCCTAAGCTATAGGACCATAAGTGGAAGTGCCCTAGGTTCTGTTGCTTTGTTTTTTAGATGTTTCAGGAAACACCATACACTTCTCCCGAGTGTCTGTTGGCAATTTACATCCCGCCCATCAGCATAACAAGGCTCCCAGTTCTCCATGGCCTGTCCTGCCTTTCTGGATTTTACACTTTTTTCAGATGGCCCTTTTGACCGGGGGGAAGTGAGACTTCATTGTAGTGCAGATTTCCTTTGCAAGCTTGCTTGGTTGGCCAAAAAGGGCGTATGCGTTTTTTCCTGAATATATTCAGGAAAAAACGCATACGCCCTTTTTGGCCAAGTGCATCATTGTGGACGTTCTGCCTCTTTTCCTATGCTTTCAATGCAATTCCAGTCTACCTCCTGAAATCGGTTTCCTGCAATTCTGCCCCGCTTTCAAGTCCTCTTGGCAGCCTTACTTCAGTCTATTTTTGGACGATAGCTGTCATTTATAACTCTGCAGGTTTGTGAATTACAGTGCCCCTGAGCTCCTTTCTTCAACTCGCTTTCTTGTGACCTGGCCGCAACACCGCAGGATGGCTTCAGGCCCTAATCTGGTTACGGCCCGGCATGCTGAGCCTTTGGTTAATTCCTCTTCCTGGTGGGAAATGAGAGTTAAATTTGCCCGTTCAGACACCTCCAGCTAGCCTCTCATTGGTTCTCGCTATTCCTGTTCATCTTCCGCAGAAATTGCAAACTGGGCCAAACAGGAGGTTAAAGGGACTGACTCTCCAAGTGGGGAGAGTGTTAGTAAAGCGTCTGGAATGTTGCACCCGAGTACCAGGGGAGGAAAACTGAGACATATTTGAACACGTCTCCCGTTCACATGGTTGATCATACTTGGGTTCCACATGCATGTTTTAGCTGAAGGAAGAATACCTTAAAACTGGAGAGTTGAGACCCGTGGAATGGGTACCATGCAATATGACTTCAAAGGGTCTTCATTTGCTCACCGAACCTCTCCAATCCTATCACTGCTGCGTTTATGCCCCTGTACACATGCTTGATTCTCTTTTGGAGACATAGCAATCCATAGGTTTTACGATACTTACTAGTCAGGTACATTCTTAGGCGTTTCATATGGGGTGTTGAGTCCATTTCGTTGAGCAAGGAGTAGCTCTTGTCTATTCCATATTTGGCTTAAGGAACTTTATCTGTGCTCATTTCAATCTCTGGTTTTATGCAGCACCCCAACTCACCTTTCCCCTTAAGCAAGCATAAGTTGGTTTTCTAAATTTGAGACCCTGTTCTGTTCTGTAATTCAGTTCCTGTGTAGCCAAGTTTCCATTCCGTGTATTACTGATATCTTATGATGTTTCTTTTTCTGTGTGACTTATTTCAGTTAGAATCATCATACCTGAATCCACTCATTGTGCTGCTAAGGGCCTGATGACATAGATTTCATTGCTAAGTGATATTGCTTTGTAAGTGAATACCACAACTTCTTTATCCATTTTTCACTTTCTGCGATGTTGAACTTGTACTGTAAACGAGGTTCTTGTAAACAGAGCCATTCCAAACTTTGGGGTGGCTGTGTCTTTTTGATTTTAATTTCCCTAAGCTATAGGACCATAAGTGGCAGTGCCCTAGGCTCTGTTGCTTTGTTTTTTAGATGTTTCAGGAAACACCATACACTTCTCCCAAGTGTCTGTTGGCAATATACATCCCGCCCATCAGCATAACAAGGCTCCCAGTTCTCAATGGCCTGTTGCCTTTCTGGATTTTACACTTTTTTCAGATGGCCCTTTTGACCGGGGGGAAGTGAGACTTCATTGTAGTGCAGATTTCCTTTGCAAGCTTGCTTGGTTGGCCAAAAAGGGCGTATGCGTTTTTTCCTGAATATATTCAGGAAAAAACGCATACGCCCTTTTTGGCCAAGTGCATCATTGTGGACGTTCTGCCTCTTTTCCTATGCTTTCAATGCAATTCCAGTCTACCTCCTGAAATCGGTTTCCTGCAATTCTGCCCTGCTTTCAAGTCCTCTTGGCAGCCTTACTTCAGTCTATTTTTGGACGATAGCTGTCATTTATAACTCTGCAGGTTTGTGAATTACAGTGACCCTGAGCTCCTTTCTTCAACTTGCTTTCTTGTGACCTGGCCGCAACACCGCAGGATGGCGTCAGGCCCTAATCTGGTTCCGGCCCGGCACGCTGAGCCTTTGGTTATTTCCTCTTCCTGGTGGGAAATGAGAGTTAAATTTCCCCGTCCAGACACCTCCAGCTAGTCTCTCATTGGTTCTCGCTATTCCTGTTCATCTTCCGCAGAAATTGCAAACTGGGCCAAACAGGAGGTTAAAGGGACTGACTCTCCAAGTCGGGAGAGTGTTAGTAAAGCGTCTGGAATGTTGCACCCGAGTACCAGGGTACGAAAACTGAGACATATTTGAACACGTCTCCCGATCACATGGTTGATCATACTCTAGTTTCCACATGCATGTTTTAGCTGAAGGAAGAATACCTTAAACCTGGGTAGTTGAAACCCGTGGAATGGGTACCATGCAATATGACTTCAAAGGGTCTTCATTTGCTCACCGAACCTCTCCAATCCTATCACTGCTGCGTTTATGCCCCTGTACACATGCTTGATTCTCTTTTGGAGACATAGCAATCCATAGGTTTTAAGATACTTACAAGTCAGGTACATTCTTAGGCGTTTAATATGCGGTGTTGAGTCCATTTCGTTGAGCAAGGAGTAGCTCTTGTCTATTCCATATTTGGCTTAAGGAACTTTATCTGTGCTCATTTCAATCTCTGGTTTTATGCAGCACCCCAACTCACCTTTACCCTTAAGCAAGCATAAGTTGTTTTTCTAAATTTGAGACCCTGTTCTGTTCTGTAATTCAGTTCCTGTGTAGCCAAGTTTACATTCCATGTATTACTGATATCTTATGATGTTTCTTTTTCTGTGTGACTTACTTCAGTTAGAATCATCATACCTGAATCCACTCATTGTGCTGCTAAGTGCCTGATGACACAGATTTCATTGCTGAGTGATATTGCTTTGTAAGTAAATACCACAACTTCTTTATCCATTTTTCACTTTCTGCGATGTTGAACTTGTACTGTAAACGAGGTTCTTGTAAACAGAGGCGTCCCAAACTTTGGGGTGGCTGTGTCTTTTTGATTTTAATTTCCCTAAGCTATAGGACCATAAGTGGAAGTGCCCTAGGTTCTGTTGCTTTGTTTTTTAGATGTTTCAGGAAACACCATACACTTCTCCCGAGTGGTTGTTGGCAATTTACATCCCGCCCATCAGCATAACAAGGCTCCCAGTTCTCCATGGCCTGTCCTGCCTTTCTGGATTTTACACTTTTTTCAGATGGCCCTTTTGACCGGGGGGAAGTGAGACTTCATTGTAGTGCAGATTTCCTTTGCAAGCTTGCTTGGTTGGCCAAAAAGGGTGTATGCGTTTTTTCCTGAATATATTCAGGAAAAAACGCATACGCCCTTTTTGGCCAAGTGCATCATTGTGGACGTTCTGCCTCTTTTCCTATGCTTTCAATGCAATTCCAGTCTACCTCCTGAAATCGGTTTCCTGCAATTCTGCCCCGCTTTCAAGTCCTCTTGGCAGCCTTACTTCAGTCTATTTTTGGACGATAGCTGTCATTTATAACTCTGCAGGTTTGTGAATTACAGTGCCCCTGAGCTCCTTTCTTCAACTCGCTTTCTTTTGAGCTGGCCGCAACACCGCAGGATGGCTTCAGGCCCTAATCTGGTTCCGGTACGGCACGCTGAGCCTTTGGTTATTTCCTCTTCCTGGTGGGAAATGAGAGTTAAATTTGCCCGTCCAGACACCTCCAGCTAGCCTCTCATTGGTTCTCGCTATTCCTGTTCATCTTCCGCAGAAATTGCAAACTGGGCCAAACAGGAGGTTAAAGGCGCTGACTCTCCAAGTGGGGAGAGTGTTAGTAAAGCGTCTGGAATGTTGCACCCGAGTACCAGGGGAGGAAAACTGAGACATATTTGAACACGTCTCCCGTTCACATGGTTGATCATACTTGGGTTCCACATGCATGTTTTAGCTGAAGGAAGAATACCTTAAACCTGGAGAGTTAAGACCCGTGTAATGGGTACCATGCAATATGACTTCAAAGGGTCTTCATTTGCTCACCGAACCTCTCCAATCCTATCACTGCTGCGTTTATGCCCCTGTACACATGCTTGATTCTCTTTCGGAGACATAGCAATCCATAGGTTTTACGATACTTACTAGTCAGGTACATTCTTAGGCGTTTAATATGCGGTGTTGAGTCCATTTCGTTGAGCAAGGAGTAGCTCTTGTCTATTCCATATTTGACTTAAGGAACTTTATCTGTGCTCATTTCAATCTCTGGTTTTATGCAGCACCCCAACTCACCTTTACCCTTAAGCAAGCATAAGTTGTTTTTCTAAATTTGAGTCCCTGTTCTGTTCTGTAATTCAGTTCCTGTGTAGCCAAGTTTACATTCCGTGTATTACTGATATCTTATGATGTTTCTTTTTCTGTGTGACTTACTTCAGTTAGAATCATCATACCTGAATCCACTCATTGTGCTGCTACGGGCCTGATGACACAGATTTCATTGCTGAGTGATATTGCTTTGTAAGTAAATACCACAACTTCTTTATCAATTTTTCACTTTCTGCGATGTTGAACTTGTACTGTAAATGAGGTTCTTGTAAACAGAGCCGTTCCAAACTTTGGGGTGGCTGTGTCTTTTTGATTTTAATTTCCCTAAGCTATAGGATCATAAGTGGAAGTGCCCTAGGCTCTGTTGCTTTGTTTTTTAGATGTTTCAGGAAACACCATACACTTCTCCCGAGTGTCTGTTGGCAATTTACATCCCGCCCATCAGCATAACAAGGCTCCCAGTTCTCAATGGCCTGTTGCCTTTCTGGATTTTACACTTTTTTCAGATGGCCCTTTTGACCGGGGGGAAGTGAGACTTCATTGTAGTGCAGATTTCCTTTGCAAGCTTGCTTGGTTGGCCAAAAAGGGCGTATGCGTTTTTCCCTGAATATATTCAGGAAAAAACGCATACGCCCTTTTTGGCCAAGTGCATCATTGTGGACGTTCTGCCTCTTTTCCTATGCTTTCAGTGCAATTCCAGTCTGCCTCCTGAAATCGGTTTCCTGCAATTCTGCCCTGCTTTCAAGTCCTCTTGGCAGCCTTACTTCAGTCTATTTTTGGATGATAGCTGTCATTTATAACTCTGCAGGTTTGTGAATTACAGTGCCCCTGAGCTCCTTTCTTCAACTCGCTTTCTTTTGAGCTGGCCGCAACACCGCAGGATGGCTTCAGGCCCTAATCTGGTTCTGGCCCGGCATGCTGAGCCTTTGGTTAATTCCTCTTCCTGGTGGGAAATGAGAGTTAAATTTGCCCGTTCAGACACCTCCAGCTAGTCTCTCATTGGTTCTCGCTATTCCTGTTCATCTTCCGCAGAAATTGCAAACTGGGCCAAACAGGAGGTTAAAGGGACTGACTCTCCAAGTGGGGAGAGTGTTAGTAAAGCGTCTGGAATGTTGCACCCGAGTACCAGGGGAGGAAAACTGAGACATATTTGAACACGTCTCCCGATCACATGGTTGATCATACTCTGGGTTCCACATGCATGTTTTAGCTGAAGGAAGAATACCTTAAACCTGGAGAGTTGAGACCCGTGGAATGGGTACCATGCAATATGACTTCAAAGGGTCTTCATTTGCTCATGGAACCTCTCCAATCCTATCACTGCTGCATTTATGCCCCTGTACACATGCTTGATTCTCTTTCGGAGACATAGCAATCCATAGGTTTTAAGATACTTACTAGTCAGGTACATTCTTAGGCGTTTAATATGGGGTGTTGAGTCCATTTCGTTGAGCAAGGAGTAGCTCTTGTCTATTCCATATTTGGCTTAAGGAACTTTATCTGTGCTCATTTCAATCTCTGGTTTTATGCAGCACCCCAACTCACCTTTACCCTTAAGCAAGAATAAGTTGGTTTTCTAAATTTGAGACCCTGTTCTGTTCTGTAATTCAGTTCCTGTGTAGCCAAGTTTACATTCCGTGTATTACTGATATCTTATGATGTTTCTTTTTCTGTGTGACTTATTTCAGTTAGAATCATCATACCTGAATCCACTCATTGTGCTGCTAAGGGCCTGATGACACAGATTTCATTGCTGAGTGATATTGCTTTGTAAGTAAACACCACAACTTCTTTATCCATTTTTCACTTTCTGCGATGTTGAACTTGTACTGTAAACGAGGTTCTTGTAAACAGAGCCGTTCCAAACTTTGGGGTGGCTGTGTCTTTTTGATTTTAATTTCCCTAAGCTATAGGACCATAAGTGGAAGTGCCCTAGGTTCTGTTGCTTTGTTTTTTAGATGTTTCAGGAAACACCATACTCTTCTCCCGAGTGGTTGTTGGCAATTTACATCCCGCCCATCAGCATAACAAGGCTCCCAGTTCTCCATGGCCTGTCCTGCCTTTCTGGATTTTACACTTTTTTCAGATGGCCCTTTTGACCGGGGGGAAGTGAGACTTCATTGTAGTGCAGATTTCCTTTGCAAGCTTGCTTGGTTGGCCAAAAAGGGCGTATGCGTTTTTTCCTGAATATATTCAGGAAAAAACGCATACGCCCTTTTTGGCTAAGTGCATCATTGTGGACGTTCTGCCTCTTTTCCTATGCTTTCAATGCAATTCCAGTCTACCTCCTGAAATCGGTTTCCTGCAATTCTGCCCCGCTTTCAAGTCCTCTTGGCAGCCTTACTTCAGTCTATTTTTGGACGATAGCTGTCATTTATAACTCTGCAGGTTTGTGAATTACAGTGCCCCTGAGCTCCTTTCTTCAACTCGCTTTCTTGTGACCTGGCCGCAACACCGCAGGATGGCTTCAGGCCCTAATCTGGTTCCGGCACGGCATGCTGAGCCTTTGGTTATTTCCTCTTCCTGGTGGGAAATGAGAGTTAAATTTGCCCGTCCAGACACCTCCAGCTAGTCTCTCATTGGTTCTCGCTATTCCTGTTCATCTTCCGCAGAAATTGCAAACTGGGCCAAACAGGAGGTTAAAGGCGCTGACTCTCCAAGTGGGGAGAGTGTTAGTAAAGCGTCTGGAATGTTGCACCCGAGTACCAGGGGAGGAAAACTGAGACATATTTGAACACGTCTCCCGTTCACATGGTTGATCATACTCTGGGTTCCACATGCATGTTTTAGCTGAAGGAAGAATACCTTAAACCTGGAGAGTTAAGACCCGTGTAATGGGTACCATGCAATATGACTTCAAAGGGTCTTCATTTGCTCACCGAACCTCTCCAATCCTATCACTGCTGCGTTTATGCCCCTGTACACATGCTTGATTCTCTTTCGGAGACATAGCAATCCATAGGTTTTAAGATACTTACTAGTCAGGTACATTCTTAGGCGTTTAATATGCGGTGTTGAGTCCATTTCGTTGAGCAAGGAGTAGCTCTTGTCTATTCCATATTTGACTTAAGGAACTTTAACTGTGCTCATTTCAATCTCTGGTTTTATGCAGCACCCCAACTCACCTTTACCCTTAAGCAAGCATAAGTTGGTTTTCTAAATTTGAGACCCTGTTCTGTTCTGTAATTCAGTTCCTGTGTAGCCAAGTTTACATTCCATGTATTACTGATATCTTATGATGTTTCTTTTTCTGTGTGACTTATTTCAGTTAGAATCATCATACCTGAATCCACTCATTGTGCTGCTAAGGGCCTGATGACACAGATTTCATTGCTGAGTGATATTGCTTTGTAAGTAAACACCACAACTTCTTTATCCATTTTTCACTTTCTGCGATGTTGAACTTGTACTGTAAACGAGGTTCTTGTAAACAGAGCCGTTCCAAACTTTGGGGTGGCTGTGTCTTTTTGATTTTAATTTCCCTAAGCTATAGGACCATAAGTGGAAGTGCCCTAGGTTCTGTTGCTTTGTTTTTTAGATGTTTCAGGAAACACCATACACTTCTCCCAAGTGGTTGTTGGCAATTTACATCCCGCCCATCAGCATAACAAGGCTCCCAGTTCTCCATGGCCTGTCCTGCCTTTCTGGATTTTACACTTTTTTCAGATGGCCCTTTTGACCGGGGGGAAGTGAGACTTCATTGTAGTGCAGATTTCCTTTGCAAGCTTGCTTGGTTGGCCAAAAAGGACGTATGCGTTTTTTCCTGAATATATTCAGGAAAAAACGCATACGCCCTTTTTGGCCAAGTGCATCATTGTGGACGTTCTGCCTCTTTTCCTATGCTTTCAATGCAATTCCAGTCTACCTCCTGAAATCGGTTTCCTGCAATTCTGCCCCGCTTTCAAGTTCTCTTGGCAGCATTACTTCAGTCTATTTTTGGACGATAGCTGTCATTTATAACTCTGCAGGTTTGTGAATTACAGTGCCCCTGAGCTCCTTTCTTCAACTCGCTTTCTTGTGACCTGGCCGCAACACCGCAGGATGGCTTCAGGCCCTAATCTGGTTCCGGCACGGCACGCTGAGCCTTTGGTTATTTCCTCTTCCTGGTGGGAAATGAGAGTTAAATTTGCCCGTCCAGACACCTCCAGCTAGTCTCTCATTGGTTCTCGCTATTCCTGTTCATCTTCCGCAGAAATTGCAAACTGGGCCAAACAGGAGGTTAAAGGCGCTGACTCTCCAAGTGGGGAGAGTGTTAGTAAAGCGTCTGGAATGTTGCACCCGAGTACCAGGGGAGGAAAACTGAGACATATTTGAACACGTCTCCCGTTCACATGGTTGATCATACTTGGGTTCCACATGCATGTTTTAGCTGAAGGAAGAATACCTTAAACCTGGAGAGTTAAGACCCGTGTAATGGGTACCATGCAATATGACTTCAAAGGGTCTTCATTTGCTCACCGAACCTCTCCAATCCTATCACTGCTGCGTTTATGCCCCTGTACACATGCTTGATTCTCTTTCGGAGACATAGCAATCCATAGGTTTTAAGATACTTACTAGTCAGGTACATTCTTAGGCGTTTAATATGCGGTGTTGAGTCCATTTCGTTGAGCAAGGAGTAGCTCTTGTCTATTCCATATTTGACTTAAGGAACTTTATCTGTGCTCATTTCAATCTCTGGTTTTATGCAGCACCCCAACTCACCTTTCCCCTTAAGCAAGCATAAGTTGGTTTTCTAAATTTGAGACCCTGTTCTGTTCTGTAATTCAGTTCCTGTGTAGCCAAGTTTACATTCCATGTATTACTGATATCTTATGATGTTTCTTTTTCTGTGTGACTTATTTCAGTTAGAATCATCATACCTGAATCCACTCATTGTGCTGCTAAGGGCCTGATGACACAGATTTCATTGCTGAGTGATATTGCTTTGTAAGTAAACACCACAACTTCTTTATCCATTTTTCACTTTCTGCGATGTTGAACTTGTACTGTAAACGAGGTTCTTGTAAACAGAGCCGTTCCAAACTTTGGGGTGGCTGTGTCTTTTTGATTTTAATTTCCCTAAGCTATAGGACCATAAGTGGAAGTGCCCTAGGTTCTGTTGCTTTGTTTTTTAGATGTTTCAGGAAACACCATACACTTCTCCCAAGTGGTTGTTGGCAATTTACATCCCGCCCATCAGCATAACAAGGCTCCCAGTTCTCCATGGCCTGTCCTGCCTTTCTGGATTTTACACTTTTTTCAGATGGCCCTTTTGACCGGGGGGAAGTGAGACTTCATTGTAGTGCAGATTTCCTTTGCAAGCTTGCTTGGTTGGCCAAAAAGGACGTATGCGTTTTTTCCTGAATATATTCAGGAAAAAACGCATACGCCCTTTTTGGCCAAGTGCATCATTGTGGACGTTCTGCCTCTTTTCCTATGCTTTCAATGCAATTCCAGTCTACCTCCTGAAATCGGTTTCCTGCAATTCTGCCCCGCTTTCAAGTTCTCTTGGCAGCATTACTTCAGTCTATTTTTGGACGATAGCTGTCATTTATAACTCTGCAGGTTTGTGAATTACAGTGCCCCTGAGCTCCTTTCTTCAACTCGCTTTCTTGTGACCTGGCCGCAACACCGCAGGATGGCTTCAGGCCCTAATCTGGTTCCGGCACGGCACGCTGAGCCTTTGGTTATTTCCTCTTCCTGGTGGGAAATGAGAGTTAAATTTGCCCGTCCAGACACCTCCAGCTAGTCTCTCATTGGTTCTCGCTATTCCTGTTCATCTTCCGCAGAAATTGCAAACTGGGCCAAACAGGAGGTTAAAGGCGCTGACTCTCCAAGTGGGGAGAGTGTTAGTAAAGCGTCTGGAATGTTGCACCCGAGTACCAGGGGAGGAAAACTGAGACATATTTGAACACGTCTCCCGTTCACATGGTTGATCATACTTGGGTTCCACATGCATGTTTTAGCTGAAGGAAGAATACCTTAAACCTGGAGAGTTAAGACCCGTGTAATGGGTACCATGCAATATGACTTCAAAGGGTCTTCATTTGCTCACCGAACCTCTCCAATCCTATCACTGCTGCGTTTATGCCCCTGTACACATGCTTGATTCTCTTTCGGAGACATAGCAATCCATAGGTTTTAAGATACTTACTAGTCAGGTACATTCTTAGGCGTTTAATATGCGGTGTTGAGTCCATTTCGTTGAGCAAGGAGTAGCTCTTGTCTATTCCATATTTGACTTAAGGAACTTTATCTGTGCTCATTTCAATCTCTGGTTTTATGCAGCACCCCAACTCACCTTTCCCCTTAAGCAAGCATAAGTTGGTTTTCTAAATTTGAGACCCTGTTCTGTTCTGTAATTCAGTTCCTGTGTAGCCAAGTTTACATTCCGTGTATTACTGATATCTTATGATGTTTCTTTTTCTGTGTGACTTATTTCAGTTAGAATCATCATACCTGAATCCACTCATTGTGATGCTAAGGGCCTGATGACATAGATTTCATTGCTGAGTGATATTGCTTTGTAAGTAAATACCACAACTTCTTTATCCATTTTTCACTTTCTGCGATGTTGAACTTGTACTGTAAACGAGGTTCTTGTAAACAGAGGCGTCCCAAACTTTGGGGTGGCTGTGTCTTTTTGATTTTAATTTCCCTAAGCTATAGGACCATAAGTGGCAGTGCCCTAGGCTCTGTTGCTTTGTTTTTTAGATGTTTCAGGAAACACCATACACTTCTGCCGAGTGTCTGTTGGCAATTTACATCCCGCCCATCAGCATAACAAGGCTCCCAGTTCTCCATGGCCTGTCCTGCCTTTCTGGATTTTACACTTTTTTCAGATGGCCCTTTTGACCGGGGGGAAGTGAGACTTCATTGTAGTGCAGATTTCCTTTGCAAGCTTGCTTGGTTGGCCAAAAAGGGCGTATGCGTTTTTTCCTGAATATATTCAGGAAAAAACGCATACGCCCTTTTTGGCCAAGTGCATCATTGTGGACGTTCTGCCTCTTTTCCTCTGCTTTCAATGCAATTCCAGTCTACCTCCTGAAATCGGTTTCCTGCAATTCTGCCCCGCTTTCAAGTCCTCTTGGCAGCCTTACTTCAGTCTATTTTTGGACGATAGCTGTCATTTATAACTCTGCAGGTTTGTGAATTACAGTGCCCCTGAGCTCCTTTCTTCAACTCGCTTTCTTGTGACCTGGCCGCAACACCGCAGGATGGCTTCAGGCCCTAATCTGGTTCCGGCACGGCATGCTGAGCCTTTGGTTATTTCCTCTTCCTGGTGGGAAATGAGAGTTAAATTTGCCCGTCCAGACACCTCCAGCTAGTCTCTCATTGGTTCTCGCTATTCCTGTTCATCTTCCGCAGAAATTGCAAACTGGGCCAAACAGGAGGTTAAAGGCGCTGACTCTCCAAGTGGGGAGAGTGTTAGTAAAGCGTCTGGAATGTTGCACCCGAGTACCAGGGGAGGAAAACTGAGACATATTTGAACACGTCTCCCGTTCACATGGTTGATCATACTCTGGGTTCCACATGCATGTTTTAGCTGAAGGAAGAATACCTTAAACCTGGAGAGTTAAGACCCGTGTAATGGGTACCATGCAATATGACTTCAAAGGGTCTTCATTTGCTCACCGAACCTCTCCAATCCTATCACTGCTGCGTTTATGCCCCTGTACACATGCTTGATTCTCTTTCGGAGACATAGCAATCCATAGGTTTTAAGATACTTACTAGTCAGGTACATTCTTAGGCGTTTAATATGCGGTGTTGAGTCCATTTCGTTGAGCAAGGAGTAGCTCTTGTCTATTCCATATTTGACTTAAGGAACTTTATCTGTGCTCATTTCAATCTCTGGTTTTATGCAGCACCCCAACTCACCTTTACCCTTAAGCAAGCATAAGTTGGTTTTCTAAATTTGAGACCCTGTTCTGTTCTGTAATTCAGTTCCTGTGTAGCCAAGTTTACATTCCGTGTATTACTGATATCTTATGATGTTTCTTTTTCTGTGTGACTTATTTCAGTTAGAATCATCATACCTGAATCCACTCATTGTGCTGCTAAGGGCCTGATGACACAGATTTCATTGCTGAGTGATATTGCTTTGTAAGTAAACACCACAACTTCTTTATCCATTTTTCACTTTCTGCGATGTTGAACTTGTACTGTAAACAAGGTTCTAGTAAACAGAGCCGTTCCAAACTTTGGGGTGGCTGTGTCTTTTTGATTTTAATTTCCCTAAGCTATAGGACCATAAGTGGAAGTGCTCTAGGCTCTGTTGCTTTGTTTTTTAGATGTTTCAGGAAACACCATACACTTCTCCCAAGTGTCTGTTGGCAATTTACATCCCGCCCATCAGCATAACAAGGCTCCCAGTTCTCAATGGCCTGTTGCCTTTCTGGATTTTACACTTTTTTCAGATGGCCCTTTTGACCGGGGGGAAGTGAGACTTCATTGTAGTGCAGATTTCCTTTGCAAGCTTGCTTGGTTGGCCAAAAAGGGCGTATGCGTTTTTTCCTGAATATATTCAGGAAAAAACGCATATGACCTTTTTGGCCAAGTGCATCATTGTGGACGTTCTGCCTCTTTTCCTATGCTTTCAATGCAATTCCAGTCTACCTCCTGAAATCGGTTTCCTGCAATTCTGCCCCGCTTTCAAGTCCTCTTGGCAGCCTTACTTCAGTCTATTTTTGGACGATAGCTGTCATTTATAACTCTGCAGGTTTGTGAATTACAGTGCCCCTGAGCTCCTTTCTTCAACTCGCTTTCTTGTGACCTGGCCGCAACACCGCAGGATGGCTTCAGGCCCTAATCTGGTTCCGGCCCGGCATGCTGAGCCTTTGGTTAATTCCTCTTCCTGGTGGGAAATGAGAGTTAAATTTGCCCGTCCAGACACCTCCAGCTAGCCTCTCATTGGTTCTCGCTATTCCTGTTCATCTTCCGCAGAAATTGCAAACTGGGCCAAACAGGAGGTTAAAGGGACTGACTCTCCAAGTGGGGAGAGTGTTAGTAAAGCGTCTGGAATGTTGCACCCGAGTACCAGTGGAGGAAAACTGAGACATATTTGAACACGTCTCCCGATCACATGGTTGATCATACTCTAGGTTCCACATGCATGTTTTAGCTGAAGGAAGAATACCTAAAACCTGGGTAGTTGAAACCCGTGGAATGGGTACCATGCAATATGACTTCAAAGGGTCTTCATTTGCTCACCGAACCTCTCCAATCCTATCACTGCTGCGTTTATGCCCCTGTACACATGCTTGATTCTCTTTCGGAGACATAGCAATCCATAGGTTTTAAGATACTTACTAGTCAGGTACATTCTTAGGCGTTTAATATGGGGTGTTGAGTCCATTTCGTTGAGCAAGGAGTAGCTCTTGTCTATTCCATATTTGGCTTAAGGAACTTTATCTGTGCTCATTTCAATCTCTGGTTTTATGCAGCACCCCAACTCACCTTTACCCTTAAGCAAGAATAAGTTGGTTTTCTAAATTTGAGACCCTGTTCTGTTCTGTAATTCAGTTCCTGTGTAGCCAAGTTTACATTCCGTGTATTACTGATATCTTATGATGTTTCTTTTTCTGTGTGACTTATTTCAGTTAGAATCATCATACCTGAATCCACTCATTGTGCTGCTAAGGGCCTGATGACACAGATTTCATTGCTGAGTGATATTGCTTTGTAAGTAAACACCACAACTTCTTTATCCATTTTTCACTTTCTGCGATGTTGAACTTGTACTGTAAACGAGGTTCTTGTAAACAGAGGCGTCCCAAACTTTGGGGTGGCTGTGTCTTTTTGATTTTAATTTCCCTAAGCTATAGGACCATAAGTGGCAGTGCCCTAGGCTCTGTTGCTTTGTTTTTTAGATGTTTCAGGAAACACCATACACTTCTGCCGAGTGTCTGTTGGCAATTTACATCCCGCCCATCAGCATAACAAGGCTCCCAGTTCTCCATGGCCTGTCCTGCCTTTCTGGATTTTACACTTTTTTCAGATGGCCCTTTTGACCGGGGGGAAGTGAGACTTCATTGTAGTGCAGATTTCCTTTGCAAGCTTGCTTGGTTGGCCAAAAAGGGCGTATGCGTTTTTTCCTGAATATATTCAGGAAAAAACGCATACGCCCTTTTTGGCCAAGTGCATCATTGTGGACGTTCTGCCTCTTTTCCTATGCTTTCAATGCAATTCCAGTCTACCTCCTGAAATCGGTTTCCTGCAATTCTGCCCCGCTTTCAAGTCCTCTTGGCAGCCTTACTTCAGTCTATTTTTGGACGATAGCTGTCATTTATAACTCTGCAGGTTTGTGAATTACAGTGCCCCTGAGCTCCTTTCTTCAACTCGCTTTCTTTTGAGCTGGCCGCAACACCGCAGGATGGCTTCAGGCCCTAATCTGGTTCCGGTACGGCACGCTGAGCCTTTGGTTATTTCCTCTTCCTGGTGGGAAATGAGAGTTAAATTTCCCCGTCCAGACACCTCCAGCTAGTCTCTCATTGGTTCTTGCTATTCCTGTTCATCTTCCGCAGAAATTGCAAACTGGGCCAAACAGGAGGTTAAAGGCGCTGACTCTCCAAGTGGGGAGAGTGTTAGTAAAGCGTCTGGAATGTTGCACCCGAGTACCAGGGGAGGAAAACTGAGACATATTTGAACACGTCTCCCGTTCACATGGTTGATCATACTTGGGTTCCACATGCATGTTTTAGCTGAAGGAAGAATATCTTAAACCTGGAAAGTTAAGACCCGTGTAATGGGTACCATGCAATATGACTTCAAAGGGTCTTCATTTGCTCACCGAACCTCTCCAATCCTATCACTGCTGTGTTTATGCCCCTGTACACATGCTTGATTCTCTTTCGGAGACATAGCAATCCATAGGTTTTAAGATACTTACTAGTCAGGTACATTCTTAGGCGTTTAATATGCGGTGTTGAGTCCATTTCGTTGAGCAAGGAGTAGCTCTTGTCTATTCCATATTTGACTTAAGGAACTTTATCTGTGCTCATTTCAATCTCTGGTTTTATGCAGCACCCCAACTCCCCTTTCCCCTTAAGCAAGCATAAGTTGGTTTTCTAAATTTGAGACCCTGTTCTGTTCTGTAATTCAGTTCCTGTGTAGCCAAGTTTACATTCCGTGTATTACTGATATCTTATGATGTTTCTTTTTCTGTGTGACTTACTTCAGTTAGAATCATCATACCTGAATCCACTCATTGTGCTGCTAAGGGCCTGATGACACAGATTTCATTGCTGAGTGATATTGCTTTGTAAGTAAATACCACAACTTCTTTATCCATTTTTCACTTTCTGCGATGTTGAACTTGTACTGTAAACGATGTTCTTGTAAACAGAGCCGTTCCAAACTTTGGGGTGGCTGTGTCTTTTTGATTTTAATTTCCCTAAGCTATAGGACCATAAGTGGCAGTGCCCTAGGCTCTGTTGCTTTGTTTTTTAGATGTTTCAGGAAACACCATACACTTCTCCCTAGTGTCTGTTGGCAAGTTACATCCCGCCCAACAGCATAACAAGGCTCCCAGTTCTCCATGGCCTGTCCTGCCTTTCTGGATTTTACACTTTTTTCAGATGGCCCTTTTGACCGGGGGGAAGTGAGACTTCATTGTAGTGCAGATTTCCTTTGCAAGCTTGCTTGGTTGGCCAAAAAGGGCGTATGCGTTTTTCCCTGAATATATTCAGGAAAAAACGCATACGCCCTTTTTGGCCAAGTGCATCATTGTGGACGTTCTGCCTCTTTTCCTATGCTTTCAATGCAATTCCAGTCTACCTCCTGAAATCGGTTTCCTGCAATTCTGCCCCGCTTTCAAGTCCTCTTGGCAGCCTTACTTCAGGCTATTTTTGGACGATAGCTGTCATTTATAACTCTGCAGGTTTGTGAATTACAGTGCCCCTGAGCTCCTTTCTTCAACTCGCTTTCTTTTGAGCTGGCCGCAACACCGCAGGATGGCTTCAGGCCCTAATCTGGTTCCGGTACGGCACGCTGAGCCTTTGGTTATTTCCTCTTCCTGGTGGGAAATGAGAGTTAAATTTGCCCGTCCAGACACCTCCAGCTAGCCTCTCATTGGTTCTCGCTATTCCTGTTCATCTTCCGCAGAAATTGCAAACTGGGCCAAACAGAAGGTTAAAGGCGCTGACTCTCCAAGTGGGGAGAGTGTTAGTAAAGCGTCTGGAATGTTGCACCCGAGTACCAGGGGAGGAAAACTGAGACATATTTGAACACGTCTCCCGTTCACATGGTTGATCATACTTGGGTTCCACATGCATGTTTTAGCTGAAGGAAGAATACCTTAAAGCTGGAGAGTTGAGACCCGTGGAATGGGTACCATGCAATATGACTTCAAAGGGTCTTCATTTGCTCACCGAACCTCTCCAATCCTATCACTGCTGCGTTTATGCCCCTGTACACATGCTTATTTCTCTTTCGGAGACATAGCAATCCATAGGTTTTAAGATACTTACTAGTCAGGTACATTCTTAGGCGTTTAATATGCGGTGTTGAGTCCATTTCGTTGAGCAAGGAGTAGCTCTTGTCTATTCCATATTTGACTTAAGGAACTTTATCTGTGCTCATTTCAATCTCTGGTTTTATGCAGCACCCCAACTCACCTTTACCCTTAAGCAAGCATAAGTTGGTTTTCTAAATTTGAGACCCTGTTCTGTTCTGTAATTCAGTTCCTGTGTAGCCAAGTTTACATTCCGTGTATTACTGATATCTTATGATGTTTCTTTTTCTGTGTGACTTACTTCAGTTAGAATCATCATACCTTAATCCACTCATTGTGCTGCTAAGGGCCTGATGACACAGATTTCATTGCTGAGTGATATTGCTTTGTAAGTAAATACCACAACTTCTTTATCCATTTTTCACTTTCTGCGATGTTGAACTTGTACTGTAAACGATGTTCTTGTAAACAGAGCCGTTCCAAACTTTGGGGTGGCTGTGTCTTTTTGATTTTAATTTCCCTAAGCTATAGGACCATAAGTGGCAGTGCCCTAGGCTCTGTTGCTTTGTTTTTTAGATGTTTCAGGAAACACCATACACTTCTCCCTAGTGTCTGTTGGCAAGTTACATCCCGCCCAACAGCATAACAAGGCTCCCAGTTCTCCATGGCCTGTCCTGCCTTTCTGGATTTTACACTTTTTTCAGATGGCCCTTTTGACCGGGGGGAAGTGAGACTTCATTGTAGTGCAGATTTCCTTTGCAAGCTTGCTTGGTTGGCCAAAAAGGGCGTATGCGTTTTTCCCTGAATATATTCAGGAAAAAACGCATACGCCCTTTTTGGCCAAGTGCATCATTGTGGACGTTCTGCCTCTTTTCCTATGCTTTCAATGCAATTCCAGTCTACCTCCTGAAATCGGTTTCCTGCAATTCTGCCCCGCTTTCAAGTCCTCTTGGCAGCCTTACTTCAGGCTATTTTTGGACGATAGCTGTCATTTATAACTCTGCAGGTTTGTGAATTACAGTGCCCCTGAGCTCCTTTCTTCAACTCGCTTTCTTTTGAGCTGGCCGCAACACCGCAGGATGGCTTCAGGCCCTAATCTGGTTCCGGTACGGCACGCTGAGCCTTTGGTTATTTCCTCTTCCTGGTGGGAAATGAGAGTTAAATTTGCCCGTCCAGACACCTCCAGCTAGCCTCTCATTGGTTCTCGCTATTCCTGTTCATCTTCCGCAGAAATTGCAAACTGGGCCAAACAGAAGGTTAAAGGCGCTGACTCTCCAAGTGGGGAGAGTGTTAGTAAAGCGTCTGGAATGTTGCACCCGAGTACCAGGGGAGGAAAACTGAGACATATTTGAACACGTCTCCCGTTCACATGGTTGATCATACTTGGGTTCCACATGCATGTTTTAGCTGAAGGAAGAATACCTTAAAGCTGGAGAGTTGAGACCCGTGGAATGGGTACCATGCAATATGACTTCAAAGGGTCTTCATTTGCTCACCGAACCTCTCCAATCCTATCACTGCTGCGTTTATGCCCCTGTACACATGCTTGATTCTCTTTCGGAGACATAGCAATCCATAGGTTTTACGATAATTACTAGTCAGGTATTTTCTTAGGCGTTTAATATGCGGTGTTGAGTCCATTTCGTTGAGCAAGGAGTAGCTCTTGTCTATTTCATATTTGACTTAAGGAACTTTATCTGTGCTCATTTCAATCTCTGGTTTTATGCAGCACCCCAACTCACCTTTACCCTTAAGCAAGCATAAGTTGGTTTTCTAAATTTGAGACCCTGTTCTGTTCTGTAATTCAGTTCCTGTGTAGCCAAGTTTACATTCCGTGTATTACTGATATCTTATGATGTTTCTTTTTCTGTGTGACTTATTTCAGTTAGAATCATCATACCTGAATCCACTCATTGTGATGCTAAGGGCCTGATGACATAGATTTCATTGCTGAGTGATATTGCTTTGTAAGTAAATACCACAACTTCTTTATCCATTTTTCACTTTCTGCGATGTTGAACTTGTACTGTAAACGAGGTTCTTGTAAACATAGGCGTCCCAAACTTTGGGGTGGCTGTGTCTTTTTGATTTTAATTTCCCTAAGCTATAGGACCATAAGTGGCAGTGCCCTAGGCTCTGTTGCTTTGTTTTTTAGATGTTTCAGGAAACACCATACACTTCTCCCGAGTGTCTGTTGGCAATTTACATCCCGCCCATCAGCATAACAAGGCTCCCAGTTCTCCATGGCCTGTCCTGCCTTTCTGGATTTTACACTTTTTTCAGATGGCCCTTTTGACCGGGGGGAAGTGAGACTTCATTGTAGTGCAGATTTCCTTTGCAAGCTTGCTTGGTTGGCCAAAAAGGGCGTATGCGTTTTTTCCTGAATATATTCAGGAAAAAACGCATACGCCCTTTTTGGCCAAGTGCATCATTGTGGACGTTCTGCCTCTTTTCCTATGCTTTCAATGCAATTCCAGTCTACCTCCTGAAATCGGTTTCCTGCAATTCTGCCCCGCTTTCAAGTCCTCTTGGCAGCCTTACTTCAGTCTATTTTTGGACGATAGCTGTCATTTATAACTCTGCAGGTTTGTGAATTACAGTGCCCCTGAGCTCCTTTCTTCAACTCGCTTTCTTGTGACCTGGCCGCAACACCGCAGGATGGCTTCAGGCCCTAATCTGGTTCCGGTACGGCACACTGAGCCTTTGGTTATTTCCTCTTCCTGGTGGGAAATGAGAGTTAAATTTGCCCTTCCAGACACCTCCAGCTAGTCTCTCATTGGTTCTCGCTATTCCTGTTCATCTTCCGCAGAAATTGCAAACTGGGCCAAACAGGAGGTTAAAGGGACTGACTCTCCAAGTGGGGAGAGTGTTAGTAAAGCGTCTGGAATGTTGCACCCGAGTACCAGGGGAGGAAAACTGAGACATATTTGAACACGTCTCCCGTTCACATGGTTGATCATACTTGGGTTCCACATGCATGTTTTAGCTGAAGGAAGAATACCTTAAAGCTGGAGAGTTGAGACCCGTGGAATGGGTACCATGCAATATGACTTCAAAGGGTCTTCATTTGCTCACCGAACCTCTCCAATCCTATCACTGCTGCGTTTATGCCCCTGTACACATGCTTGATTCTCTTTCGGAGACATAGCAATCCATAGGTTTTACGATAATTACTAGTCAGGTATTTTCTTAGGCGTTTAATATGCGGTGTTGAGTCCATTTCGTTGAGCAAGGAGTAGCTCTTGTCTATTTCATATTTGACTTAAGGAACTTTATCTGTGCTCATTTCAATCTCTGGTTTTATGCAGCACCCCAACTCACCTTTACCCTTAAGCAAGCATAAGTTGGTTTTCTAAATTTGAGACCCTGTTCTGTTCTGTAATTCAGTTCCTGTGTAGCCAAGTTTACATTCCGTGTATTACTGATATCTTATGATGTTTCTTTTTCTGTGTGACTTATTTCAGTTAGAATCATCATACCTGAATCCACTCATTGTGATGCTAAGGGCCTGATGACATAGATTTCATTGCTGAGTGATATTGCTTTGTAAGTAAATACCACAACTTCTTTATCCATTTTTCACTTTCTGCGATGTTGAACTTGTACTGTAAACGAGGTTCTTGTAAACAGAGCCATTCCAAACTTTGGGGTGGCTGTGTCTTTTTGATTTTAATTTCCCTAAGCTGTAGGACCATAAGTGGCAGTGCCCTAGGTTCTGTTGCTTTGTTTTTTAGATGTTTCAGGAAACACCATACACTTCTCCCAAGTGTCTGTTGGCAATTTACATCCCGCCCATCAGCATAACAAGGCTCCCAGTTCTCAATGACCTGTTGCCTTTCTGGATTTTACACTTTTTTCAGATGGCCCTTTTGACCGGGGGGAAGTGAGACTTCATTGTAGTGCAGATTTCCTTTGCAAGCTTGCTTGGTTGGCCAAAAAGGGCGTATGCGTTTTTTCCTGAATATATTCAGGAAAAAATGCATACGCCCTTTTTGGCCAAGTGCATCATTGTGGACGTTCTGCCTCTTTTCCTATGCTTTCAATGCAATTCCAGTCTACCTCCTGAAATCGGTTTCCTGCAATTCTGCCCCGCTTTCAAGTCCTCTTGGCAGCCTTACTTCAGTCTATTTTTGGATGATAGCTGTCATTTATAACTCTGCAGGTTTGTGAATTACAGTGCCCCTGAGCTCCTTTCTTCAACTCGCTTTCTTGTGACCTGGCCGCAACACCGCAGGATGGCTTCAGGCCGTAATCTGGTTCCGGCCCGGCATGCTGAGCCTTTGGTTAATTCCTCTTCCTGGTGGGAAATGAGAGTTAAATTTGCCCGTCCAGACACCTCCAGCTAGCCTCTCATTGGTTCTCGCTATTCCTGTTCATCTTCCGCAGAAATTGCAAACTGGGCCAAACAGGAGGTTAAAGGGACTGACTCTCCAAGTGGGGAGAGTGTAAGTAAAGCGTCTGGAATGTTGCACCCGAGTACCAGGGGAGGAAAACTGAGACATATTTGAACACGTCTCCCGATCACATGGTTGATCATACTCTAGGTTCCACATGCATGTTTTAGCTGAAGGAAGAATACCTTAAACCTGGAGAGTTAAGACCCGTGGAATGGGTACCATGCAACATGACTTCAAAGGGTCTTCATTTGCTCACCGAACCTCTCCAATCCTATCACTGCTGCTTTTATGCCCCTGTACACATGCTTGATTCTCTTTCCGAGACATAGCAATCCATAGGTTTTAAGATACTTACTAGTCAGGTACATTCTTAGGCGTTTAATATGCGGTGTTGAGTCCATTTCGTTGAGCAAGGAGTAGCTCTTGTCTATTCCATATTTGGCTTAAGGAACTTTATCTGTGCTCATTTCAATCTCTGGTTTTATGCAGCACCCCAACTCACCTTTCCCCTTAAGCAAGCATAAGTTGCTTTTCTAAATTTGAGACCCTGTTCTGTTCTGTAATTCAGTTCCTGTGTAGCCAAGTTTACATTCCGTGTATTACTGATATCTTATGATGTTTCTTTTTCTGTGTGACTTATTTCAGTTAGAATCATCATACCTGAATCCACTCATTGTGCTGCTAAGGGCCTGATGACACAGATTTCATTGCTGAGTGATATTGCTTTGTAAGTAAATACCACAACTTCTTTATCCATTTTTCACTTTCTGCGATGTTGAACTTGTACTGTAAACGAGGTTCTTGTAAACTGAGCCGTTCCAAACTTTGGGGTGGCTGTGTCTTTTTGATTTTAATTTCCCTAAGCTATAGGACCATAAGTGGAAGTGCCCTAGGTTCTGTTGCTTTGTTTTTTAGATGTTTCAGGAAACACCATACACTTCTCCCGAGTGGTTGTTGGCAATTTACATCCCGCCCATCAGCATAACAAGGCTCCCAGTTCTCCATGGCCTGTCCTGCCTTTCTGGATTTTACACTTTTTTCAGATGGCCCTTTTGACCGGGGGGAAGTGAGACTTCATTGTAGTGCAGATTTCCTTTGCAAGCTTGCTTGGTTGGCCAAAAAGGGCGTATGCGTTTTTTCCTGAATATAATCAGGAAAAAACGCATACGCACTTTTTGGCCAAGTGCATCATTGTGGACGTTCTGCCTCTTTTCCTATGCTTTCAATGCAATTCCAGTCTACCTCCTGAAATCGGTTTCCTGCAATTCTGCCCCGCTTTCAAGTCCTCTTGGCAGCCTTACTTCAGTCTATTTTTGGACGATAGCTGTCATTTATAACTCTGCAGGTTTGTGAATTACAGTGCCCCTGAGCTCCTTTCTTCAACTCGCTTTCTTTTGAGCTGGCCGCAACACCGCAGGATGGCTTCAGGCCCTAATCTGGTTCCGGTACGACACGCTGAGCCTTCGGTTATTTCCTCTTCCTGGTGGGAAATGAGAGTTAAATTTGCCCGTCCAGACACCTCCAGCTAGCCTCTCATTGGTTCTCGCTATTCCTGTTCATCTTCCGCAGAAATTGCAAACTGGGCCAAACAGGAGGTTAAAGGCGTTGACTCTCCAAGTGGGGAGAGTGTTAGTAAAGCGTCTGGAATGTTGCACCCGAGTACCAGGGGAGGAAATCTGAGACATATTTGAACACGTCTCCCGATCACATGGTTGATCATACTCTAGGTTCCACATGCATGTTTTAGCTGAAGGAAGAATACCTTAAACCTGGGTAGTTGAAACCCGTGGAATGGGTACCATGCAATATGACTTCAAAGGGTCTTCATTTGCTCACCGAACCTCTCCAATCCTATCACTGCTGCGTTTATGTCCCTGTACACATGCTTGATTCTCTTTCGGAGACATAGCAATCCATAGGTTTTAAGATACTTACTAGACAGGTACATTCTTAGGCGTTTAATATGCGGTGTTGAGTCCATTTCGTTGAGCTAGGAGTAGCTCTTGTCTATTCCATATTTGACTTAAGGAACTTTATCTGTGCTCATTTCAATCTCTGGTTTTATGCAGCACCCCAACTCACCTTTACCCTTAAGCAAGCATAAGTTGGTTTTCTAAATTTGAGACCCTGTTCTGTTTTGGAATTCAGTTCCTGTGTAGCCAGGTTTCCATTCCGTGTATTACTGATATCTTATGATGTTTCTTTTTCTGTGTGACTTACTTCAGTTAGAATCATCATACCTGAATCCACTCATTGTGCTGCTAAGTGCCTGATGACACAGATTTCATTGCTGAGTGATATTGCTTTGTAAGTAAATACCACAACTTCTTTATCCATTTTTCACTTTCTACGATGTTGAACTTGTACTGTAAACGAGGTTCTTGTAAACCGAGCCGTTCCAAACTTTGGGGTGGCTGTGTTTTTTTGATTTTAATTTCCCTAAGCTATAGGACCATAAGTGGAAGTGCCCTAGGTTCTGTTGCTTTGTTTTTTAGATGTTTCAGGAAACACCATACACTTCTCCCGAGTGTCTGTTGGCAATTTACATCCCGCCCATCAGCATAACAAGGCTCCCAGTTCTCCATGGCCTGTCCTGCCTTTCTGGATTTTACACTTTTTTCAGATGGCCCTTTTGACCGGGGGGAAGTGAGACTTCATTGTAGTGCAGATTTCCTTTGCAAGCTTGCTTGGTTGGCCAAAAAGGGCGTATGCGTTTTTTCCTGAATATATTCAGGAAAAAACGCATACGCCCTTTTTGGCCAAGTGCATCATTGTGGACGTTCTGCCTCTTTTCCTATGCTTTCAATGCAATTCCAGTCTACCTCCTGAAATCGGTTTCCTGCAATTCTGCCCCGCTTTCAAGTCCTCTTGGCAGCCTTACTTCAGTCTATTTTTGGACGATAGCTGTCATTTATAACTCTGCAGGTTTGTGAATTACAGTGCCCCTGAGCTCCTTTCTTCAACTCGCTTTCTTGTGACCTGGCCGCAACACCGCAGGATGGCTTCAGGCCCTAATCTGGTTCCGGCCCGGCACGCTGAGCCTTTGGTTAATTCCTCTTCCTGGTGGGAAATGAGAGTTAAATTTGCCCGTCCAGACACCTCCAGCTAGCCTCTCATTGGTTCTCGCTATTCCTGTTCATCTTCCGCAGAAATTGCAAACTGGGCC